>NC_069509.1:74324565-74633046 GCF_027579735.1 Bombina bombina
ATATATATATATATTTTTCTTTGTGTCATAAATAACCTTGTTATTCCTAACTGCAGAGTATTGCATATAACATATATAGAATTGTTCCTTTATATTTATTAATGTATTTGTAATAGTTGTTTTTGCTAATTAAACCCATCACCTGTTCTTTTCCAAGACATGCCCATAACAATAAGCTGAGCCTGCAGGTAAAGCAGACCTGCTAATGTTATATGTATTAGGCATTGAAATGCTGATTATGGCTGGGGGGCTGAATGAGCACAACCAGCTATTTCAGATACAAACTCTCACTCCCCCACTGGGAGATTTATTAGCGCTATTGACTCCTTTTTACAAAGCTTTTCTACAGAGAATTAGTTTGTTACTCATATTTTTAGTATAGGTGTGCAACATGCAAAAGAATCTGTTTCAAATAACAAAATCAAAGTAGAGGAGCTGTTTGTAAACAATTAAATGCACTTCAGTGGGAGAACATTTTAGAGTACAAGGTCGGTTTTAATGGCTGACATATGCTATGCTATGTGTATATTAACACTGACTAGATGAAGAATTCTTTGTATTTTAATTTTTTTATTTATTTTTTCCTACAGAACCTCCGAGTTCGAACTGTTGGAGGCTCAGAATTCTACACCCGATATTCAACCAAGTTCAAAGGTACTCTGGGACAGAAGTTTATGTTTGTGGATGGAGATAAAGCCGTTTGTGGCTCCTACAGGTCAGTCTGCCCCAAAACTAGAAACTAGACAGTTGTGCAAAATAAAAACTCTGCAACAGCTTCATTCGTAATATCAACCTATACAATAAAGGGACATGAAACCCAGAATTTTTCTTGCATGAATTAGATAGATCATGTGATTTTTTTAAACAACTTTCCAATTTACTTCTATTAACTAATTTGTTTTGTTCTCCTGATATCCTTTGTTAAAAAGGATACCTAGGTAGACTCAGGAGCTGCTAATTGGTGGCTGCACATATATGCCTCAAAGGATACTAAGAGAAGGAAGAAAAGTAGATAATATAAGTAAATTGGAAAGTTTTTTTTTTTAAATTGTATTCTCTATTGGAATCATAAAAGAAAATTTTTGCGTTTCATGTCCCTTTAAATAAAAAAAAAAATTATTTCTACTATAACCAGTTTTGGAGTTGTGCAAATTAATGAATTGCTTATCTGAATATTATATGTTGGAGACTGACTTCTAGTTGTGCATATTTGCATTATTTGTTTTTGGGGGGGGGGATAATAAATAATATGAACAATTTTTTCTAATATTTGTTTATTTACAAAACAAACAGATGAACAAATAAAAAAAGTTGTTGATTTCTTAATTTATTAATTAACAAGTTTCTATATTTAATCGAGAGAGAATTTTAAATGAACCAATCAAAGAGTGATTGTTCATGCATTCAATTTGTTAAGTGAATCATGGGAAAATATTATTCAAATTCATTTTTCAAGTGAATAACAAAAAATGCACGTCTATTGACTTTTATAAAACATACCATATGAAACACAAAAATGTTCTTTTGTGATTCAGACCTAGTAGTACACCATTTAAATTATTTTTTTTCCAATTTAGTTCTATTATCAAATTTGCATCGTTCCCATGATATTCTGTGTTGAAGGGAAACCTAGGTAGGCATCTGGAGAACTACATGGCAGTAAATAATGCTGCCATCTAGTGCTCTTGCAAATGGATAATATTCTTGCAAAACTGCTGCCATATAGTAGACCGGCTCATAAGCTTACGTCCCTGCTTTTCAACAAAAGATACTTAGAGAATAAACATTGATAATAAAAGTAAATTAAAAAGTTGTTTCTAATCGCATGCTCTATCTGAATCATGAAAGAAAAAGTTTGGGTTTCATATCCCTTTTAAAATCTCTTTTTTTTTTATCCATGTTAATATTTTCTTGATATTCATTGTCTAATTTAATTCTATTTCTGTTACAGCTTCACATGGTCAGCCGCAAGAATAGATCGTAATCTTGTCACTGTATTGACTGGTCAAGTTGTGGAAAGTTTTGATCACCAATTCCAAGAGCTTTATCTGTTATCCAAGGGAGTTAGTCTGAAGGATATCTCAATAGACGATGAACCAGAACCTGAACCTGTAGCACAACCAGTAGTCATTCCTACTGGACCCTCTGAAGCAATTGCCAGGAAACTCATTAACCCCAAATATGCACTGGTAAAAGTAAAGAGTTCTAGTGACTTGGGTGCAGCCTCAGCAGGCTCAAAACCAGAAAACAATGCTCCAAATGGTATGAAGATTAAAAAAGCTAAAGTCATTTTGGAACAGCCATTTAACGAATTTCAAATTCACCCTGCGCTCCAGGGCATGGAAAGAGCCAACATGTTCGACTACCTACCCACTTGGGTAGAGCCAGACCCAGAACCGGGAAGTGATATTTTGGGATATATTAATATAGTTGATCCCAAGAACAGAAATGCCCAACTATCTCAGATGAACCGGATCAAGATTTGTGATACGTCTCATGCTACTACCCAGTTGTTGCTACAGAACATGGCACAAGATGCCAAGCAGGAAAAAAAACAGAGTTCTGAGAATGGTCAAGTGGAAAGTTCTTCCCATGTTAATAAAGAAGAGAAGAATTGTGAAAACCCAACACCTGTACACAACAAAAGTAAAATAACTACATCAAGGCAAGCTAGCAAAGAGGATAGATCTTCATCCCAATCCTGTAAAAAGGAATCAAGCCATAATGAGGACTCAATGAATGAACATCACATAGCAGAAAAAACAGAGTCTACTAAAGCACCACCAAGATGTTCAGAGAACATTGCAGCATCGGCTGGTAGTCAAGACTGTGTAACAAATAGTAATAAACCAGTGGCAGCCAGTGGACCTCCTGTACCAAAACCCAGAACAGTGCCAGTTACAGACTTTATTAGTATGAAAAATACCCTGAATGAAAATTGTAATAAGGAAACTACATCTAAAGATGAGAATACTGTGCCATCTGTTAATGGGGTAGATGCAGAAGGGAGGGAAGTTGAAGACATTGATGAACTTCTTATTAACAGTGAAACTGCTGGCAGTAACCAAGATGAAGAGGACATTGATGGTTTTGAACCAGGCAGACCAGAGTATTCTACCAGCGGCTCCAGTTCTCGGCCAGAATCTGTAGCCTCATCCTTGTCTGAAGAGTACTACCCAACAAAACCCTTGCAGAGGAGGGGTTCTGATAATATTCCAAATGGGGAGTATTTTCCTGTGCAGAGAAAGATGAGTGATGGCCACATTAGTAGGGGAAGCTTTGTAAGTCCTTTCAACATCTCACACTCCATGATGGAAAATGGACAAAGTAGAAACCATACTCTGGAGGAAGAAATCAAACGTGCATTGAACAAGAACCACCAGATGCAAGGAAACAACCAAATGTATTCAATTGACCCTACCCAGGTGTGTATAAGTGTCATAGACCTTAATACACATGCAGAGTAATCTGACGCATGAAACATTGACATATAAACATTAAGTCACAAACATTTATGTAAACCACATATTTCTATATTTCCTACCCTAGTTATGTGACTGATTAAATGTTTATATTATACCATGACATTACCAAAATGGAGCTTGGAGCTTTGTAAATAATTATATTGTTGCAGACGGGCTAAAGATTTGAGTTGCAAGCTTGAACAAAAATATCAATAGTTAAATATTTCCTGTAACAATATGAGGAACAGTCGATTATGGGAGGTTTTTCAATATAAGAAAAATAGAATTACTGCACTCAAGGGCGTCATAACATTTTAAACAATCATTTACAAGAAAAATACAAACCATGCTCAGATTGTTCTAGGATGATTTAGGTATCATTTGTATTTCCAATATGTTTTTCATAAATATTTACTTTAATATACAACCTGAGTGCGGATCACCTATTTTTCTTGGTTACTATTGGTAGTTTAGTTCTCTGCCTTGCACTCCACAGCATTGTGGGCAATGTAGTTTGAGTTCAAACAACTTGGCTTACAGGAACAACCTGTTTTTGCCTAAGGGGCCTTTTCACTCTCCTATAAACCTTGTGTAAATAGTCCCTTGTTCTCCCCAGAACCTTTAAGTAGGTGCACCACCTGGCTGATTTTATTGACCACCTGGCTAAAATTAGCTCATATTATTATTATTATTATTAAAAAAAAAAAAATAAAAATGTTATTGCACAAATTATCATTAAATACATTTATGTTAAATAATGCAATTTAATTTGTGCTTTGGATAGCAGAAAATGGTATAATATAGAACATATTACACTGCCCCCACCTGGCTACTTCATAATGCCACCCGACTGCCAACATTTTCTGTGGAGAACACAGAGTCCCTTTTATAACCTTGAACCTTGTGCACTGAAAATCATAAGCTAATACTGAGCAGCACAATAGAATGCTACATGTTTCCTACATATAATGAACTGCATTGACAATAAGCTTTAAATATAGTATTTATTATAGTTACAATTAAAATAATCTTTTGCAAATTTCTTTGAAAGGAAGTTTTCAAAATATGTAAATCAATGAAATGTGATTGATTCTTAGTTGAAAGCAGTGTGTTATAAAACTTGAATATGGATATTGCAGGGAACGTTTTTTTTAATATAAATAACTTTATTTGACCTTTCCTAATGAGTTAAAGGGACAGTAAACATCAATTTTCAAATAACTGCATGTAATAGACACTAACATAAAGAATAATATGCACAGATAATGATCTAAAAATCCAGTACAAAACCTTTTAAAAACTTACTTAGAAGCTCCCAGTTTAGCACTGTTAAAAAGGTTAGGCTGGAACACCCACTGAGATGGACTGGAAAGCAAAAAGAGAAGACTCCCCCCCCCCCCCCGCATATGAAAATACCCTTTACACAAACAGGAGCAAGCTGGAGTAGGTAGACAACAGTCTACATCTAAAACTGTGGGGCTTGGTTAGGAGTCTGAAAATCAGCACAATGTTATTTAAAAATAAGTAAAACTATACATTTTAAAAAAAACACAACAAAAAAAAGTATGGGATATATAAATGTATCATCTACACAACATTTATGCAAAGAAAAATCTAGTGTACTAATCTAATTTCCCATTAAGCACAAGGTAAGAGTCAAGCTTCCTGATACTTTAGGGCCGCGTTCGGCAATCGCTCAGAGCCAGCGCCGGGCACTTCTGCTCCAGCGATGACGTGGCGCTAGGAGACGTCACAAGTGAGGAAGCTTAGAAAAAACGTTTGCATGCGCAAAGTGATCTACTGCACAACAAAGGAGTACTCAAATATAATTCATATGTGAGACGCTTCTATTTGCATGCAATATTTTTTTATACCTTTTAAGTATTAGAAATATTGCATGCAAATAGAAACATCTCACATATGAATTATATTTATGTACTCCATTATTGTGCAGCAGATCCCTTTCCGCATTCAAACGTTTATTATAAGCTCCCTCGATTGTGAATGAATTATTAAATTATTTATTACAACATTTATATAATTATTGTAAACATGGCAGCATCCACCAGCAACACGTGTGTATATGTATGTATGTATGTATATATGCGCGCGCACACTCACACACACGTTGCTTGTGGAGGCTGCCATGTTTACAAGCGTCTGAGCTTGCTCAGAAAAGTCAGAGCGCTGAGCGAACACCCAGCACTGAGCTTAGAAGTCTACACAAAATGCTCCAAGTGAGCTCCGAGTCGCTTGGAGCGCTTGCCGAACGTGGCTTGAGTCAATCAAGGACAGATTACATATATATTCTCCAATCACCATCCATAACCTCCTATGGAGTTGCAGAAACATAACTTTGTGTGCTGTGATACCTTTTAAAGGGTTAAACACAGTCAGAGTGGATTCTTTTTCCCCCTGATAAGTCCATTTAACCATAAGTATTTAATTATCTACAGTAATCATAATAACGTTGTTTCTGTAAAAATACTTATGTTAAAAATCTCACGGAGCAATAATTTTGACCACTGATAATTTCCCACTACATTTCACATTGCAGTGCAAAAAGTATTAGCTAGTTTAGTAACAATTAAAGGAACAGTAAATACAGTAAAATTGCATAATTAACCAGTGCATTATAAAAAGACAATGCAATAACACTTGCTCTGAATTTCACAAAAGCAGTAGATTTTTTTTTCTCTGGCAAATGTATTTTTTTCTCCCATTTGCTGGACCCCTGTATCATGTGACAGCAATCAGCCAACCACAGACTACGTAAACTCTGTGAGCTTCTGCACATGCTCAGTAGGAGATGGTGCATCAAACAATTTGCATATAAAAAGATTGTGCAAAGTTTGATAATGGAAGTAAATTGGAAAGATTTTTAAAATCGAGTGCTCTTTCTGAATCATGAAGGTTTTATTTTGACTTGAGTGTCCCTTTAATAATTTTACGTTGCAGATAAACCTGCAGTTCAGTTTGTTTTGCATTAATACAGGACAACTGGCAGCTACTATCTATGAGAGCATAAGGTCAGGATCATGCATCTGTCTTGACAATTACATGTATAACATTGTTACAAACATTGCTGCAAACACCATTGCCATATAGTGTAACAGAATCATGAAAGTTTCATTTTGACTCCCATATCGCTTTAATAGCAATGAAAATGTACACTGCAGTGAATTTGTGAACAAAAGCATTTAATGGTTGTTGCAATATAAATTTACAAAGTAGCTTTTACTTAAAGGGACACTGAATCCAATTTTTTTCTTTCATGATTCAGATAGAGCATGCAATTTTAAGCAACTTTCTAATTTACTCCTATTATCAATTTTTCTTCGTTCTCTTGCTATATTTATCTGAAAAAGAAGGCATCTAAGCTTTTTTTTGTTCAGAACTTTGGACAGCACTTTTTTTTTTTTTATTGGTGGATGAAATTATCCACCAATCAGCAAGAACAACCCAGGTTGTTCACCAAAAATGGGCCGGCATCTAAACTTAGATTCTTGCATTTCAAATAAAGATACCAAGAGAATGAAGAACATTTGATAATAGGAGTAAAATTAGAAAGTTGCTTAAAACTTTATGCTCTATCGGAATCATGAAAGAAAAAATTTGGGTTCAGTTTCCCTTTAAAGGGACAGGAAAGTCAAAATGAAACTGCATGATTCAGACAGAGCATATCATTTTAAGACATTATTAAATTCACTTCTATTTTCAAATTTACTTTATTTTCTTAGTATAATCCTTTTGCGGAAAAAGAATAATGTACATATCCTACACTACTGGGAGCTAGCTGGTGATTGGTGGCTGCACACATTTGTGTGTGTGGTTACCAGATGAGTTCAGATATCTCCCAGTAGCTGAATGTAACTATGTGTTTAATCTATTTGCAGGGGTAAAACAAACAGTTATATACAAACAATAGTACAATATTAAAATGATCTAACAGAGCATTTTCTTTTTGCTCCTTTTACATCACTTTAAAGGGATATGAAACCCAAAATTTTTATTTTGTGATTTAGACAGAGAACACAATTTAAATTTGCTTCAGTCCCGAAGAGATACCTAGGTAGGGGTCTGGAGAACTACATGGCAGGAAATATTACTGTCATCTAGTGATCTTGCAAATGGATAACATTCTTGCAAAACTGCTGACAATATAGTGCTCCATACACGTGCACGCTCCTGAGCTTACATACCTGATTTTCAACAAAAGATACCAAGAAAAAAAAGACATTTTAACAATATAAGTAATGTAGAATGCTGTTTAAATTGCATGCTCTATCTGAATCATGAAAGAAAAATTTGGGGTTTAAAGTCCATGTTAAAGGGATATTTAACAAGTGTTCTTTCGGTAAAAAAAAATATGATAATTTAAAATAAACCTAAAAAGAAAAAGATTGTACAAAAAAACAACAAACAACTTACTTGTTTTCTTGCATAATGAGCACTGAGGAATTCTCAGTGTAGCCACTGCCCTCAGTTTGATATAGGAGTTGACATCTTTGAACCCGTGGCCGGACTTTTGGCCGACGGACACTTGGCCGAAACACAAGTGGCTGTCACATAACAGTCCGGCCACGAGATAGATAGATTTGATAGATAGATACATAGATTAGATAGATAGATCAATAGATGCAATAGATACATTTGATAGATACGATAGATAGATTTGATAGATAAATAGATTTGATAGATAGATAGTTTCCCAGACAGAGAATTACAAAACGTGCGGCCTAGGACCCATGGTAAGGTTCCCAGAGGCAGTTGCGGCGCCCGAGGCTGTGATTAGAACAGAGCACTCTGGAACGTATCTGCCCTCGGCCGAAATCGGAACATTCTTTAGCTTTCTGTCTGTCAGCCAAATGTCTGTCGGCCAAATGTCCGTCTGCCAAATGTCCTTCTGCCAAATGTCTTTCTGCATTTTGTCAGAGCACCCTTTGAACCATAGGTTATATTCTGACTGATTTAGGCAATTGGATGTCTGACTCCCTGCTATCTAGTCTATTTACTTAAAAGTAACCAGCATAGACGTTTTATGACATCAGGCTAAGATAAACTTTCCTGCATAGGCCCCTCCTCCTTGTAGGGCTGTGACGGGGGGGGGGGAATAAATAAAAGGTAAAATCCATTTAAATAGATGAATAATACGTATTGGAATTATTTATATTAAAGGGACAGTCTAGTCAAAAGGGCTACACCTACATTATGTCTGGCCACTCAGTGTGCTCCCCTCTACACAGGATTTACAGTTTAAGGAAAGAGCATGGATTTTCCTTTAAATATGGTGTTAGGATTCCCAACATGGAGTCAGAGCATTGCTGTACAGAAGAACCTGCCACTATATTTGTACAAGGAAGGCTACACAACTCCATATACTCTTTTGCAGTCTAACCAAGGTGTAAGGATGTCTCAGTCACAGAGAAGTAGCAATTTGTGCTCCTATGTGGCTGCTGATTGCAAACAGGGCGCTACTGAAATAGGGGACCCCACCACTGACTTTGTACTGAGGCCCAGCATGGTCTAGTTGTGCCCCTGGATCGGAGGTCTGGTCATAATAACCCATGTAACTCTAATTCATGATCACCTGATGGTCGTTCAGTATGTTGTTTAGGAAAATAGCCGCCAACCCTACTGATGGAAAGTAGCGAAGATTCGTCAAACCAATATCAAGAGAAATAGTTACATTTGAGAGCAGAACGACAATGGAAAGTTTTTGTTTGTTACTTTAATTGTACCCTCATCTCAATCATGAAACTTTAATACTGACTTCCATGTCCTTTTTGACTTTACAAGTGACTGAGCAACATTTGTATATCATAATCTCTGTGCTATTTTATTGAATTACAAAAAAATGAACAATAACGTCAGGGCACTCAAAACGCTAACAGAGTTAATTAAAAAAAACTTTATTGCCAAACAGAGTAACACAGACTGGTTTGTCCTTGTGAATGATTCCTCAGTGGAATTGATAGTGTCTGCCAATAACTTTTTTTTTTATTATTTGGTGAGTGCGGTTCATGTTATTTCTTTAGCACAGTCTGTTATGTTTCAAGTGTCATTCCCTGCTGCTTTCTATGTCTGTATTGGGACACCCAACCTGATTAAAGTGACTAAAGTTGCTGTTTGTTACTAAACCTGTTTCTCAAACTGGCTTTTTAATTTTGTGTTTTGTTTTTTTAAATTAACAAAACAGAAACTACACAGAGCTTAGATTACTTTTAAAATAGTCATTTTTACAAAACTAAAAGATTTTTAAAAATCTGGTAATCAATATCTGTGCTTAGGTATATGCTGGTAAAGTAATATATGATACTGAATAATGCCTTTGTTGAGAAATCGTTTTTATAATCTAGTACACAAGCTAGGGTTCCACAAAATGTTATCAAGGGTAGCTAGACATGTTTAGGAATGAGATAAGGGTGTTTGTACATAGAAATATGTTAGATATATTTATAAGAAATAAGAGTTGGGGGGTTACATACTAGGATCTGTGGTTTCATAGGATTTGTTAAAGGGACATGGAAGTCAAAATTAAATTGTATGGTTTAGATAAAGCATACAATGTTAAGAGACTTTTCAATTTACGTCTATTATGACATTTACTTTGTTATTTTGGTATCCTTGGTTGAAAAGCACACCTAGGTAGGCTCAGGAGCCACAGTGCACAATTGGGAGCTAGCTGGTGATAGGTGCCTGCACACATATGCTTCTTGCCATTGGCGTACTAGACTGCAGACTGCCAAACCAACCTGGATTATTATAGGTTGGGAGGTCTGCCTGATATTCCTTTCGCACCTCCCGTAGTCACAGCAAATGTGCCAGTTTTTAGGGACTGTCCCGGCTCCGCCCATTCCCTGAGCTCTCCCAACCCCACCCGTTATATAAGCGTCTACCCATAGCTCACCCACAGCCCCACCAAATGCCATTTGGCTACTGCCCTCAATACCTTTAACTTCGCTGTCCCAGAAAGCCGTGGGTAAATATTGGCAGGTTTGCAGATGTGTTCAGCTCTAGTGCAGACTTTAACTTTGTTTTTAATAAAATACACTTTAGCTCATTTTCATTTTGCACTTTTCTGTCCTTTTAAATTCCCACACAGCTATTTTTTCAAGGCAAACTTTTCTTAAAGGGACAGTAAAGTTAAGATTAAACTTTCATGATTTATATAGATCATGTCTAAAATGACAAATTTTCATTTTACTCTTGAAGTGTAAATCTAGGTAGGCTTATAGAGGCACAGGAGCGTGCACGTGTCTTTAGCACTCTAGGACACCAGTGTTTGGAAAACTGCTGTCTTAGAATGCTGGGACACCTGCACACTCCTGAGCCACTATGGACCTACCTACATTAACACTTTAAGAGAGAGAGGTGCAAATTTGATAAAAGAAGTACATTGGAAATTTGTTTAAAATGACATTCTCTATCTAAACCATGAAAGTTTCATTTTGACTTTACTGTCCCTTTAATTAAGCCCCAGCAATTTGTTTTTCTTTAATAATGTTACTGGGTCCTTAAAGGACCAGTCAACACAGTAGATATGCATAATCAACAAATGCAATATAACAAGACAATGCAATAGCACTTAAGTCTGAACTTCAAATGGGTAGTAGATTTTTTTTTCTGACAATTTTAAAAGTTATGTCTTTTTCCACTCCCCCTGTACCATGTGACAGCCATCAGCCAATCACAAATGCATACACGTACCATGTGACAGCCATCAGCCATTCACAAATGCATACACACTTATTCTTGCACATGCTCAGTAGGAGCTGGTGACTCAAAAAGTTTAAATATAAAAAGACTGTGCACATTCAGTTAATGAAAGTAAATTGGAAAGTTGTTTAAAATGGCATGCTCTATCTGAATAATGAAAGTTTAATTTTGATTGAGTGTCCCTTTAAGAAGAAGTCTATGCATGTCTCACTCTTGCAGATTTATTCATTTTGTCATCCAGTTGTGTTTTTAATATTTGTGTATTTCCCATGTAAGGAAACAGAGAGGTGGCAGTTTCTCAAGAAAAACAAACTAAACATTGGCGTATGTGTATATGTGCTCAGTCTTTACCCCAGTCTCTGATTAGGGTTCCAAAGGTCTCACAAATAAACAGACAGTTGTCTGGCACAATTTAGTGTTTAACAGAACTCACTCTGCCACTAAAAACATTCTGATACAGAGCAGCGACAGACCAAACATTGTCTGAGAATTTAAAGGGACGTGGAAGGCACATCAAACTTAAATAATTCACAAAGCGAGTACATTTAAAGAGATTTTACAATTTAGTTGTTATCAAATATACTGAACATTGTTCCTTTGTAGACGCATCCTTTTTATGACAGAATACTTAGGAGGGTGCACTATATGACACTTGAGTTTGCAAAATTTGTAATAATGTTATTCCTGCACTTTCCTAAACCTACCTCAGTGTGCTCATATAGAAAGGACAGACATTGCAAAAAAATGAGAGGTAAGTTTAATAATAATATTTTGGAGTGTTTAAAGGGACACTGTACCCAAAAATTTAATTTCGTGATTTAAGCAAATTTTGAATTTACTCCTATTATCAAATTATCTTCATTCTCTTGGTATCTTTATTTGAAATGCAAGAATGTAAGTTTAGATGCCGGCCCATTTTTGGTGAACAACCTGGGTTGTCCTTGCTGATTGGTGGATAAATTCATCCACCAATAAAAAAGTGTTGTCCAGAGTACTGAAACCAAAAAAAAGCTTAGATGCCTTTTTTTCAAATAATGATAGCAAGAGAACGAAGAAAAATTGATAATAGGAGTAAATTAGAAAGTTGCTTAAAATTGCCAGCTCTTTCTGAATTACAAATGAACAAATTTGGGTTCGGTGTCCCTTTAAGATTATATGGTCTATGAGAATCATGAAAGTTTAATTTGACTAATATTTCCTTTGTAATCATTTTTGTCATTTTTTGAAAAGTACTGGTAAACAGGGACTGTTTTTTTTATTTTATTATGTTAATATCACCTAGACCTATAATAAAGGCTGGAAAAAATGTCACAATCGTTTACCAGCCCGTATAAAAGGTTACTAGTAAGGAGAGAAAAAGATTAGTCATGTAATGTTATCACTAGCGATGTTGCAACTATTTGTGTTTAATCCCCACAAAGGGGTTTAACACATGGTTAAAATATCGCTCGGACCCACAGAGCACTATGGGTTAGCAGCTAAACCAACGCTGATCCAATCAGCAGCGTTCGATGCGCAGCTGGATCCAAATTTGTATTTGTCTATTGCATTTTTCCTGGGCTAGTGGAAATTTCCAGTTCTGCCTATAACTATTGCAAAAACAAAAATCTGGCAATAATAGGACTAGACTATTAACTATAGTCTGGCTCTGACTAATACACATATTTTACCGTTTTTAAAGATATATGAAACAGTGCTCCTTTGGTTGAAAAAAAATATGTTAAATCAAAATAAACATGAAAAAAAAAGATTGTGTTAAAAAACAACAAACAACTTATTTGTTTTCTTGCTAAATGAGCCACTGCCTACAGCTATATAAGAGAGCAGACATTACAGAACTTGTGTTCTATAGTCACATGATTTTTTTTTTCCCTGCAAAAACCCTTTACTGAACATGGGTAGTAAACAAACTAACTGCAGCTAGATTAGATGTCTCCTAGCAACACTTCAAAGGAAAAACTGCTAGTTTGCCTTCCCGAAGAGAGACTAGCCCTCTTGTGGAGGTGCTACGGGAAGTAATGGACCCTATACAAATGACATTTAAAAAAAAATGGTTAAATCATTTTATTAAAACAGTGAAATAGACTGTTTGACATCCCTTTAAGCGTTTTTGTATATAACTATATGTGAAATCATTATAAAAAAAAAAATGAAAGGTTTAAAATCTAAGAACTATGGAGTCTTGGCTTTGTGAAATAAAGAGGTCTAGACAGGGGGGCTACAGACACTTATTTGAGAGACATCAACAGCTGTCTTAAAATTATTTATATTTTGTCTCATGTTTTATTTTGCAGAGTGTTATCACTAAAATCTGAGATGTTTCAAATCTTTAATGAATAAGGTCCATAGTAAATGGAGACATTTCTGTAGCCGTAGAGAGCTATCACCTTTATGAATCTGGGCATTTTAGCACAAAACAGTAGTTCTTATGCCATTTCGTTCTCTACTTAATTTACTGTCCAATAGATCCCTGAGAGAGATACAAAACCACAGCATATATCTTAGGGTAGCAAATCTTACCTGGATAGAGAACTCTGCTAATCATCCCAGGCATGATGATAAAGATCATTGGAAGCATTT
Source organism: Bombina bombina (assembly GCF_027579735.1). Classification (NCBI taxonomy): domain Eukaryota; kingdom Metazoa; phylum Chordata; class Amphibia; order Anura; family Bombinatoridae; genus Bombina; species Bombina bombina. The sequence goes on from NC_069509.1 coordinate 74,338,329, forward strand.
TTAGGTAGCTGGCAAGGATAGAGCCGGCCTTGGCATGACTGAGATTCTTAGCGGAAAGTGTCCTCTGTACAATGACCTGGTGGTGGTAAAGAATAGGTTAACATTTGATGCACAGATGATTTGACATTTCATTTTAGCCTTAAATGGGACTCTGAGCATGTGCCAGGGCTCAATAAACCCAGGAGTCAGGGAGCCACTAGCTCCTAGAATTGTACTCCTGGCTCCTAACTTTTTGTTTTATTCCCATATATCTACCACTGTCTGACTCCTAAAAATATGTCTGGCTCCTAAATATTCTTACTGACTCTTGGGGGGCGATTTACTAAGCAGAGTATGCTGCTCATTCTGTGCGAGCCTTGTGGCTCGCCCGGAATCAGGAGTTAAGAAGCAGCGGTCGTAAGATCGCTGCTCCTTGACCCATCCACCACCTCTGAGGTGGCGGACTGCAATCATCCCGATCAGATACGATTGGGATGATTGACATCACCTGCTAGCGGCCGAATGGCTGCAAATGTGCAGGGGGATGCATTGCACAAGCATTTCTACAGCGAATAATGTCCGCCCGCCATATAATAAATCAGCCCCCTAAGGTTTAAACATATTTCAGAGGGCTCTGGTGCAATAGTTTTATTGCCCCCCCCCCCCAAAGATAGCTCATTAGTAAGCAAGAGTAATAATGTACATGCTGTTCTGTATAATGATTTTGAGGATAGATAGATAAGATGGACCTGCCCTTTTACATTTTTTACATACACATTTTGCACATGCCTATGTATAGACTGGCTGCTATGGCCCCCCTCCCTCCAGCACAGCACCTGCTACACCTATGGTAGTTCCCCCCTGCCAATGGGCACTACCTGTGTATTTAGTCCTATTACCTTGTTCATATAGCTTGAACAATGCACATTCAGGGACATTCTAGCTCACAAAATGATCTTTTTCATTAGAGCTTGTCACTTTAAACAATTCCCTTCTTTACAACTACTGTATTAATTTACACAAAGGACACACATATGTTGCAAAGACCCTTCGAACATCTATATGCTCAAAATTCAGTTTTTATATAAGCAGAGTACTCTAGGACCCCCTGCCCCAGTTAAACAGACATGACTCAAATTTCCCATAACATTTTAATCATGCAAAATAAAAATATGTAATACATGTTTATTATTTATTTTGCCCCCTTTCCTGTAATATTAACTCAGAAAATTGTTGGTGAATCACCAAAGTGTCATGAAACTAAGCTTTGCGACTGTTAAAATAAATGGCAATATTTATTTATTTACTGATGACGGCCCTCTCTGAGACACTTGCCCCCTCATGAGAAATGCAGCCAATGAGCTGATTTTTTAATTTTAATTATTATATCTATGAGCGATCCTGCATGTATGTGCAGTGGGACTAGTTATTCCACTCATGCGCATTAGTCACATGTATCCTGGTATTTGTAGTTTTCCTCCTTTTAGGTAGCCCTCCATGATAGGACTAGCATAATGAGTCTCCTGGAGGGCTTGGAACTCAGAAAACAGATTTTTTTTTTTTTTTTTTTTGCAGTAAACGGAGGCTAAATTAATAATGGAACCATTTCAGAATGGAATTTCAGGAAAAGGGGGACAAAATAGATAGTGAAAGTATATTGCAGAGTTTTTTTTTTAATATAAGATTTATCATTTTATATTTGTATCTCAAAGTGTTTAAAGGGACACTGAACCCACATTTTTCTTTCATGATTCAGACAGAGCATGCAATTTTAAGCAACTTTCTAATTTACTCCTATTATAAATTGTTCTTCATTCTCTTGCTATCTTTATTTTAAAAAGAAGGCATCTATGCTAAGGAGCCAGCAAATTGTTGGTTCAGAACCATGGACAGCACTTGTTTATTGGTGCTGTCCAATCAGCAAGGACAACCCTGGTTGTTCACCAAAAATGGGCCGGCATTTAAACTTACATTCTTGCTTTTCAAATAATCATACCAAGAGAATGAAGAAAATTTGATAATAGGAGTAAATTAGAAAGTTGCTTAAAATGTCATGCTCTATCTGAATCATGAAAGAAAATAATTGGGTTCAGTGTCCTTTTAATGTCCCTTTAACCTTACTGGAGTGCTTATGTAAGCCTATAGAAAATAGTTAACAAAGTCATGCAGTAAATTGCAGATATAAATTGCTGTGGATGTGTTGCCCCCTAGTGGTTGTAAAAATTCTAGTCGATTTGTTAAAGGGACATGAAACCCAAAATTTTTCTATTGTGATTTAGATAGAGCATGCAATTTTAAGCAACTTTCTAATCTACTCCTATTATCAATTTTTATTCGTTCTCGTGATATCTTTATTTGAAAAGGAGGAATGTAAAGCTTAGGAGCCGACCCTTTTTTGGTTCAACACCTGGGTTGTGCTTGCTGATTGGTGGCTAAAAATTTTTGTTTTACTTAGCTACGTGTTGTAGCCATCTTTAGTACAAAAGGGTTTCAACCTATCTTGTGGGATTTTTATTTCTAATTTCTAAGCAATTAAAATATTCTAAATAAAATAAATTGGTTAACTATAATTTTGTTTAAGTGGTTGTTTTACAAATTCCCACTAACAATATTCCAATTTACTTTGGGGGCTGAAAAATATAGGCTCCAATATCTGCCCATGTGTGAAGTAGCTGCAGTATCATAGGAAATCTCAGACATGCACAGTTGTTCAGAAAGCACAGACGATATAAAAAAATAAATGAAAAGCATTTTTATTAACTACTTGATGCAATGTTTATCTTATTTTTCTTCTCAATACATAAGGTTTGCAAAGGAAGGAATTTTGTTTTCTCAGTTTCATGTCCCTTTAACACTAGACTTCAGAAGCCTAACCTTGCTACATTAATCACAGTGATTGTTTGATCAGTGTAGGAGCTTATTTATCAGTCCCTAACCGTGCAACTGCCTTTTTTGATTGATAGAAATACTAATTGCATGAGTAGGTAAACAATAAGATCTCTAATATTTTTCATGTACTGCTGACTGTGAAAGTTTTATTGCACTTCTGTTCTTTATGTAAAATCTGTCTTTTTCTTTCTTAACCCACAGGGGAAAATGAATCATCATTTTGGCTCTGGAGGTCCCTTGGCTGGCTATGAGCGGTTTCAGCGTCAGGACAGGTACCCTGGGAATGGCAGAACCAGGAACGAGGGTGCTGATATGCAACAAGGGATGCACCAAGCTCACAGAAAGACTGAAGGGTCAATGGGAAGACCCAGTTACTGGAACATCAAAGACTTTAGTGGCTATGCCAGTCCGCACACGCCAAGCCCTGCGCCATCTGACAATACAACCTCTCCTTTTGGAATCCCATATTCTAAGCTATCTCAGAGCAAACACCTAAAGACCAAGCTAGGAGCTTCTTCCATGGACTCAAAGAGAAGAAGCCATGGGCCCCCAGGACATAAGGACTTGTAAATGTATCCCTATGGTTCTAGCTTCAGGGTGCTATGTCTCTATGTACAACAGAAGTTGACCCCTTCTCTAAAGCTGAGTAACAGCACTGTGGACAACCAGGGACTGATACACTGATGAATGTACACCCAATAATTGGGTAATTCTTTGGTTAACTTTTCTTTCCGATCACGGAGAGTGCCAGAAACGTGCTGCTAGGCTTTTCCACTCAAGAGGTGTCTTATGTATAAGCTTGGTGGGGTTTGGGTATCTGAGTATTATGGCAATGGTTGACTGACTTATAAGGCGGATATCATATCCCTACCAAAGGGATACAAACAGACATTATGCTTTGGAAGCTTTGCACCTAATGCTGTTTACAGGTCATTTATTGAGGAGTTTAAGATGCAACAATTTGTTTACTTTGGCTTACGTTTTTGTATAAACATTGTACACTGTGGACACCATTAGAGTAAATTAATTTAATATTTTAAAAATATGGCTCCTGCTCTATTAAGCTAATATAGTGTAATTAATGCTATCTTCCAATTAATTTGTTCCTTTTAAAATGCCAATTTGGACATTCATTGCCTTTGTTACTTTGCTAATGGTCTCTATGACTGTCCTGATGCAGCACTATTCCTTTGCTGACTCCCCCTCTACATACATCAACTTATCTCACTGACACCAGTTCTGCATTTCAGTCCTTTCAATGTCTTCACAACCTACCTGTCCTCACCACTGTAGTCCTTCTCCATCATCATTCCCTCCAGGACAGAACCTACATCACCCCAATTCTGTTACTTCTCTCATTGAATACATTTCTCTTCCTCTGTTCACTCACTAAGAGCATTTCTACACCACCATGCCCTCACAGAGGGACGGTGATCTAAAGCTCTCCACTCTGGTGAGATGATCGAATACATCTCATCAGTATGGTAAGGCCCCTTTAAAAAATTTTAGAAAGGCAAATTTTTAGCCTTTAGAGCTGTTGATCTAACTATGTAGGGATCTGGATATGAAGGAGAGACACATATATTGCAATATAATGCTAAAAAAACAAAGATGTTCTGTAATTTCTCTACATGCTGGATAGTTTGTAATCATCTGGCACTAAATGCTGTTCTCCCTCACTATGTAGACTTCTGAAAACTCAATGTGTCTTTCTCTGCTAACTTGCCTACCACTGTTTCCTCACCTGCCAAGCTCATCTTCCACTCTTCATTTGCCCCATTGGTCTACTCTTTCTCCATTCCCTCACCTGCCAGCCCTCTTCACCATGGCTTCTTTACCCATTGGCTTTCTCAATTTCTGCTCCATTATCTACTCTGTTTTATCACCTATTGACCTTCAATGTCCTGCTCCTCTCCACCCTAATACTGTCTCTTTACCTTGCAAACATCTCATCTCCATCTTTGGTCTTCTAGAGACAATCCATCAACAATTTCCTTTGCACAAAAGACATCACTACTCTCTTACAGACCTTTAGCCTTTCTGATTATCCATCACTGCCTCAATAATCCACCTTAGCAAAAAGTAACAAGAGAAACTATAGGCATTTGCTATGTGTCATATATAGTGTACTTTTTTCCATTTAATGGCTTTCATAGAAATATATATTTTTTACAGCATATAAGACAGCCTATCAAGTTTGCCCCTATTGTTTCTTATATCAAAGTTAAAATAACTCTTAGTATGGCCTAATGCATATCCCAAGCATTCCCTTTACACTCTTTCATTACTACCTCTATTAAAAGTCCATTCCATGAATAAACCACCATTAACCTTGTACTATATACAGACACATTATCTTTTCTCTAAGTGTTTGATATTATATTGTGTCTAAATCGCCCCACTATAATTCTATTTTCATTTTTACTGGTTAAAGGGATACTGAACCTACATTTTTTTTATTTCAGGATTCAGGTGTAGAGCACCCAATTTTAAGCAACTTTCTAATTTATTCCTATTATCAATCTGTCTTCATTTTCTTGGAATCTTTATTTGAAAAAGCAGGAATGTACGTTTTGGAGCCGGGCTATTTTTGTTTTGGCACACTGGGTAGCGCTTGCTGATTTGTGGCTACATTTTAGCCACCAATCATCAAGCACTACCAAGGTGCTGAACCAAAGATGGGACGGCTCATAAGCTTTTTCAAATAAAGATATCAAGAGAACAAAGAAAAATTGATAATTGGAGTAAATTAGAAATGTGCTTAAAATTGCATGCTCTATCTGGATCATGAAATAAAAAAAATTGGGTTTAGTGTCCCTTCAAGCTAATTTGGCACCAGAGCCAAGTAAACAACCAACAAATGTTTCCCACTTAAATCTGCTTCAAAACAAAAAAACGTGTTACTATATTTTAAAGCTGCTACACCTTTTACTATTAATGTGTTATATATGACTTTGAAAGCCAGTTAAATTATGTAAGTGTATTAAAAAAAATATTTTCTGGCTGACTGTAGGAACATTTAAAACGATAGCTCATGATTCCAGATCCGCCCTGGTAATCCTAAACTTTATGATCTGAGTTGCATTCTGGGAGTTTTAATGAACAAACATTTGTCAGTTTATTTACAATCTGCTAATTTTACCGTAACCCAGTACGCATCACTCAGTGATTAATGACCTATGTTGATGGTGCTTATCCTTTTAATGCTTTTTCTGCACTTTAAAGGATCTATTGAGTAACTCTCGCTGCCAGAGGGCCCATATTAAAACGCAAGGAGTTATTGTGTGCTGCAGGCCTCTCTGGAAGGAAAAGAAGAGGTTAATGATGTGCTTTCAAGCAACTGCCTTACTGTCATGGAGCTTTATTGGAGACACCAAAAAGTTATTCTGGTGGGTATCTGAGCCAGTTTACAGAATGCCAAAGCACATTTGTCTGTCAGACATATGTCCGAGAGACTAGATTCTGAGTGGACGTACATTTGGTGACAACCGCTTCTGAGAACCTAACCATGGGTCCCAACCCCCATGATGTGCTTTAAACAGTTGGCAGACAGAATGCGTGAGTAGAATCAGACACATTTGGCCGTTGCCGGACTGTTAACCGACGGACATTTGTCTGTCGGATTATTATCCGTCGCACAAATGTCAGTCGTCAAATGTCCGTCGGATAAAAGTCTGGCCACAATCTGATCGAATCATACCAGTCATTTAATGAAAAAGAAGAAAACAAAACAATGTATTTAAGTTTTTGCCAATGTTACAACCATTTTTCTAAGCAATTTTACCTGATCGGTGCACCAGTACCATGCAGCAAGAATAGTTAGGCCGAAAGTCATTCCAGTCCAGGGGAGATCACCAGAGACTGGATCCCTAAATAAGTGCATGGCATCAGGGCGGGGGTAATGGCAGGTGGTGTTGGCAACAATTCTTGATGGTATAGCTTTGGCGTAAGCTGCTTCCAGATTTTGGTAGCCCCCAATCTCGTTAAATGCTGAGCAGAAAAAAATTAAATAAACAAAACTGAATATTGTCATCGACACAATAGAAATATATTTCATGCAGCTTTTTCTAATACAAAAAGTGACTGTCCTACTTCGAAAGCACTTATGATTTACCCTCTTTCTTCCCCTATTTTAATCTAATGGATGTCATTTGTATTTTGGCTTTATTCTAGACAGGGTAATAATGCAATTTGCACACAAAACCAACATCATTCCAGATCTTCCTGTACTTAAGAAAATGTATTTTCTATGTAAATAAAACATCTGTTTGATGTTGTTTTCGTACCTTAACTGTGTACTGTAAATAAAATGTGGTAGAATTACAGAATTGGTGGAATTTATCGTATCTGCTATAGGAGAGCTAAAATGTTAAAAAATAGTAAATTGTTTTACGTTTTCAAGAACACGTCCTGCATGCTGGGGAATGCATTTTGCTGTAAAATTCTTAACCCAATTTAGTTATGGAGGTAAATTTTAAAGGGACACTACTCACCTCTTACTTAAAGGGACAGTTAATTAAAAAATGTTTATGGTTTAAAAAGATAGATAATCCCTTTATTACCTGTGACAGATCTCGGCTACCCCGACTGGGTAGCTCCGCCAATGGATCCTTCTGATGCCTGGAACCTGCCGCTATGTAGCAGAGAAAGAGATTCAAGCAGGAGCCCACCCAAATAACTAGACAGACTAGCATTCAGGTGAAACGAGAACTGACTTTATTGGAAAACACACACTCATTTTATACACACAGGGTCTTATCTTGCTCCAAAATCCACCCGCCATTCCCGCCCCTCCAGACAGGCACTTCCAGGGTGTCATTTGAAAGCTCTCGGTCACTAGATGCCACAGTCCAAAAAGCGGTGTGATCCGTTACTGGGGACCAGAGTTACAGCCCGGTAAAGAGGGGGGGTTAGGGGTGTCCAAAAACCCCGGTTCCCATAGGAGCTCTCCTCCGGCGATTCCCCCACATCCTGTCTCTAGGGGCTACCAATCCCCAAAAGAGCGGAGCTCTGGGGCAAAGGGCAACCAGGGTTAAGCTAGCGGGTGTGTGGCCTTGATGAGACCGACCGGCAGTTCCAGGAGCCCGGCCAGCCTAGGAGGGTTTTCCCAGTCAGGGATCAGCTCTTTCTCCAACATAGGTGTGTCCGGTCCACGGCGTCATCCTTACTTGTGGGATATTCTCTTCCCCAACAGGAAATGGCAAAGAGCCCAGCAAAGCTGGTCACATGATCCCCCCTAGGCTCCGCCTTCCCCAGTCATTCTCTTTGCCGTTGTACAGGCAACATCTCCACGGAGATGGCTTAGAGTTTTTTGGTGTTTAAATGTAGTTTTTATTCTTCAATCAAGAGTTTGTTATTTTAAAATAGTGCTGGTATGTACTATTTACTCTGAAACAGAAAAGAGATGAAGATTTCTGTTTGTAAGAGGAAAATGATTTTAGCAACCGTTACTAAAATCGATGGCTGTTTCCACACAGGACTGTTGAGATGAAGTAACTTCAGTTGAGGGGAACAGTGTGCAGACTTTTGCTGCTTGAAGTATGACACATTTCTAACAAGACTTGGTAATGCTGGAAGCTGTCATTTTCCCTATGGGATCCGGTAAGCCATTTTAATAACAAGTTATAAAGGGCTTCACAAGGGCTTTAAAGACTGGTAGACATTTTTCTGGGCTAAAACGTTTGTTTTATAAACATGTTTAATGGTTTATTACTTTGAGGAGTTAATTTTATCTTGGGAATTTTGATAAAAAAGACGGCAGGCACTGTATTGGACACCTTTTTCACTGGGGGCCTTCTCTAGTCTTAGGCAGAGCCTCAGTTTCGCGCCACTAATGCGCAGTTGTTTTTTGGGAAGCAAAGCATGCAGATGCATGTGTAAGGAGCTCTGATACACTGAAAAAGCGTGCTGAAGGCGTCATTTGGTATCGTATTCCCCTCTGGGCTTGGTTGGGTCTCAGCAAAGCAGATACCAGGGACTGTATAGGGGTTAAATGTAAAAACGGCTCCGGTTCCGTTATTTTAAGAGTTAAGACTTTCAAATTTGGTGTGCAATACTTTTAAGGCTTTATGACACTGTGGTGAAATTTTGGTGAATTTTGGACAATTCCTTCATACTTTTTCGCATATTCAGTAATAAAGTGTGTTCAGTTTAAAATTTAAAGTGACAGTAACGGTTTTATTTTAAAACGTTTTTTGTACTTTGTTATCAAGTTTATGCCTGTTTATCATGTCTGTACCATCAGATAGACTATGTTCTGTATGTCAGGAAGCCAAAGTTCCTTCTCATTTAAATAGATGTGATGCATGTGATAGTGAAAATGATGCCCAAGATGATTCCTCTAGTGAGGGGAGTAAGCATGGTACTGCATCATCCCCTTATGTGTCTACACCAGTCTTGCCCACACAAGAGGCCCCTAGTACATCTAGTGCGCCAATTCTTCTTACTATGCAACAATTAACGGCTGTAATGGATAATTCTATTAAAAACATTTTAGCCAAAATGCCCACTTATCAGCGTAAGCGCGACTGCTCTGTTTTAGATACTGAAGAGCATGAGGGCGCCGATGATAATGGTTCTGACATGCCCTTACTCCAGTCTGAAGGGGCTAGGGAGGTTTTGTCTGAGGGAGAAATGTCAGATTCAGGAAAAATTTCTCAACAAGCTGAACCTGATGTTATTACGTTCAAATTTAAATTGGAACATCTCCGCGCTCTGCTTAAGGAGGTGTTATCTACCCTGGATGATTGTGACAATTTGGTCATTCCAGAGAAATTATGTAAGATGGACAAGTTCCTAGAGGTCCCGGTGCCCCCCGAAGCTTTTCCTATACCCAAGCGGGTGGCGGATATGGGAAAGGCCCGGCATACCTTTTGTTCCTCCCCCTATATTTAAGAAATTGTTTCCTATAGTCGACCCCAGAAAGGACTTATGGCAGACAGTCCCTAAGGTCGAGGGGGCGGTCTCTACTTTAAACAAACGCACTACTATCCCTATAGAGGATAGTTGTGCTTTCAAAGATCCTATGGATAAAAAGTTAGAAGGTTTGCTTAAAAAGATGTTTGTTCAGCAAGGTTACCTTCTACAGCCAATTTCATGCATTGTTCCTGTTACTACAGCAGCGTGTTTCTGGTTTGATGAACTAGAAAAGTCGCTAGATAAGGATACCTCTTATGAGGAGATTATGGACAGAATTCGTGCTCTTAAATTGGCTAATTCTTTTACTCTAGACGCTACCCTGCAATTAGCTAGATTGGCGGCGAAAAATTCAGGGTTTGCTATTGTGGCGCGCAGAGCGCTTTGGCTAAAGTCTTGGTCAGCGGATGCGTCATCCAAGAACAAATTGCTTAATATTCCTTTCAAGGGGAAAACGCTGTTTGGCCCTGACTTGAAAGAGATTATTTCAGATATCACTGGGGGAAAGGGCCATGCCCTTCCTCAGGATAGGTCTTTCAAGGCTAAAAATAAGCCTAATTTTCGTCCCTTTCGTAGAAACGGACCAGCTTCAAGTTCTACACCCTCTAAGCAAGAGGGTAATACGTCTCAGGCCAAGCCAGCCTGGAGGCCAATGCAAGGCTGGAACAAAGGTAAGCAGGCCAAGAAACCTGCTACTGCTACAAAGACAGCATGAGATGTTGGCCCCCGATCCGGGACCGGATCTGGTGGGGGGCAGACTTTCTCTCTTCGCTCAGGCATGGGCAAGAGATGTTCTGGATCCTTGGGCCCTAGAAATAGTCTCCCAAGGTTATCTTCTGGAATTCAAGGAGCTACCCCCAAGGGGAAGGTTCCACAGGTCTCAATTGTCTTCAGACCTCATAAAAAAACAGGCATTCTTACATTGTGTAGAAGACCTGTTAAAAATGGGAGTGATTCATCCTGTTCCATTAAAGGAACAAGGGATGGGGTTCTACTCCAATCTGTTCATAGTTCCCAAAAAAGAGGGAACATTCAGACCAATCTTGGATCTCAAGATCTTAAACAAAGTTCTCAGGGTTCCATCGTTCAAAATGGAAACCATTCGAACAATTCTTCCTACCATCCAGGAAGGTCAATTCATGACCACGGTGGATTTAAAGGATGCGTATCTACATATTCCTATCCACAAGGAACATCATCAGTTCCTAAGGTTTGCCTTTCTGGACAAACATTACCAGTTTGTGGCACTTCCATTCGGATTAGCCACTGCCCCAAGAATTTTCACAAAGGTACTAGGGTCCCTTCTAGCGGTGCTACGACTGAGGGGCATTGCAGTACCAACTTACTTGGACGACATTCTGATTCAAGCGTCGTCCCTGCCACAAGCAAAGGCTCATACGGACATTGTCCTAGCCTTTCTCAGATCTCACGGGTGGAAGGTGAACGTAGAGAAAAGTTCTCTATCTCCGTCAACAAGAGTCCCCTTCTTGGGAACAATAATAGACTCCTTAGAAATGAGGATTTTTCTGACAGAAGCCAGAAAATCAAAACTTCTAAACTCTTGTCAAGTACTTCATTCTGTTCTTCTTCCTTCCATAGCGCAGTGCATGGAAGTAATAGGTTTGATGGTTGCGGCAATGGACATAGTTCCTTTTGCGCGAATTCATCTAAGACCATTACAACTGTGCATGCTCAGACAGTGGAATGGGGATTATACAGACTTGTCTCCAACGATTCAAGTAGATCAGAGGACCAGAGATTCACTCCGTTGGTGGCTGACCCTGGACAACCTGTCACAAGGGATGAGCTTCCGCAGACCAGAGTGGGTCATTGTCACGACCGACGCCAGTCTGGTGGGCTGGGGCGCGGTCTGGGAACCCCTGAAAACTCAGGGTCTTTGGTCTCGGGAAGAATCTCTTCTACCGATAAACATTCTGGAACTAAGAGCGATATTCAATGCTCTCAAGGCTTGGCCTCAGCTAGCAAAGGCCAAATTCATAAGGTTTCAATCAGACAACATGACGACTGTTGCGTATATCAACCATCAGGGGGGAACAAGGAGTTCCCTGGCGATGGAAGAAGTGACCAAGATAATTCAATGGGCGGAGACTCACTCCTGCCACTTGTCTGCAATCCACATCCCAGGAGTGGAAAATTGGGAAGCGGATTTTCTGAGTCGTCAGACATTTCATCCGGGGGAGTGGGAACTCCATCCGGAAATCTTTGCCCAAATAATTCAATTATGGGGCATCCCAGACATGGATCTGATGGCTTCTCGCCAGAACTTCAAGGTTCCTTACTACGGGTCCAGATCCAGGGATCCCAAGGCGACTCTAGTGGATGCACTAGTAGCACCTTGGAGCTTCAACCTAGCTTATGTGTTCCCACCGTTTCCTCTCATTCCCAGGCTGGTAGCCAGGATCAAACAGGAGAGGGTATCGGTGATCTTGATAGCTCCTGCGTGGCCACGCAGGACTTGGTATGCAGACCTGGTGAATATGTCATCAGCTCCACCATGGAAGCTACCTCTGAGACAGGACCTTCTTGTTCAAGGTCCGTTCGAACATCCGAATCTGGCCTCACTCCAACTGACTGCTTGGAGATTGAACGCTTGATTTTATCAAAGCGAGGGTTCTCAGATTCTGTCATTGATACTCTTGTTCAGGCTAGAAAGCCTGTAACTAGAAAAATCTACCATAAAATATGGAAAAGATATATCTGTTGGTGTGAATCTAAAGGATTCCCATGGAACAAGATAAAAATCCCTAGGATTCTATCCTTTCTTCAAGAAGGTTTGGAGAAAGGATTATCTGCAAGTTCTTTGAAGGGACAGATTTCTGCTTTATCTGTTTTACTTCATAAAAAGCTGGCGGCTGTGCCAGACGTTCAAGCTTTTGTTCAGGCTCTGGTCAGAATCAAGCCTGTTTACAAAAATTTGACTCCTCCCTGGAGTCTCAATCTAGTTCTTTCAGTTCTTCAGGGGATTCCGTTTGAACCCCTACATTCCGTTGATATAAAGTTATTATCTTGGAAAGTTTTGTTTTTGGTTGCAATTTCTTCTGCAAGAAGAGTTTCAGAGTTATCTGCTCTGCAGTGTTCTCCTCCATATCTGGTGTTCCATGCAGATAAGGTGGTTTTGCGTACTAAACCTGGTTTTCTTCCGAAAGTTGTTTCTAACAAAAATATTAACCAGGAGATAGTCGTGCCTTCTTTGTGTCCTAATCCAGTTTCAAAGAAGGAACGTTTATTGCACAACTTGGATGTAGTTCGTGCTCTCAAATTTTACTTAGCAGCTACTAAGGATTTCAGACAAACATCTTCTTTGTTTGTTGTTTATTCTGGTAAAAGGAGAGGTCAAAAAGCAACTTCTACCTCTCTCTCTTTCTGGCTTAAAAGCATTATCCGATTGGCTTATGAGACTGCCGGACGGCAGCCTCCTGAAAGAATCACAGCTCACTCCACTAGGGCTGTGGCTTCCACATGGGCCTTCAAGAACGAGGCTTCTGTTGATCAGATATGTAAGGCAGCGACTTGGTCTTCACTGCACACTTTTACCAAATTCTACAAATTTGATACTTTTGCTTCATCTGAGGCTATTTTTGGGAGAAAGGTTTTGCAAGCCGTGGTGCCTTCCATCTAGGCGACCTGATTTGTTCCCTCCCATCATCCGTGTCCTAAAGCTTTGGTATTGGTTCCCACAAGTAAGGATGACGCCGTGGACCGGACACACCTATGTTGGAGAAAACAGAATTTATGCTTACCTGATAAATTACTTTCTCCAACGGTGTGTCCGGTCCACGGCCCGCCCTGGTTTTTTAATCAGGTCTGATGAATTATTTTCTCTAACTACAGTCACCACGGTATCATATGATTTCTCCTATGCATATTCCTCCTTTACGTCGGTCGAATGACTGGGGAAGGCGGAGCCTAGGGGGGATCATGTGACCAGCTTTGCTGGGCTCTTTGCCATTTCCTGTTGGGGAAGAGAATATCCCACAAGTAAGGATGACGCCGTGGACCGGACACACCGTTGGAGAAAGTAATTTATCAGGTAAGCATAAATTCTGTTTTCAAGAACAGGGTCACATTTCTAACCAAAGGGAAGGGTTTGGCGATCGCGGTTGCTCTGAGGAGTCCAAAATCGCCAAGAAATGAGAGGGGGTGAGGTAGTAGGGGTTTAACCCTTGCAGCCCGGTATCCGTGACAACTCCCCGGTTCCAGTTTGGCAGACCCGGCTACATCCACACACGGGTCGGCCTGGGGCCTGTCCGAGGAGCTATGCCACTTCAGTCTGCTGGGAAAGTCCATCAACGTTTCCATTGCTTTTTCCCGGGCCTGTACTGAATGTCAGTTAAAGGGCTGCAGGGCTAAACTCCATCGCAACAATCTTCCATTGTCTTCAGAAATTCTGTTAAGCCATACGAGGGGGTTGTGGTCGGTGAGGACGGTGAAGGGCCTTCCATAGAGGTAGGGCTGTAGCTTCTTCAGGGCCCATACCAGGGCCAGACACTCCACCGCCATGTACCCTACCTCTCTGGGCAACAGCTTTCTACTAATGAAGGCTACAGGGTGGTCCTGCTTCTCTTCATCTGCCTGGCTTAACACAGCTCCCAACCCGAACATGGAGGCATCTGTGTGGACAGAAAAATGTTTGGCGGGGTTAGGAACGGCCATTACTGGAGCAGAGTCAAAGGCAGACTTAAGGCTCTGGAAGGCAGCTTCGCACTCGGGGGACCACAGGACCTGTCAGGGCAGTCGTTGTCAGGTCTGTCAGGGGTTAAACTAGGGCACTGTAGTTGGGGACAAATCTTTGGTAGTAACCGACGGTTCCCAGGAATGCTAGCACTTGGGTGCTAGCCTCAACCTTAGCCGGCTCTGGCCGCTGCTTTCTACAGCCCACTCGGTGGCCTAGGTACTGGACCTCCGAGTGACCAATGACACATTTGTCATGCTTCAGAGTCAGCCCGGAGGCTCTGAGGTGATCTAAAATGACGCCTAAGTGGACCAAATGGTCCTCCCAGGTGTCGCTATATATGGCGATGTTGTCCAAGTAAGCACAGGCATAGTCTCAGAGGCCATCCAGAAGACGATCCACCATCCGTTGGAAGGTAGCTGGAGCGTTCTTCATCCCAAACAGCATTACTTTGAACTGGTAGAGGCCGAAGGGGGTGATGAAGGCAGACTTAGCGACGGACTTAGGGTCTAAACGGATCTGCCAGTATCCCTTGCAGAGGTTGAGTGTGGTCAGGAAGTTGCCGCGGACGATTCTAATAGGTCATCCACTCTGGGCATAGGGTAGGCGTCAGTGGTGGTTCTGTCATTGACGGTAGTCAATGCAGAACCGGGTAGACTCGTCCTTTTTGGATACTAACACCACTGGGGAGGCCCAGCGGCTGCTGGACGGTTCAACAACACCAAGGTCCAGCATTCCCCGGGGGTCATGGTGCATGCTGTTCTTGACTGCCTCTAAAACCCTGTAGGCTGCCTGTTGCAGGGGAGCCTGTCCCGGGGGCTCCACTCGGTGTATGACTGTTGTGGAGTACCCAGAGACAGAGGAGAACATATCTTGTCTCTCTTCCTTCTCTCTCTGTTCAGGCCCTAGCCTCTCGTCTAGGGGTATGTTGGCCATGCCTTGGGGGTCTCACCTGGTATGGGGAGCTCTGGCATTGGAAGACTCTCAGAATCCTCCACCGCTGGAGCACAGATAGTGGCCACATCCTTGGCCCTTTCTACATAGGCCTTCAACATGTTCACATGAAAGGTCCGGCGAACCCGGTCATCTGAGCATTTGGCGACCAGGTAGGTGGTTACATTCAGTTGTTCCCCTACCCGGTAGGGTCCTTGCCAGGAGCCCTGTAGCTTGTATGTTTTGACAGGCTTCAGGGCAGAGACCTTCTGTCCTACTGTCAGGGTTTGGGTATGAGCATTCCGGTCATACACCCTATCTTGTTTACGTTGGGCGACCCGAAGGTTCTCTCGCACCTGTTTGGCGAGATCCTTCAGTCGGTCCCTGAGCTGAAGAACGTACCCCAAAATGGAGTGTTCTTCCCTCCCTGTAGTCCCTTCCCAATGGGCTCTTAATGAGTCAAGAGGTCCCCTTATCTTCCGGCCATATACTAATTCAAAGGGGGAGAAGCCTGTGGATTCCTGGGGCACCTCTATATGCAAACAGGAGGTGCAGCAGGAATTGTTCCCAGTCCTTGTAAGTGGCTGAGAACATCCTAAGCAGCTGCTTAATGGTCCCGTTGAACCGCTCACATAGCCCATTCGTCTGGGGATGGTAGGGGGCACTATGCAGTGGTTTGATCCCGCACAATTTCCACAACTGCTGGGTGATTTCCGCAGTGAACTGCATTCCCTGATCAGAAATCAACTCCTGGGGGAAGCCTACCTTGGTGAATATCTGGAGCACTGCATCTGCTATGGTCTCCGTCTGGATATTGGCCAAGGGGATTGCCTCCGGGTATCTAGTGGCATAGTCTACTACTGTAAGGACGTACCTTTTTCCAGAGGGGCTGGGTCGAGCTAACAGACCCACTATATCGACTGCAATCCTGCTAAAGGGTTCATCGATAATGAAGAGGGGGTGTAGGGGGGCCTTAGTATGGTCTCCGGTCTTACCTACTTTCTGGCACACTTCGCAAGACTTACAGTAGTCCCTAATGTCTGCTGTAATTCATGGCCAGAAACAGGTTTGGGTAAGGCGGTGGTGAGTTCTGGACTGGCATAAATGTCCAGTTAAAGGGATATCATGTCCTATCCGCAGTAGGTCGGAGCGAAAACCTCTTCGGTACAACCAACTGACGTTTATGAACTGGCCCTTTTCTCCTCTCGGAGATCTGGTACAGGAGCCCTCTTTCTCACTGGAATTGTTCCTGCCCTGGGGGTCAGTTTCTACTCTGTCCCGATAAGGGGCTAAGGTTGGGTTGTTCAGGGTCTCCTGGGCAAAGTTGGAGGGGGACACCCAGGGGGGTTTGTCGGGAGATAGGGTTGGGGGGAAAGTCGGGGCGGAATGTCTTACCTGGGTCCCCGGAGCTGGTGCAGTAGCTTGGCGTCTGGCTTGCTGGCGAGGGGTTACTGGGTAGGCATCCTGGGAGTTATTCCCCACAAAGGCTGAGGCCAGGTAGCTGTTGTATGATGCCCACCTCTACATCATGGGAGCCAGCTCAGATGTACCCAAGCTGTGGGGGTATGTAACACGGTTCCTCCAGCCACCTGAATTGCAAGGGTCCTCCCAGTTCGACTGGAGGTGGGGGCTAAGTGGGGTTGAATCAGGGAGACAGTGGCGCCAGTGTCCCTTAATCCCTGGGCTGCCTGCCCATTGACCCAGACATCCTAGCGATGGTGCCGGCAGTTATCTTGGGTCACCAGGCTGACTTCATGCAGAATGCCAACTTCCTCATCTGGCCATTCTGCATAGCTATCAGGACCCGCTGCATAGGCGCACTGGGCAGCGGCTTGGTAGGGTCCTGGCTGGAGTGGTCCCCCACTGGGCTGGGGAGGAGTTCCTCAGCTGCTGGGCTGAGGGGTTTCTTGGCTTTGTTAGACAGAACTGTTGGAAGTGGTCGAGTTGTCTACACTTGTAGCACCCCCCTGTATTGCTGGCCCCGGCCAGGGAAACAGGAGCCGTCTGGGCTTGGGGCTGCCGGGGGACTGTTGAGGGTCAAGCAGGAGTGGTAGCAGAGCGGGGTACAGGCGAGCATTTTGAGGCCACCGGGCATCCACATACTGATTTGCCAGGATGGCTGCTTGGTCAGCTGTGGTAGGTCTTTTGTCCTTGACCCAGTCCCGTACCTCTGCCGGAGTGAGGTTATAAAACTGCTCCAAGAGAATGAGCTGTACCGCTTATGTGGTTACCCGTGAACCATGCGTCCAAAGACCGGGCAAACCAGTGAGCCCACTCTGTATAGGGCTGTCCCTCTTGTCTTTTCAGTTCTCTGAACTTCAGTCGGTGTACCTCCGGCGTGAATCTATACTGGGCAATGATGCGCTCCCTCACCCGATCATAGTTGGCTTGGTCTTCTGAGGGTACAGTGTGAAAAGCCTCCAAAGCCCTGCTGGACAATTTCAGGAGCAGGACAGTGATTTGGTCGGCATCGGCGGCCTCCTGCAACCGACACTGGGTCTTAAACAGCTGAAGATAGCCGTCAATCACCTCTGCCCCATCATCCTGGAAAGCTCAGAAGGCAGCATGGGGTAGCTTCTTGGGTCTGGTAGGAAAAGCTAGGGGGTCCAGCACAATTCCCCCCATAGACTTCTGCAGCTCCATCAAGTGTACCTTGGTGGTGTTGACAATGACCCAAGTAACAATCTCGGGGGGGGGGGGGTTTAGGTCCATAGAGATCCAGTTGCCACTGGATCTGCCTCTGGATATCTGACATGGTGGTCTCTGGGGTTAAGGCAGTACTGGGCCGTCTACTGCTTTGGTCGTCATCCGACCCACCCGCCGGCTCGTTAGCCTAATAACCCTCCATCAGCTCAGCTATGAGTGTAGTCTTTATCTTGTAACCAGCTACTCCTCCTCGGGCTTGCAGTAAACTCTGCAGTTCGTCCTTCCGGAGTCTGTGATACTTTTCCAGGTAATCTGAAGCCTCCCACCGCTGCCACCACTGTGACAGATCCCAGCTACCCCAACTGGATAGCTCCGCCAATGGATTCTCCCGACGCCTGGAACCTGCTGCTATGTAGCAAAGAAAGTAATTCTAGCAGGAGCCCACCCAAATAACTAGACAGACTAGCATTCAAGTGAAATGAGAATTGACTTTATTGGAAAACACACACTCCTTTCATGCACAAACACAGAGTCTTATCTTGCTCCCAAATCTCCCGCCATTCCCGCCCCTCCAGACAGGGTGGCGCCTGCCATAGCAACCACAGAGACCCAGGACACCAATCACCAAAAGAGCGGAGCTCTGGGGCAAAGGGCCACTGGAGCGACCAGGGTTAAAGCTAGCGGGTGTTTGGCCTTGATGCGTCCCGGCAGTTCCAGGAGCCTGGCTAGCCTAGGAGGATTTTCCCGGTCAAAGATCAGCTCTTTCAAGAACAGGGTCACATACATTTCTAACCAAAGGGAAGGGAAGGGTTTGGCGATCGCAGCTGCTCTGAGGAGCCCAAAACCACCAAGAAATGAGAGGGGGTGAGATAGTAGGGGGTAGGGGTTTAACCCTTGCAGCCCGGTATCCGTGACATTACCCATTCCCCAGTTTTGTACAGCCAACATGGTTGTATTAATATACGTTTTACCTCTGTGATAACCTTGTATCTAAGCATCTTCTGACAGCCTCTGATCACATGACTTTTTTATTTATTACCTATTAATTTGCATTTTAGCCAATTAGTGCTGTGTTGTGCACAACTTCACAGACGTGAGCACATTATCTATATGGCCCACATGAACTAGCAGTATACTGTTGTGAAAATCTAATAAAAAAGCATGTGATAAGAGGCTGTCTGTAGTGGCTTAGAAACAGGAAGAAATGTAAAGGTTTAAAAGTTATAAAGTATATTATATAACAATGTTGGTTGTGTAAAGCTGGGGAATGGGTAGTAAAGGTATTATCTATCTTTTTACACCATAACAATTTTGGTATTGACTGTCCCTTTAACAGTAAAAATTGTGCTTTCCCCCACGCTCCCTACAGAGACCAAATCTTGGTTTTTAAAAATGCCTCAAATTGTTTAAACCAGATATTTGATTCGCTGTCATTTCCAGGTTACAGAATTTGCTTTTTAGGCCTCTTTTGAGAGTTACGGGCAAGCTAAATGTTTGCACAAAAAAACAACAGGTATTTAATTTCCCTTTAAGTGATTGGCTGTTGGAAAAAGCTGCAATGTTGTGCTCACTGAAAATTTTAAAGGGACAGTAAACAGCTTGCAATTACTAGACGTTTCTGTTATCTTGCTATAGAATAACATATCAGCCAACTATAAAAATATTTAAAATAAATTAACATTGTTTGCTGCAATTGTTTTCAATTGACAAACTCCACCCATAACTTGGAGGAGCCGATCTGGGCTTGAGGATAATGACGGCAAGGCTAACAACGATCAATAAATTACAGGTAGAAAACCTTTATCCGAACTGCTTGGGACCGGAAAAGATTAGTAGGATAATAATAATAGGATTTCAGAATAAACACAAGAGGAACAGAGCGCAAGCCACTCTAAGGGTAAAACCGTTTTATTTTAAAGTGCTAAATGCGCACATAAAAACACACGTACAGGAAGCCCTGCAGACGTACGCAAAGTTTTGGGAGACAGAGAACACATCTTTACCTGCCCGTGGAGGATACCTTTGTGGTGACATTTTATTGCTTTT
Organism: Bombina bombina; assembly: GCF_027579735.1. NCBI lineage: Eukaryota > Metazoa > Chordata > Amphibia > Anura > Bombinatoridae > Bombina > Bombina bombina. The sequence goes on from NC_069509.1 coordinate 74,358,430, forward strand.
TGTGAATTTACACAGTGTACGTGTGTTTTTATGTGCGCATTTAGCACTTTAAAATAAAATGGTTTTACCCTTAGAGTGGCTTGCGCTCTGTTCCTCTTGTGTTGTTTCAGTTTCTATTGGGAGCAGGAGCACAGTCCTCGTATCCATTTTCAGAGCAGCATCCACTCTCTTGTATACATCTGGGAAGTATTTGCCAACATTTATATATATTTGGCTTGCTTTTTATTTCTGATAATATCTTTGACATTATGAATATGTATGCATTATTTAACAGTATCACCTATACCATATAAATGTGATCAATAGCGGTTTATATTTGCCCATATCGCTATTTTAGAGATAATAATCTCATACATTAGATACTATTTTATTAAGAGTAGAGAAGCGCAGCTTAATTGCTTGTGTGTGTTAGAATTTCAGAACAGTTTGGATTTTGTAATATTTGCATCTTTAAAATGGGACAGTTTATATCAGTTTTAATACTTTTGTATACGTAGCACAAGTAATATTTGTAAAATTTAGACCATTTTTAGACCATTATTTGCATTTTTTTTTAACCATTTGATGATCGGGTTAATTTGTCTACATCGGAACATCGTTCTGATGTAAATAAATTGAAATCCTGCGATCGTGAGATTTCAATGATGGGATCGGGCCAGGGGGGCGTCCCTATGACGCTAGGGCACACCCTCCAGACCGCGATCACATCATGGAAGCGCCGTTGGCTTTAGGACAGCCAACGGTTATGACATTCTATTTCGTCAGAACGGCACTAAAGCCCAGTGTAATTATGACGGAATAGAATGGCATAACGGCGTTAAAAGGTTAACAAAAAAACAAAGACACAGGCAGACAGGATTTGTGACTTATAGGCAGGGAAAATATAGATTTTTATTAAAAAAAATTTTTTTAAAATATTAATTATACATATATATATATATATATATATATATATATATATGTATATATATATGTGTATAAGGATTAACCTTGAGACGACAGCATAGTGTATTTCCAGCTCTGAGAATTAGAATAACCTCAATTATCAGAACTAAATGACATGAAAAAGTATAAAATACATAATGACAGCATTTTGCAAAGTAGCTTCACTATACGTTACACTTAAACATTTATGTTAAAATCTCAAGGTATTTATTGTCCCCTTTAAAGGGACACTAAACCCAAAATTTTTATTTAATGATTCAGATAGAACATGCAATTTTAAGCAACTTTCTAATTTACTCCTATTATCAATTTTTCTTCGTTCTCTTGCTAAGAGCCAGCCCATTTTTGGTTGAGAACCTGGGTTATGCTTGCTTATTGGTTTGCTAACTGTATCCACCATTAAGCAAGTGCTATCCATGGTGCTGAACCTAAAATGGGCTGGCTCCTAAGCTTTAAATTCCTACTTTTTAAATAAAGATAGCTAGAGAACCAATACAAGTTGATTGTAGGAGTAAATTAGAAAGTTGCTTAAAATTGCATGCTCTATCTGAATAATTAAAAAAAATTGTGTTTAGTATCCCTTTAAGTCATCACCTAAAATCTAAAATGTTTAATTATTCCTAGTAAAATGTTCTGTAGTATTTTATTACACTATTGATTGCAGATAACTTTCTGTTTAGCCCCTTTGAAGGGGTAAAAGTCACCTTCACATTAGAAAAAATCTTAATCTTCAGAGCTGAATACAACCAGTGAGCCAATCAGAGGGCTGCATATGTGAGTATCCACCAATTACCAGCTGTCAAACGGTAGTGCAATAATAAAAATGCTGCAACAGATTAGAGCTATTTTTGTCCCTTTATGAGGTTGTAACTACTTCCCTGTTTTTCTTACCTGTAACTGTCAAGATTATTGCTCCCACAATCATAACAACTGTCTGTAACGCATCAGTGTAAATCACAGCAGCCAGTCCACCTGCAGAGACAGATACGAGTATATTACAATAGAACTGTCCAGTTGGCAAATCAAGGTGTCATTCTTTTTTTGCCATACACAATCTGATATAACATGAATGAAGCAAAAAGTGTTGTAAAGAAAGTTTGAAAAAAAGGGGGTTAAGAAGAAAAGGGTGAGAACAATTATACAGATATGAAAAGATACTGACCTTAAAGGGACAGGCAACACAAAAATTGTTATTGTTTAAAAATATAGATAATGCCTTTACTAACCATTCCCCAGCTTTGCACAACCAACATTGTTATATTAATATATTTATAACATTCAAACCTCTAAATTTCTGCCTATTTCTAAGCCACTACAGACAGCCTCTTATCACATGCTTTTTTATTAGCTTTTCACTACAGGGGAGTGCTAGTTCATGTAAGCCATTTAGATAACATTGTGCTCACGCCCGTGGGTTGTGCACAACACGACACTAATTGGCTAAAATGCAAGTCAATAGATAATAAATAAAAAAGTCATGTGATCAGGGGGTTGTCGGAAGAGGCTTAGATACAAGGTAATCACAGAGGTAAAAGTATCTTAAAACTGTTGGTTATGAGAAACTGGGGAATGGGTAATAAAGGGATTATCTATCTTTTTAAACAATAACATTCGGGAGTAGACTGTCCCTTTCATGACATATTTTTTAGCATTTTTTTGTAATAAAACTACAAAAAAAAATTCTTTTTAATGAATGCCTTCCAATATATTTTGAGAGTATCAATTTGAATTTGCACAAACAAATTTAATAAGCAATGAATTCAAAATACATTTAAATGGATTTAGAGCAAATAAACATTAGTTCATCACAGAACCAAAAATAAGCAGCCAATAGGAAAATCCTATCTTTCACAAATGAATACTGTTCTGTATGTTTGTAATTTCTTTGATACTTCTGATATATTCATTTGTGCAATTAACCCTTTCCTATCATTTTGTGTTCATATTGAATTCATATTTTTTTTAATGCTCCAGTCTTTCATTACAAAAAAAATCTTTCATGATTCAGACAATTATGACAAAGTTTGCAATTCATTTATATTATCAAATTTGCTTAGGTATTTTTTGTTGAAAAGATACCTAGGTAGGTAGTGTGCACATCTGGAGCACTACATGCCATCTAGTGTTCTTGCAAAACCGCTGCCATAAAGTGCTGCAGACCCCTGCACGCCCTAACTTTTACATACCTGCTAGTAAATAGAAGTAAATTAGAAAGTTGTTTAAAATTGCATGCTCTGCCTTAAAGGGACAGTTTACTCAAAATTTTTCTCCCCTTTTATTTGTTCCCAATAATCCACTTTACCTGCTGGAGTGTATTAAATTGTTTACAAGTATTTCCATTAACCTTACATTGGCATTTAAATTAGTTTATTTAGCCTGTGGTATCCACACCCATCCTGAAAGTTTTTGGCCACGAGGCAAAGCTGTAGTAGAAGAAATTACACTCGCAGTGGGTTATAGAAGAGATAAGGTAATACAATGTTAATTTTTCATTGTCCTCTCCAAGTATTGGTGATTGGTTTATGGGCAGATATAAGATAAAGAAGCATGTATATGTACACAATGTGATAAAGTAATGAGATCTGATTATACCTACAGATATAAGATAAAGACACAGGTATATGTACACAATGTGATAAAGTAATGAGATCTGATTATACCTACAGATATAAGATAAAGACACATGTATATGTACACAATGTGATAATGTAATGAGATCTGATTATACCTACAGATATAAGATAAAGACACAGGTATATGTACACAATATGATAATGTAATGAGATCTGATTATACCTACAGATATAAGATAAAGAAGCAGGTATATGTACACAATGTGATAAAGTAATGAAATCTGATTATACCTACAGATATAAGATAAAGAAGCAGGTATATGTACACAATGTGATAAAGTAATAAGATCTGATTATACCTACAGATATAAGATAAAGACACATGTATATGTACACAATATGATAATGTAATGAGATCTGATTATACCTACAGATATAAGATAAAGACACAGGTATATGTACACAATATGATAATGTAATGAGATCTGATTATACCTACAGATATAAGATAAAGACACATGTATATGTACACAGTGTGATAAAGTAATGAGATCTGATTATACCTATAGATATAAGATAAAGAAGCAGGTATATGTACACAATATGATAATGTAATGAGATCTGATTATACCTACAGATATAAGATAAAGAAGCATGTATATGTACACAATATGATAATGTAATGAGATCTGATTATACCTACAGATATAAGATAAAGAAGCAGGTATATGCACACAATGTGATAATGTAATGAGATCTGATTAAACCTACAGATATAAGATAAAGACACAGGTATATGTACACAATGTGATAATGTAATGAGATCTGATTATACCTACAGATATAAGATAAAGAAGCAGGTATGCAGTATGTACACAATGTGATAATGTAATGAGATCTGATTATACCTACAGATATAAGATAAAGACACAGGTATATGTACACAATATGATAATGTAATGAGATCTGATTATACCTACAGATATAAGATAAAGACACGTGTATATGTACACAGTGTGATAAAGTAATGAGATCTGATTATACCTATAGATATAAGATAAAGAAGCAGGTATATGTACACAATATGATAATGTAATGAGATCTGATTATACCTACAGATATAAGATAAATAAGCATGTATATATACACAATATGATAAAGTAATGAGATGTGATTATACCTACAGATATAAGATAAAGAAGCATGTATATGTACACAATGTGATAAAGTAATGAGATCTGATTATACCTACAGATATAAGATAAAGAAGCAGGTATATGTACACAGTGTGATAAAGTAATGAGATCTGATTATACCTACAGATATAAGATAAAGACACATGTATATGTACACAATGTGATAAAGTAATGAGATCTGATTATACCTATAGATATAAGATAAAGAAGCAGGTATATGTACACAATATGATAATGTAATGAGATCTGATTATACCTACAGATATAAGATAAAGAAGCATGTATATGTACACAATATGATAATGTAATGAGATCTGATCATACCTACAGATAAAAGATAAAGAAGCATGTATATGTACACAATATGATAAAGTAATGAGATCTGATTATACCTACAGATAAAAGATAAAGAAGCATGTATATGTACACAATATGATAAAGTAATGAGATCTGATTATACCTACAGATATAAGATAAAGAAGCAGGCATATGTACACAATGTGATAAAGTAATGAGATCTGATTATACCTACAGATATAAGATAAAGAAGCAGGTATATGTACACAATGTGATAATGTAATGAGATCTGATTATACCTACAGATATAAGATAAAGACACAGGTATATGTACACAATATGATAATGTAATGAGATCTGATTATACCTACAGATATAAGATAAAGACACATGTATATGTACACAATGTGATAAAGTAATGAGATCTGATTATACCTACAGATATAAGATAAAGACACAGGTATATGTACACAATATGATAATGTAATGAGATCTGATTATACCTACAGATATAAGATAAAGACACATGTATATGTACACAATGTGATAATGTAATGAGATCTGATTATACCTAAAGATATAAGATAAAGACACATGTATATGTACACAATGTGATAATGTAATGAGATCTGATTATACCTACAGATATAAGATAAAGAAGCATGTATATGTACACAATATGATAAAGTAATGAGATCTGATTATACCTACAGATATAAGTTAAAGACACAGGTATATGTACACAATGTGATAATGTAATGAGATCTGATTATACCTACAGATATAAGATAAAGAAGCAGGTATACAGTATGTACACAATGTGATAATGTAATGAGATCTGATTATACCTACAGATATAAGATAAAGACACAGGTATATGTACACAATATGATAATGTAATGAGATCTGATTATACCTACAGATATAAGATAAAGACACGTGTATATGTACACAGTGTGATAAAGTAATGAGATCTGATTATACCTATAGATATAAGATAAAGAAGCAGGTATATGTACACAATATGATAATGTAATGAGATCTGATTATACCTACAGATATAAGATAAAGAAGCATGTATATATACACAATATGATAAAGTAATGAGATGTGATTATACCTACAGATATAAGATAAAGAAGCATGTATATGTACACAATGTGATAAAGTAATGAGATCTGATTATACCTACAGATATAAGATAAAGAAGCAGGTATATGTACACAGTGTGATAAAGTAAGGAGATCTGATTATACCTACAGATATAAGATAAAGACACATGTATATGTACACAATGTGATAAAGTAATGAGATCTGATTATACCTATAGATATAAGATAAAGAAGCATGTATATGTACACAATATGATAATGTAATGAGATCTGATCATACCTACAGATAAAAGATAAAGAAGCATGTATATGTACACAATATGATAAAGTAATGAGATCTGATTATACCTACAGATAAAAGATAAAGAAGCATGTATATGTACACAATATGATAAAGTAATGAGATCTGATTATACCTACAGATAAAAGATAAAGAAGCATGTATATGTACACAATATGATAAAGTAATGAGATCTGATTATACCTACAGATATAAGATAAAGAAGCAGGCATATGTACACAATGTGATAAAGTAATGAGATCTGATTATACCTACAGATATAAGATAAAGAAGCAGGTTTATGTACACAATGTGATAATGTAATGAGATCTGATTATACCTACAGATATAAGATAAAGACACAGGTATATGTACACAATATGATAATGTAATGAGATCTGATTATACCTACAGATATAAGATAAAGACACAGGTATATGTACACAATGTGATAAAGTAATGAGATCTGATTATACCTACAGATATAAGATAAAGACACAGGTATATGTACACAATATGATAATGTAATGAGATCTGATTATACCTACAGATATAAGATAAAGACACATGTATATGTACACAATGTGATAATGTAATGAGATCTGATTATACCTAAAGATATAAGATAAAGACACATGTATATGTACACAATGTGATAATGTAATGAGATCTGATTATACCTACAGATATAAGATAAAGAAGCATGTATATATACACAATATGATAAAGTAATGAGATGTGATTATACCTACAGATATAAGATAAAGAAGCATGTATATGTACACAATGTGATAAAGTAATGAGATCTGATTATACCTACAGATATAAGATAAAGAAGCAGGTATATGTACACAGTGTGATAAAGTAATGAGATCTGATTATACCTACAGATATAAGATAAAGACACATGTATATGTACACAATGTGATAAAGTAATGAGATCTGATTATACCTATAGATATAAGATAAAGAAGCATGTATATGTACACAATATGATAATGTAATGAGATCTGATCATACCTACAGATAAAAGATAAAGAAGCATGTATATGTACACAATATGATAAAGTAATGAGATCTGATTATACCTACAGATAAAAGATAAAGAAGCATGTATATGTACACAATATGATAAAGTAATGAGATCTGATTATACCTACAGATAAAAGATAAAGAAGCATGTATATGTACACAATATGATAAAGTAATGAGATCTGATTATACCTACAGATATAAGATAAAGAAGCAGGCATATGTACACAATGTGATAAAGTAATGAGATCTGATTATACCTACAGATATAAGATAAAGAAGCAGGTTTATGTACACAATGTGATAATGTAATGAGATCTGATTATACCTACAGATATAAGATAAAGACACAGGTATATGTACACAATGTGATAAAGTAATGAGATCTGATTATACCTACAGATATAAGATAAAGACACAGGTATATGTACACAATATGATAATGTAATGAGATCTGATTATACCTACAGATATAAGATAAAGACACAGGTATATGTACACAATGTGATAAAGTAATGAGATCTGATTATACCTACAGATATAAGATAAATACACAGGTATATGTACACAATATGATAATGTAATGAGATCTGATTATACCTACAGATATAAGATAAAGACACATGTATATGTACACAATGTGATAATGTAATGAGATCTGATTATACCTAAAGATATAAGATAAAGACACATGTATATGTACACAATGTGATAATGTAATGAGATCTGATTATACCTACAGATATAAGATAAAGAAGCATGTATATGTACACAATATGATAAAGTAATGAGATCTGATTATACCTACAGATATAAGTTAAAGACACAGGTATATGTACACAATATGATAAAGTAATGAGATCTGATTATACCTACAGATATAAGTTAAAGACACAGGTATATGTACACAATGTGATAAAGTAATGAGATCTGATTATACCTACAGATATAAGATAAAGACACAGGTATATGTACACAATATGATAATGTAATGAGATCTGATTATACCTACAGATATAAGATAAAGACACATGTATATGTACACAATGTGATAATGTAATGAGATCTGATTATACCTACAGATATAAGATAAAGACACAGGTATATGTACACAATGTGATAATGTAATGAGATCTGATTATACCTACAGATATAAGATAAAGACACAGGTATATGTACACAATGTGATAATGTAATGAGATCTGATTATACCTACAGATATAAGATAAAGACACATATATATGTACACAATGTGATTTTATTAGGTTGTGGCTTCAAAACACAAAATCAGCTAATTCATACACACAAATAAGCCTTAAAAAGCAAATCTCATACATTTTATACTCTGCAGCTGGTAAAAAAAGTAATTGAAAACACATTAAGGGAAAAACAATTTTATATTATACTGTCCCTTTAATCAATAAAAAATTAAAATATTAAAAAAGCAGAGCTCCCCGTCATCCCATAATATGTAATAAGGGAACAAAACAGTCTGAGATTTCTGTCCGCTGCTCCTCCTCTCGGGATTATAAATATCCCAGTTTCCAAAGTGAAACCAGGAACTGTTTGGACACACCCCAGCCTGTCTACAGCAATCTTCAGCCCCGCCCATAGCAGACCTCGCAACTGTCACTATTTGAGAGGGACAGTCCCTAATTCTGAGTGCTGTCCCTCTGAAACAGCCATATGTCCTGATTTTGCAGAATTTCCTTAGCCCTGCCCACAGACTGCCCTTTTCAAGAGTGTAAGGTTGTTTAATTAAAAATCTGTTACGAAAAGTATTTTCTAATGGTTTAATACAAAACTGTTTGATAAGCATATTTTTCATAGAGTTTTCAAACTGAAAGTCAATCTAAAACAGCCCACTAATCACAAGGTTTTCAAATGCATTTGTTGATTGATAACACCCCGATACCTTTCAAGGGGACTATTCACATCAGCTCTCTCTTCCTTACAAATATCACAGTTTCTGTAAGTGAAACCAAGTCATGTCCGCGTGTACTGCCCAACCCCACCCTCACAAATGAGTTCAGTGTTTTGCTAGTATTATATAGATCTAGACATTTTAGAGAAAATAGGATATTTGGATGATATAAGCAATTGTACTTACCTGCAATGGTATAAAGGGCAGTCACGACCAGCATAAGAACGGTAGACAGGTAAAGGTTCCATCCCAAACACACTTGCACAAACAGGGCCCCCGAATACAGATCAGTCTGAAAGGAAACTGGTTAATCAGACCTCAAACTAATAAACAGCTGCAGAATCTGTTGGCGCTCTACAAGTAACTGATAATAACAATAAGAGCTGGAGACACGACGAGATGAAACACTGGGGCTTTTGGTTGAAATTAAAGGGACATAAAACGCTATGAGACTGATGTATAAAATGCTTAATTGTGAGTAGAAATATAATATCATTATTTATGTTGCTTTTTTTGGTAATAATTGTGGGGTTTTGAAATCCCATGAGAAATGGAAGAATCTAGACTTCTGGGGGTAGATTTATCATAGTGCGAGCGGACATGATATGATGTAGCATATCATGTCCGCTGCATATTGATAAATGCCGACAGCAGTATACGCTGTCGGCATTTATCATTGCACAAGCAGTTCTTGTGAACTTCTGGTGCAATGCCGCCCTCTGCAGATTTGCGGCCAGCAGGGGGTGTCAATCCACCCGATCATATTCAATCGGGTTTATTTCTGTCTGCGGCCTCAGAGTAGGCGGACCAGTTATGGAGCAGCTGTCTTTAGACCGCTGCTTCATAACTTCTGTTTCCGGCGAGCCTGAAGGCTCGCCCGGAAACAGGGACATCAAGCTCCATATGGAGCTTGATAAATCAGCCCCTGAAGCCTAACATGTTATATTCTACACAGTGATTGTTTAGAAATGCATGAGATCATTTATATCTACCCCAAATTGTCCACAGCAGAGATAAGAGGCTTTTTACAAGGGTACTATGGAATAATGGATAATTTCATTAAAAAAAAATAACAGTGGCTAGCCATGTCTGCTCCAGTAATATGTCCAGATTGACTCCTCCTCAGAATTTTCCTACTTTAATTCCTATTGGCTGATAGAATCCTTTCAGCCAATCGGAATTCGAGGGACGCCATCTTGGATGACGTCATTTAAAGGAACCGTCATTCGGCGAGTAGGCGTCGGTAGAAGAGGATGGATCCGCGTCAGCTGGAAGAAGATGGCTCCGCTCCGCTCCGGATGGATGAAGATAGAAGATGCGGCTTGGATGAAGATGTCTACCGGTCCGGATGTCCTCTTCTGCCCGGATAGGATGAAGACTTCAGCCCGATGATGGACCTCTTCAGCCCGATGATGGACCTCTTCAGCCCGATGATGGATCTCTTCAGCCCCCGCTTGGGCTTGGATGAAGACTTCGGAGGCTCTTCTGGACCGATCGGTGATACCCGGCGTGGTGAAGATAAGGTAGGAAGATCTTCAGGGGCTTAGTGTTAGGTTTATTTAAGGGGGGTTTGGGTTAGATTAGGGGTATGTGGGTGGTGGGTTGTAATGTTGGGGGGGTATTGTATGGGTTTTTTTTCAGGCAAAAGAGCAGAATTTTTGGGGGCATGCCCCGCAAAAGGCCCTTTTAAGGGCTGGTAAGGTAAAAGAGCTTTTCTATTTTTATTTTAGAATAGGGTAGGGAATTTTTTTATTTTGGGGGGCTTTGTTATTTTATTAGGGGGCTTAGAGTAGGTGTAATTAGCTTAAAATTGTTGTAATATTTTTCTAATGTTTGTAAATTATTTTTTTATTTTTTGTAACTTAGTTCTTTTTTATTTTTTGTACTTTAGTTAGTTTATTTAATTGTATTTATTTGTAGGTATTTTATGTAATTAATTTATTGATAGTGTAGTGTTAGGTTTAATTGTAGATAATTGTAGGTATTTTATTTAATTAATGTATTGATAGTGTAGTGTTAGGTGTATTTGTAACTTAGGTTAGGAATTATTTTACAGGTAATTTTGTACTTATTTTAACTAGGTAGCTATTAAATAGTTCTTAACTATTGAATAGCTATTGTACCTGGTTAAAATAAATACAAAGTTACCTGTAAAATAAATATAAATTCTAAAATAGCTACAATATAATTATAATTTATATTGTAGCTATATTAGGGTTTATTTTACAGGTAAGTATTTAGCTTTAAATAGGAATAATTTATTTAATAAGAGTTAATTTATTTCGTTAGATAAAAATTATATTTAACTTAGGGGGGTGTAAGGGTTAGACTTAGCTTTAGGGGTTAATACATTTATTAGAGTAGCGGTGGGGTCCGGTCGGCAGATTAGGGGTTAATACTTGAAGTTAGGTGTCGGCGATGTTAGGGAGGGCAGATTAGGGGTTAATACTATTTATTATAGGGTTATTGAGGCGGGAGTAAGGCGGATTAGGGGTTGATAACTTTATTATAGTAGCGGTGAGGTCCGGTCGGCAGATTAGGGGTTAATAAGTGTAGGTAGGTGGCGGCGACATTGGGGGCGGCAGATTAGGGGTTAATAAATATTATGTAGGGGGCGGCGGTGTTAGGGGCAGCAGATTAGGGGTACATAGAGATAACGTAGGTTGCGGAGGTGTGCGGTCGGCAGATTAGGGGTTAATTTTTTTTATTATAGTGGCGGCGATGTGGGGGGGCCTCGGTTTAGGGGTACATAGGTAGTTTATGGGTGTTAGTGTACTTTAGAGCACAGTAGTTAAGAGCTTTATGAACAGGCATTAGCCCAGAAAGCTCTTAACTCCTGACTTTTTGCTGCGGCTGAAGTCTTGTAGTTAGATTTCTAACGCTCACTTCAGCCAAGACTCTAAATACCGGCGTTAGAAAGATCCCATTGAAAAGATAGGATATGCAAATGGCGTAGGGGGATCTGCGGTATGGAAAAGTCGCGGCTGCAAAGTGAGCGTTAGACCTTTACCTACACGACTCTAAATACCAGCGGTAGCCCAAAACCAGCGTTAGGAGCCCCTAACGCTGGTTTTGACGGCTAACGCCAAACTCTAAATCTAGCCGATAGAAGCAATTAATAGTACAATAATAAAATGCTAAAAACAAACAAACATTAGAGCAAAGAGACCAGGGACAGGGATGCATGAAGAGGTCCTACAGGCTCAACTAGACATCCAAGGATCATTGGTTTATAATAAAAGTAATAAAGTTGAAATGCATAGAAGTAGGAAAGTTTCATGTCCTCCACAAAGATACTGGACAAACTGTAGGTTGTTGGGCATGAGTGGTAGGTGATAGGGCCACAAAATGTCCTGTCCCAAAGCTCTTTGTTAGGCTGAAACCTTGGCCCCACCATATTTGTTTTCACAACTGAACAGTAATGTTATCTCATTGGCTGCCAGGAATATACAAATATTTATTTTCTACTTTGGTTTCCAGGGACACACACACATCACAGATTTGTTCATCACACTCCAGTGGGGGAACAAAACACAGAGCCGAGACTTTACCTCAGTAGATACATTTTATACATATAGAGCAGTGATTTTACCTCAGTAGCTACATGATATACATATAGAGCAGTGATTTTACCTCAGTAGCTACATGTTATACATATAGAGCAGTGATTTTACCTCAGTAGCTACATGTTATACATATAGAGCAGAGATTTTACCTCAGTAGCTACATGTTATACATATAGAGCAGTGATTTTACCTCAGTAGCTACATGTTATACATATAGAGCAGAGATTTTACCTCAGTAGCTACATGTTATACATATAGAGCAGAGATTTTACCTCAGTAGCTACATGATATACATATAGAGCAGAGATTTTACCTCAGTAGCTACATGATATACATATAGAGCAGAGATTTTACCTCAGTAGCTACATGTTATACATATAGAGCAGAGATTTTACCTCAGTAGCTACATGTTATACATATAGAGCAGTGCTTTTACCTCAGTAGCTACATGTTATACATATAGAGCAGAGACTTTACCTCAGTAGCTACATGTTATACATATAGAGCAGTGATTTTACCTCAGCAGCTACATGTTATACATATTGAGATGTTTTTACCTCAGTAGCTACATGTTATACATATAGAGCAGTGATTTTACCTCAGTAGCTACATGTAATACATATAGAGCAGTGATTTTACCTCAGTAGCTACATGTAATACATATTGAGCAGTGATTTTACCTCAGTAGCTACATGATATACATATAGAGCAATGATTTTACCTCAGTAGCTACATGTAATACATATTGAGCAGTGATTTTACCTCAGTAGCTACATGATATACATATAGAGCAGAGATTTTACCTCAGTAGCTACATGATATACATATAGAGCAGAGATTTTACCTCAGTAGCTACATGATATACATATAGAGCAGAGATTTTACCTCAGTAGCTACATGTTATACATATAGAGCAGAGATTTTACCTTAGTAGCTACATGTTATACATATAGAGCAGAGATTTTACCTCAGCTAAACATTTAGCTCTGCTTCTTAGCAAAGAGATCAAACTAAAAAAGGATCAAATACATAAGGATATTTGAGTTATTTCAGAAAGGTATATAACATTTCTCTTTTAAATTGTTGTTACTTGAATAGTTTGTACTTTCAGATAATATATTTTGTATTTCTATTAACTTTATATTTTGTTTTTTTATAGGTGGTAGACCTGAACTGTGAATTAGTTTCACTACAGAAATTGAATAGTTAAAGGTTTGAGTTAATTTACATTCTTTTGTATTCTGGTTTTTAGTATTGCAATTAGATAACAATTAGATTGTTTGCATAGGTGAGCAATTAGGAGGGACCCCACCCTATCTTTCTGAGGGTATTTAAAGAGATCTGTTTAGCTCTGCTTCTTAGCAAAGAGATCAAACTAAAAAAGGATCAAATACATAAGGATATTTGAGTTATTTCAGGAGTTATTCAGGGTTATTCAGGCTTATTCAGTAGTAAATAATACTTATATTTTTCTTATTGTTAAAGTGTTGCATAGTTTAAAATGTCTCAGATACAGTGCAATGGGTGTTTTGCACTTTTTAATCGTTCTACTTTTTGGAGATTTAGGGGCTGTCCTGTTTGTAAGCAGTTTTCCCTGTTAAGGGAGGAAATAGCTAAACTTCAAGCTAAGGTAAGTAACATACCTGTTACCTCTACAAAGCTGCCTCAGAAAGAAGCCCCTCTACCTCAGAGATCAGCAAGGAGAGGCAGATGGATCACTGTAGGCTCTGGAAGAATTAGAACAGTAGACCAGAAGCATTGCCCACAACCTCTGCCATTGCAAAACTCCTATGCTGCTCTTGCCGAATATACTTGTGATGAGGAGATTGCTGTTTCTGAGCCCTCTGAAGCTGTAACAGGTAATTTAAATCTATAATAAGCAGATAAGAGATAAGCAGATTGCAGACTGTCTCAATGATTACTTCTGTTCTGTTCTGTTTTCACTAAAGATTGTGAAGATACAATGTCTACATTAAGGGATGCAACGCAAAATAGAAACAAGCTTAACAGTAATCTTTTTACAGAGGATGAGGTTTTGTTAGCATTATCAAAAATAAATGTTACAAAGGCAGTGGGTCCTGATAATATTCATCCAAGGGTTTTAAAAGAACTTCGATCAGTGCTAACTGTCCCATTAACTGATCTGTTTAATCAGTCACTATTAACAGGAGCTGTCCCAGATGATTGGAGAATAGCAAATGTAATACCCCTTCATAAAAAGGGCAGTAGAGAAGAATCTGGCAACTACAGGCCAGTTAGTTTAACTTCAGTAGTAGGGAAATTAATGGAAAGCCTCTTAAAAGAAAGAATTATGACTTACATAAAGACAAACAATTTAGCGGACCAAAATCAGCATGGTTTTACTTCAGGGAGATCATGTCAGACTAATCTAATTGACTTCTTTGATTATGTAACAAAAGTATTAGACAAGGGAGGAGCAGTTGATGTAGCATATCTAGATTTCAGCAAAGCATTTGACACCGTCCCACACAATAAACTTATTCACAAACTATATCTCCTTGGTCTAGATTCAAAAATTGTGAACTGGGTGGAATGCTGGCTTAAGGACAGAAAACAAAGTGTCTTAGTAAATGGAGTTCATTCAGCAGAGGGGGATGTTACTAGTGGTGTTCCTCAGGGGTCAGTTCTGGGGCCTGTTTTGTTTAACATATTTATCTGCGATATCAGCAAAGGGCTACAGGGGAAAGTATGTCTCTTTGCAGATGATACAAAAATTTGCAACAGAGTGGATGTTCCAGGGGGGGTAGACAAAATGAGAAGTGATATACAACAATTGGAGGATTGGACAAATGACTGGGGTCTAAAGTTTAACACAGCAAAGTGTAAAATAATGCATTTAGGGAAGAAAAATCCAAATGTTAATTACAGACTCAATGACACTTTACTGACTGTTACAGACGAGGAACAGGACTTGGGAATTATTATTTCAGATGATTTAAAACTTAGTAAACAATGTAGTAATGCAGCGAGTAAGCTAGCAGAATGCTTGGATGTATTGGTAGAGGTATTTGCAGCAGAAATAGTAAGGTTCTTATGCCACTTTATAGATCATTAGTTAGGCCTCATCTTGAGTATTGTGTGCAGTTCTGGAGACCATATCTTCAGAAGGATATTAACAAACTTGAATCTGTGCAAAGGAGGGCTACCAAAATGGTACATGGTCTAAAAAATAAAACTTACCAGGATAGGCTCAATGACCTAAATATGTATAGCTTAGAGGAGAGAAGGGAAAGAGGTGATATGATAGCAACTTTCAAGTACATTAAAGGGTTTAGTAAAACTGAGGCTGTGGGTATTTTACATAAAATGGAAAATTCAAGAACAAGGGGTCATGAGCTCAAGCTAAAGGGTAGTAGATTCAGAAGTAATTTGAGGAAGCACTTCTTTACAGAAAGAGTGATTGATTTATGGAATAAACTTCCTCAAGAGGTAGTAGCAACAAACACTGTGGGGGACTTTAAAAATGCATGGGACAAGCATAGGGCTATCCTACGAACTAGATAAGTTTATACTGTTAGGTAAGGTCGGGCAGACTTGCTGGGCCTATGGCTCTTATCTGCCGTCAATATCTATGTTTCTATGTTTCAGTAGCTACATGTTATACATATAGAACAGTGATTTTACCTCAGTAGCTACATGTTATACATATAGAGCAGTGATTTTACCTCAGTAGCTACATGTTATACATATAGAGCAGTGATTTTACCTCAGTAGCTACATGTAATACATATAGAGCAGTGATTTTACCTCAGTAGCTACATGTAATACATATTGAGCAGTGATTTTACCTCAGTAGCTACATGATATACATATAGAGCAGTGATTTTACCTCAGTAGCTACATGTAATAAATATAGAGTAGTGATTTTACCTCAGTAGCTACATGTAATACATATAGAGCAGAAATTTTACCTCAGCAGCTACATGATATACATATAGAGCAGAGATTTTACCTCAGTAGCTACATGTAATACATATAGAGCAGAGATTTTACCTCAGCAGCTACATGATACACATATAGAGCAGTGATTTTACCTCAGTAGCTACATGATATACATATAGAGCAGAGATTTTACCTCAGCAGCTATATGTAATACATATAGAGCAGAGATTTTACCTCAGTAGCTACATGTAATACATATAGAGCAGAGATTTTACCTCAGCAGCTACATGATATACATATAGAGCAGTGATTTTACCTCAGTAGCTACATGATATACATATAGAGCAGATATTTTACCTCAGCAGCTATATGTAAAACATATAGAGCAGAGATTTAACCTCAGTAGCTACATGTTATACATATAGAGCAGAGATTTTACCTCAGTAGCTACATGTAATACATACAGAGCAGAGATTTTACCTCAGCAGCTACATGATATACAGTACATATAGAGCAGAGATTTTACCTCAGCAGCTACATGTTATACATATAGAGCAGTGATTTTACCTCAGTAGCTACATGTAATACACATAGAGCAGAGATTTTACCTCAGCAGCTACATGTAATACATATAGAGCAGAGATTTTACCTCGGTAGCTACATGATATACATATAGAGCAGTGATTTTACCTCAGTAGCTACATAATATACATATAGAGCAGTGATTTTACCTCAGTAGCTACATGTTATACATATAGAGCAGAGATTTTACCTCAGTAGCTACATGTTATACATATAGAGCAGAGATTTTACCTCAGTAGCTACATATTATACATATAGAGCAGAGATTTTACCTCAGTAGCTACATGTTATACATATAGAGCAGAGATTTTACCTCAGTAGCTACATGTTATACATATAGAGCAGAGATTTTACCTCAGTAGCTACATGTTATACATATAGAGCAGTGATTTTACCTCAGTAGCTAGATAATATACTTATAGAGCAGTGATTTTACCTCAGTAGCTACATGTTATACATATAGAGCAGAGATTTTACCTCAGCAGCTACATGTTATACATATAGAGCAGAGATTTTACCTCAGTAGCTGCATGCAGGAACACATGGGAATGGAGTTCTTCTATGTATGTGTGTGTTTGTGGAACCAGCAAATTACAGACCTTGTTACTACAGCATGGGGGGGCGGGGGTAAACAGTATCACTATACAGTAGTCCCTTAAAACACGGAATTGTCCCGTATTTCAGAATAAAATAGGGCGTCCCATTTTTAATCAATACGGGATGGGGTGTATCCCGTTTTTTCGACTGGTTGGCAATGGCAGCCCCTTCCCCAGCCAGTGCCACCGACTGTGTCCGTCTGGAGGACCCAGGTGAGAAGCTGTGCAGGCGCAGCATGCAGGCGCAGCCGGTGGACGTGAGTGGCGGTGGGTGGGGTTTGGTAGTGTTGGTGTGGTTCCAGAGAGAGTAGAAGGGAGACGACGTGCCAGCATTGCAAGCAAAGATTGAAAAGAGTTAGCTGGGCAGTTACTTGTTCCTGGAAAGGAGATGCTTGCTCAATGCAGAAGTTTGAGCACCTAGGGCTGCGACAGGCATCCCTTATTTTCCTGTATTGAAGGTGGCAACCCTATATATACAGTATGGGGGGCTGGACCATGTCACAGACTACTATAGTCACTTTATAAAGTACTGGGGCGGGTAGAGTCAGGCCAGCCATCTCACCAGCAGATTACAGACTGTGTCACTAACTCACTATATACAGTACTGGTGGGTTAAACAGTGTCACTATATACAGTAATAGTGGGTCAGACCATCTCACAGACTGTGGGCACAGGGTACCTCCTTTTGCAGACATGTAATCTGCTTCACATTTTTTCTCTGTGTTAAATGTAAATAATAAAAAAAAAATATGTATCAAATTCACCTTTTTTTGGGGGGGGCCTTCTTAGATTCTAGTTACGCCTCTGTTTCTGCCCCCTCCTTCTTGCTCTGGCTTTGGTTTTCCATTAGACGTGTATATTAAGATCGTTTGTTAGAATCTGAATGAGGAAGAAGGCGGACGCTCGTGGCATTCGGTCCTTATCGTAGTCAAGTTTCTTCTTGTGAACGTTCAACACACTAAGATCTAGATCTGCACAGATCTTAGTGTGTTAAAATGTCACAAGAATAAATGCAGCTCCGAAAAGGGCCGAATGCCACAAGCAGCTGCCTTCTTCCTCATTCAGATCCTAACGAAGGATCCTTATGCGCACGTCTATTTTCTATTGTTTATAATTAGGCGACAATCAGTATCAAGTAGACAGTCTAGTGTAAAAATGAATTGTTCTATTTTGTTATAGTATTTTATGTTTAAACAAATTACCTCCTTTTATTGTGTGTTTTACTCTTTCAGAAGCGTAAAACGCGTAGTCAAAGTTGAACTCCTGATTCATACCCATTCTGCTTTAGATGAGGATACAGCCAGTGACTGGTGCATACCAAAGTATGCTTTCTTCTCACTTGTTCACCAGCTGTATCTTCATCTAGAGTGGCAGCAAGGGCATAACTATATGTCAGTTGGCCCCAGAACAAAAACTGTGGTGCAGCACCCCATTTGAAAAGTGCCCTTTGTGGCTGTTTGCAATTAGCAGAAGCTGAGCCAGCAGTCACATAGGAGCATGAGGAGCTGGTATTGTGAACTATCCTTCCCATTGGTTAGCCCGCCCTAGAGGATTTCTGTACAAATTTAGTGGAAAGATTTCCCCCATAGTGGCCCATATATAGCAAAACCACTAGAGAACACAGGCCAGATAGGCCCCCTGAGTTGCACAGGAGAACAACTTTGACGTATAAGAAGAAAATATATTTAAAAATAAAATGCTTAAACCAATTAGAGATTTTGAATTTTACACTAGAATGTCACTTTAATCACTTTAATTATACTGGTTTAACCTAGCAGAAATCCTGAACTATATTCCAACAGGATTAGGTGCAATTATCTAAAGCACACCAATAACTATGTTGTAAAGGTGCATTGCAAATTAAACGTGCATGTTAAGATTTCTAAATTGATAGAATTATTGTTTGAAGGTCGTCTTTCAAAGAGGCGCTTTAGTACACTTCAATACATGACGCCAGGGTCCTCTTCTATTATAAGAATGTTCATTACTGCACTCTCACATTGTGCAGCGTAGGTTAGTGTAAATAATCCCTTAATGTGTAATGACAATAACAATTTATATGTGTGAACTTAATTCTAAAACGTGTTATTATTATAATTATGATCAGTTATTTGTTAAAGCGCCAACAGATTCCACAGTGCTTATGTAAATGAATAGTTAATCTATTTCAGCCAGGGACATTATGGGTATACTGTGCATGAGTGTATGGTGTTTATTTAAAAGGATATGAAACCCAATTTTTTTCTTTCATGATTGCTCTTTGTTTTTTGGTATCTTTATTTGAAAAAAGCAGGAATATAAGCTTAGGAGCCGGACCATTTTTGGTTCAGCACCCTGGGTAGTGCTTGCCGATTGGTGGCTACATTTAGCAACCAATCAGCAAGCACTACCCAGGTGCTGAACTTTATTAAATATTGTGTTATTTCATCTGGGCAAGATTTTTGGTCTAGAAACAAGACTAACAATGCAGTAGTAGAAAGTGGTTGCAACATTTCCTATTTACAGTTGTGGGCTTTACATACCATACGCCGATCACACTAAGTTCTCATTGCACAGAAAGGGATCCTGTGTGTAAACACTTTTACGCACAGTGAGAACAATATGTCAGAAACCTCTATGTTCAGAGATGCAGCATATTGGCAAAACTAAATGGACATTATACTCAACAATCAGGGCCGTCTTTAACACAGGGCAAAAGGGGCAGCTGCCCAGGGCCCAGACTGTTGATGTGACATGGGGAACACACACATTCAGTCCTAATACTGTCACAGTAAAAAGTACTCTGCTTATATATATATAGATTTTTTTTTAAAACTGTACCAGACCGTGCCGGTGTCATGTGACATGCCAAGATAGTGCCATGTGCTGTTTTAGACGTGCAATGTGCAGCACTGAATGCAAAGCCCTAACTTGGCATCCAGCCATTCCCACTGCATCACAAAAAGGTCCTACTGGGGTTACCATCCACTGTTACCAGGTAACTGCTCTAATGGTAGGGATTGTTTCTGGGTAGGGCTGACTGTAGGCGCATGCAGCAGAAAGCTGGAGTGGCAGGCACGTGAGGATTTGAGCATCTGTGCAGCTGCCTACACTGCTCTCTTCAGTCTTGAGGCTGTGTGACTCATCTCACACTTTATCCATGCAGCCTTGGGCAGACAGCATCCAGTCTGCTGGTCCCCTTAGCCCTGCTCTTTCTGCTGTGGCCCTAAGATCAACTAACTGAAGTTTGTTAGGGGAACAGTGCTTTGTAGAAAGGTGTCAGTGGGGAGAATAAGTGAGTGCACACACACCCCTCCCAATGCAGCATTGTCTAGTGCAGGGTGAGAGGGAACTTGTTCCTAGCAAATAAGTGACATGTGCTGCTGTGGCTGATGTATAGTGTCATGCTGATACTTCACACATTAATCTAAGGTTTATTTTTATAGTTTTTGTTTTCTCTGTTGCAGATTTTACAGCTTCCCATAGTAGTTCTGCTGTTCCAGTCAGTAAACTTATATTTGTCTGCACCTCCATGCTTCCTCCTCAGTCTTTACCTTGCTTTGCTCCTGTTGGCTGCCTTAAATCTCTTTAATCAGCTAACCTCACACCAGATTCACATTCAAAAGAATATTAAATGAATCCACAGTGGAGGAATTTATATTTTTTTTTACTTATTAGTACTGCTTAGGTCCAGTTTCAAAATTTGCAATTTTTTTTTTTTTTTAAAATGATTAGCCCAGCAGTGGATGATCCACTGCTGGGCTAATAATTTTTTAAAAATTATAAAATAAATTGATTTAGTTGTTTTTTGGGATGTTGGGGTGGAGAGCGAAATTGCATGGGGTGGGGCCCAAGAAATGTTTTGCCCAGGGTCCAGTCAATATTAAAGAGGCCCTGTCAACAATAAATTGGTCTAGAAACAAGATTGACAATGCAATAGTAGAAAGTGGACACAAAATTTTCTGTTTACAGTTGTAAATGTTGTATATGTGTGTGTATATATATATATATATATATATATATATATATATATATATATATATATATATGTGTGTGTGTGTGTGTGTGTATATATATATATATATATATATATATATATATGTGTGTGTGTGTGTGTGTGTGTGTGTGTGTGTGTGTATAGATAGATGATAGATAATATTAATGCATTTTTATTTTCTCATTTGTCTAGGAGACAGGTAATGTATAAATAAAAGATTAGTAGGTTTTCCTGGACCTGTTTGGCTGGCCAAGATTAACCTTGAGGTGCAGCAAATGAATATGCTCATGATACAGTCATCCATAGAGTCACAATAAAAGAATATTTTGTTTACGTCTGAGTGTACAGTCCACTCTATAAATACATAGCATCTTTATATCCTGGTATAATGGAGGCTTAGACAGGAGATACAATGAGACCAAGCCTGGTCTTTAGTATAAAACAGAAGGTGTGTCCTTACCTCTGATATCAAATAAAAGCCTTAACATACCAAGCAGGGTGTGAGAAGGAATTACAAAATAACACAATAAAAAACAAAAGCATTAGGAGATATTTAAGAATGTTTCCTGATTCTTTGTGTCTGGAAAACTTGAGCGTCTACAGTTTAAAGAGACACAACACAGTGAGAGGACACTGTGTAACATTAAACAGCTATGGTGTCATCAGCAGGTCATGAAGAGGCCTGTACCTCTGTAGATCAAACTACAGTCCTAAAAATGATGGCACTTATAGGGACACTCAAGTCAAAATTAAACTTTCATGATTCAGATAGCTCATGCAATATTAACCCCTTAACGTCGCATGTCGTACAGGGTACGTCGCACACAACCTGATCTTAAAAGACCAGCGACATACCCTGTACGACATTAGGGGTTTAAAGCGGCTGGAAGCGATCCTGCTTGCTTCCAGCCGCTTTCCGGTTATTGCAGTGATGCCTCGATATCGAGGCATCCTGCAATAACACCCCTTGGCCATCCGATGCAGAGAGAGCCACTCTGTGGCCCTCTCTGCACCGGACATCGATGGCCGGTATCGTTGATGGGTGGGAGGCGGGTGGGCAGCCGTCGATGGGCCGGGTAATGTAGAGGGGGGCGGCCCATTGATGGCACGGGGCGGGAGCGGTTGGGAACCGCTACACTACAGAAAACATTTGGTTCTAAAAGTGGGAGAAAGGGGTATTTTAATTTAAAAAATAAATAAATTGAAGGTATCTAGCAGGGGGTGGGGGAGAGCTACACTACAGAAAAGGGGATTTTTTTTAAAAAATCAACAATTTTATTCTAAACTCGGTACTGGCAGACAGCTGCCAGTACCCAAGATGGCGCCCATTAGGACAGAGGGGGAGGGTTAGAGAGCTGTTTGGTGGGGGATCAGTCAGGTTGGGGGCTAAGGGGGGGGTCCTACAGAGCAGCATATGTAAATATGCTTAAACCCTCCCCCCCAAAAAAGCCTAAATATACCTTTTATTTTAGTACTGGCAGAGTTGCTGTCAGTACTTAAGATGGCAGGGACAATTGTGGGGTGGGGGAAGGAAGAGAGCTGTTTGGGAGGGATCAGGGGGTCTTATGTTTCAGGTGGGAGGCTGAGCTCTACACTAAAGCTAAAATTAACCCCATAAGCTCCCTACAAGCTACCTAATTAACCCCTTCATGGCTAGCCATAATACACGTGTGATGCGCAGCGACTTTTAGCGGCCTTCTAAGTACCAAAAAGCAATGTCAAAGCCATATATGTCTGCTATTTCTGAACAAAGGGGATCCCAGAGAAGCATTTACAACCATTTGTGCCATAATTGCACAAGCTGTTTGTAAATGATTTCAGTGAGAAACCTAAAATTGTGAAAAATGTAACTTTTTTTAATTTGATCGCATTTGGCGGTGTAATGGTGGCATGAAATATACCAAAATGGGCCTATATCAATACTTGGGGTTGTCTACTACACTAAAGCTAAAATTACCCCAAAAAGCTCCCTACATGCTCCCTAATTAACCCCTTCACTGCTGGGCATAATACACGTGTGGTGCACAGTGGCATTTAGCGGCCTTCTAATTACCAAAAAGCAAAACCAAAGCCATATATGTCTGCTATTTCTGAACAAAGGGGATCCCAGAGAAAAATTTACAACCATTTGTGCCATAATTGCACAAGTTGTTTGTAAATAATTTCAGTGAGAAATCGAAAGTTTGTGAAAAAGTTAACTATTTTTTGTATTTGATCGCATTTGGTGGTTAAATGGTGGCATGAAATATACCAAAATTGGCCTAGATCAATACTTTGGGATGTCTACTAAAAAAAAATATTTACATGCCAAGGGATATTCAGAGATTCCTGACAGATATCAGTGTTCCAATGTAACTAGCGCTAATTTTGAAAAAAAAATGGTTTGGAAATAGCAAAGTGCTACTTGTATTTATGGCCCTATAACTTGCAAAAAAAGCAAACAACATGTAACCATTGGGTATTTCTAAACTCAGGACAAAATTTAGAAACTATTTAGCATGGGTGTTTTTTGGTGGTTGTAGATGTGTAACAGATTTTGGGGGTCAAAGTTAGAAAAAGTGTGTTTTTTTCCATTTTTTCTCATTTTATCATTTTTTTTTATAGTAAATTATAACATATGATGAAAATAATGGTATCTTTATAAAGTCCATTTAATGGCGAGAAAAACGGTATATAATATGTGGGGGTACAGTAAATGAGTAAGAGGAAAATTACAGCTAAACACAAACACCGCAAAAATGTAAAAATAGCCTTGGTCCCAAACGGACAGAAAATGGAAAAGTGCTGTGGTCATTAAGGGGTTAAACAACTACTTCCATTAACAAAATTTGTCTTTTTATATTTACACTTTTTGGAGTCGCCAGCTCCTACTGAGCATGTGCAAGAATTCACAGAATATATGTATAGATATTTGTGATTGGCTGATAGCTGTCACATGATACAGGAGTGGAAATAGGACTAACTGAAATTTGTCAGGAAAAAATTTACAACTCATTTGAAGTTCAGACTAAGTGCTATTGCATTGTTTTGTTATTATGCATTTGTTTATTATGCAAATCTACTGTATTTACTGGTCTTTTATGTCCCACTAATTATAGCTGTCCTCATCAGTGTCCGGCAAATTATTTCTTTAGTTCTTGCCTGTCAAATACTCTACACACACAAACAACCTTGTACTATAAAATATTCTATTATATGTAATAAAAACAATTCCAATATACTTTATTTAAACACTACAGCTTCTCAAAGAGTCGGCAGTGGCTTATATGACACAAATTTAGTTTTCACAGACACAATACACAGCACCAACTGTTCTCTGAGCTTGAATACTAGTGCACTCGCCCTCAGAGCATATGTGCGTATGTCGGAAAACATTAAAGTGATGGTAAAAAAAACTAGGATTCACCATCACTAAAAATAAACATTCATTTCAGACATTACTTACTAAACAATGGTGTTAAACTCACCCTATCTGTGCGGCAAGTAGATCACTAAAATCAGCGCCTCCGGCCGCCCACGGCACAGCACTCTTCTCCAATAAGGCGACATTTCCACCTCTAAACCAATAGCTGTGCTAGGATGTCAGTTGACACACACGGCTATTGGTTTAGAGGTGGAAACGTCACCTCACTGAAGAAGAGCGCTGTGCCGTGGGCGGCTGGAGGCTCTGAGTTAGCGATATACTTGCGGCACATATAGGGTGAGTTTAACAGCGTTGTTTTAGTAAATGATGACTGAAACTAATGTTTATTTTTAGCGATGGTAAATGCTATCGTTTGTTATAGCTTGGATTTACCATCACTTTAATAACTTTTACTAGAAGCATTTTTTTGCTGATAAAAGGATAATGCAAAAATTCTTCTATTTAAAACTGAAATAAACTCATGAACATTTCAATTTTGACCTTTCTATTCATTTAAGGAACTTTTTAGTTTACTTCTATTATCAAATTTACTTCATCCTCTTTGTATCCCTTGTTTAAAAGCATAGATAGGTTTAGGGTCAGCAATACACTACTAAGTGCTAGCTTCTGACTAGTCGCTACACACATATGGCTCTTGTCATTGGCCTTTCATGTGCTCAGCTAGGTCTCAGTAGCTCTGGAACTGAGCACTGTATAATTAATTTATGCCAGTTTTTGTAGACCTTATACAAAGCAGCAGGGCAAAGCGTACGTCAGCCGTTTTGGACATGAACTGGTCTTGGCCAAGGGTCCTTTATGGTATCGTTTGAGGCTTGGTAAAAACAATTTTTTCCTTGATTGGTTATGCCTGCTCTGAACAGTAAGGGAATACCCAGTTATTGTTAAACTAGTCCTAAAGCCCGTGCACACGGGCCAATTTTTTAAGTACCGCGGTTCCAACCATTGCTCCCTCTCTCTCCCCCCTCTCTTTTGCGCGCTCTCTCTCTCTCCCCCCTCTCTTTTGAGCTCTCTCTCTCCCCCCTATTTTGCGCTCTCTTTCCCCCCTCTTTTGCTCTCTCTCTCCCCTCTTGTGCTCTCTCTCCCCTCTTTTGCTCGCTCTCTCTCTCTTGCCCCCTCTTCTGCTCTCTTCCCCCTCTTTTGCTCTCTTTCTCTCTCACCCTCTTTTGCTCTCTCCCCCTCTTTTGCTCTCTCTCTCCTCTATTTTGCTCTCTCTCTCTCCCCTATTTTGCTCTCTACCCCCTCTTTTACTCTCTCCCCCCTGTTTTGCTCTCTCTCCCCCCTGTATTGCGCTCTCACTCTCTCTCCCCCCTCTCTTTTGCTCTCTCTCCCCCTCTCTTTTGCTCTCTCTCCCCCTCTCTTTTGCGCTCTCTCTCTCTCCCTCTCTTATGCACTCTCTCCCCCTCTCTTGTGTGCTCTCTCCCCTTCTCTTTTGTGCTCTCTCCCCCTCTCTTTTGAGCTTTCTCTCTCCCTCTTTTGCACTCTCTCTCTCTCCCCCCCTTCTTTTTTGTGCTCTCTCTCCCCCTGTCTTTAGCTCTCTCCCCCCTCTTTTGCTCTCTCTCTCTCCTCTCTTTTGCTCTCTCTCCTCTCTTTTGCTCTCTCTCTCTCCTCTCTTTTGCTCTCTCTTCCCCCTCTTTTGCGCTCTCCCCCCTCTTTTGCGCTCTCTCTCTCCTCTCTTTTGCGCTCTCTCTCCCCCTCTCTTTTGCTCTCTCTCTCCCCCCTCTTTTGCTCTCTCTCTCCCCCCTCTTTTGCTCTCTCTCTCTCCTCCTCTCTTTTGCTCTCTCTCCCCTCTTTTGCTCTCTCTCCCCTCTCTTTTGCTCTCTCTCCCCTCTCTTTTGCTTTCTCTCTCTCTTCCCCCCCCCTCTTTTGCTCACTTTCTCTCTTTCCCTCCTCTCTTTTGGTCTCTCCCACCTCTTTTGGTCTCTCCCACCTCTCTCCTGTCGGCCACGCCCCTTCATGCGCGCTCCTGCAAGGTCACGCCCCTTGCCACGCCCACCGGCCACGGCACGCCCGGCCACGCCCCCACCAGGCAGCTTTTGCAGTGTGCACTCCTCTGCTGCTCAATGCCAGGTATGTTTGTCCTCTGCAGTCTCTACTGCGCATGACTGCATCTGACAAACATACCTGGCCTTTTATTATATAGGATAATCGTTCTGTTGTTACATGTAAGAATAGCAGATCGCCACCCTATTATGCTTATTTGGGAGGCTTATGAGTCACAGATAGACTGTAACTAGGGGCCTTTTGTTTTGTGCAACACAGTTCAATGGGGATAGTTACCCATTTTGTACTTGTCTGAATTTTTACATTATTATAACCAATTAGTTTTCGATCTAGGATCTTATAATATTTGGAATATATTGTTACTTGGACCACACATGCCTATATATTGTTATTTTAATGTTCTTTTAATTGTATTTTATTTTTCCCTTTTTAATCCTTTATTACAAATAAAAGTTAGGTTTTAAATTACTTTCTGTCATATAGGCTGAGACCTGATATGAATAGTATTTGATGTTTGCCCTGTTGAGTGCTTTGGGGATGCTCCTTGCCTGTCCTTTAAAAAAATAGTTTTTAACTTATCTAGATAATGGTGGATAATTGTAAAATAAACACATTAAATAGACATGTTACTTCATATAAAATCACTTTTATCCTTGATACAACTGTGAGAAAGTAAAACGGTTTATGATATCTACCTAAGTTTTCTTTATTTAAAACTAAGATAAACTCACCAGACTAAGTCGCCGATATTGAAAACATTGACAGACCATCGGGAAACTGATTTAATTGTCTCGTTGGCATTGCTGCCCTACAGTTTGTCAGAAGGGGCGTGTCCAAACTATGCCGGCAATCGGCAATGTCTCTTCCATAGAACTCAATGGGAGTCTGACCGCTCACATCGTCGCTTGTCAGCATTTTACTGGTGGGGCCCTATTCGACTAAAATTTGTTTCTGTGTAGGCACACTTCAAATAGTGCCGTGGGGACCTAAGTTTATTTACACCTACACTAACTTACTCAGGCGATGTTGTCTCAACAGCTGATAGCTTGCGAGACAAACATGGCCGCTACTCTCCTCGCAACCTGCACTTTACTGATTTGAACTTATGGATCTTGTATCCAAAGCAAAGTGCAGGCTACTCCCACTAGCACTCTGCGAGCAGTTACCATTCAGCTACTTATTTTTTTTACTGCCAAATGCAGGGTGGCAAAAAAACAGCCATACAGCATCATCAGAGCTGAATTCACAATTTGCATTGCTGTGATCTTGTGCCATTTTACCATAACATCACATGTTTTCACAGTGATAATAGTACACTTCCTTAAACTGAGGAGGTAAAAAGTGCCCGTGCCTGCAGATACCAGATGCGCGCTCCCTTGTAAATCCTGGGACAAGAATCCTGATCAAATGCAGGTACCAAGAACAAAGGTATTATATCTTCCTTGATTTAGATAGAGATAGCTATGTGCAATTTTCTAGTCAGCATTTTACATATATGGTGTATCATTTCCAAGTGAGTTATCATAACGGTGGAATACCCTGACAAGGGTAACATGCCCCTTTAAGCTTTGCACTTGTGGAAATAAATGCCAGTTTTGAACTGTAACTTAAATATTCACCTACATTTCTTTGTAGAATAAAAAAGACATGCAACATCATCAAACAAATAGTGTGGTAAGTAATCAAATATTTATCTCATAATGTTTAATCCACTTACAAAAGCATTTAAAGAGCTCCACCTGGTGGCACTACATAGTATTGCACATCAGCTAAAGCATCCTTAACATTTTAAGAGACTTCAAATAACATTTACTTTGTACTCTTGGCATCCTTTCTTGAAAAGCATACTTAGACAGGTTCAGGAGCAGCAATACACTACTGGGAGCTAGCTGCTGATTGGGGTTACAGGTTCAACAGAGGCATTCAGCTAACTCCCAAAAGTGCATTTCTGCTCTAGAGCTAACTTTAACTTTGCTGACGTTAAACACATAGGGCAAGATTACAAGTCGTGCAGCAAATGATTAGCGAAAACACCGCTGTCGGTATGGCTTTTCCGCATTTGGGGTTGCGCAAAATAACTTATTTTCGCACACGTTAACCTGCGTAATCCAAACTGTCAAATTGCGTGTGCTTTCGCGTATTCCCCAATAGAAGTCAATGGAGAAGACAAATAGAAAAAAAACAAAACACTAAAACCCTAATCTGTTGCACAAAGCCCATGACGTTTTCTCCTCGAAAAGTGTACATAAAATTGCGAATATTTCATATTGTGAAAATGTTTTCGTAACGGAATATGTTCTATTTATTTATAAATAAATATTTCACTATATCTGTGATGATTTTGGGACTGATATATCTATTTATAGCGAGATATGTATATATATATATATATATATATATATATATATATATATATATATATATATATATGTCTAGATAGCTTGAGATCTGCATGCGAATATCTCTTTGAAAATCCCTCTGAGATATTGTTTAATGTGCATAAGATTGTAATGTGAAATATTTTCATTATCTCCATAGTTAAACACGTCTATACATATAAATCAATGTTTCTCTATGTATGTATATGTATGTCAACGTAAAATCCCTGCGTCTGCATTTTTTTTCTATCACCCGAGATCGCATATATTTGATCCCTTATAACTTTTGTGTGCAATATTTTTTTTAAATAATTTTTATTAGACTGTGTTAATATGAGTGTAACTGTACTTTGTAATATATTTTTTAAGTGTTTTCTAATCCTATGTTGCGGAAAACTGTTAACTACAGCTCTTTGAGTGCGGAAAGGATTGTTTA
Organism: Bombina bombina; assembly: GCF_027579735.1. Taxonomy (NCBI): domain Eukaryota; kingdom Metazoa; phylum Chordata; class Amphibia; order Anura; family Bombinatoridae; genus Bombina; species Bombina bombina. Next base: position 74,388,651 of record NC_069509.1, read on the forward strand.
ATATTTGCACAATGGAAATTGATTGCGAAAAGAACATATCGAGCACGGAAAACCCATACCGCGCGACTTGTAATCTTGCCTATAGTTATATACAAGCAATAGTGCAATAACAGAGTATTTTCTTTCTGTACTTTCATGTATTATGAGAGGTTTGATTCAAGTAACATTTTTTTGTGATGTGAATTAAAGATCAGCATTTCTAATGTATTATATTTTGCATGATAATCTTATGGTTATGCATAATGGCAATGCATGCTGAATACAACAACATTCAATCTCATTGGCTAAAAAGAATCTAACAAGAAACTCTATTCTATTCTCTATTTAGTAGAGAAATATGCATACATTTCAAAATAAATACTTAAAGAAACAGTACACATCTTGAGATATATATATAAAATGTTTTGCTATGGATAATAAAACAACTGCATTATATTGTCATTGTTTATTTTGCCCTCTTTTCATGTAATTTAGCTCTAACAATTGAGCAATTTCTAATTCTCAGAACTTGAAATACACCCTGCCCACTTCTAAAAGTAAACCCTGCTACATATCTGTCCCTAATTGGCTTTATCAGATAATAACTAACAGATAATGTACTTTATACTAACATTATGACTATGGCTCGCCTTGTTGTCTGCAGACTAAAGCCAGGATTGGCTACTACAAATAAGGAAAATGATGAGTGGAGTTTGTCTATTGATTAACAATTCCAGTAAAAGGATGTTAATTTGTTTTAAAATTATTAAAGGAACATGAAACTCAATTTTTTTATTTCATAATTCAGATTATTTTTTTAAATTGTATGCTCTGTCTGAATAACAAAATAACATTTTTGTGTTTCATACCCCTTTAAAGGCTTGGCTAATATGTTATTCTATAGCAACACAACAGAAATGTATTGTAATTACAAGGTGTTTACTATCCTTTCATATGTCCCTTTTAGATTGAGAAAAGAAAAATGTGTCCAATGTCTCCTTAAAGGGATAGTACGGAAGACAGGATTTTTTGTTATAATCAACATGAAAACAGTTCACATAGAGACATGGCTGAAAGTATTCGTACCCTTTCATTTCAAAGTATTGGTACAGTTGCATTTTAAGAGAGAAACAAAAAAAAGAGCATGACTGGAGTTTGCCAAAATGCATGTTGAAAAGCCACAGTCCTTCTGGGACAATGTCCTTGGTACAGACTAAACAAAAGTAGAGCTTTTTGGCAAAATCACAACTCTGTTTACAGAAGGAAAAAATAAGCTTTTAAAGAAAATAATACCATCCCTAATGTGAAACATGGAGGGGGCTCAGACATGTTTTGGTGTTGCTTTGGTGGTACAAAACATACTGCCCAGTGTCAGAAACCTGCATCTGAGTCTTATGCAAAACGTACTGCCCAGTGTCAGAAACCTGCATCTGAGTCTTATGCAAAACGTACTGCCCAGTGTCAGAAACCTGCGTCTGAGTCTGGTGCAAAACATACTGCCCAGTGTCAGAAACCTGCGTCTGAGTCTGGTGCAAAACATACTGCCCAGTGTCAGAAACCTGCGTCTCAGTCTGGTGCAAAACATACTGCCCAGTGTCAGAAACCTGCGTCTCAGACTGATGCAAAACATACTGCCCAGTGTCAGAAACCTGCTTCTCAGACTGGTGCAAAACATACTGCCCAGTGTCAGAAACCTGCGTCTCAGTCTGGTGCAAAACATACTGCCCAGTGTCAGAAACCTGCATCTGAGTCTTATGCAAAACGTACTGCCCAGTGTCAGAAACCTGCGTCTGAGTCTGGTGCAAAACATACTGCCCAGTGTCAGACACCTGCGTCTGAGTCTGGTGCAAAACATACTGCCCAGTGTCAGAAACCTGCGTCTGAGTCTGGTGCAAAACATACTGCCCAGTGTCAGAAACCTGCGTCTCAGACTGGTGCAAAACATACTGCCCAGTGTCAGAAACCTGCGGCTGAGTCTGGTGCAAAACATACTGCCCAGTGTCAGAAACCTGCATCTCAGACTGGTGCAAAACATACTGCCCAGTGTCAGAAACCTGCGTTTCAGACTGGTGCAAAACATACTGCCCAGTGTCAGAAACCTGTGTCTCAGTCTGGTGCAAAACATACTGCCCAGTGTCAGAAACCTACGTCTCTGTCTGGTGCAAAACATACTGCCCAGTGTCAGAAACCTGCGTCTCTGTCTGGTGCAAAACATACTGCCCAGTGTCAGAAACCTGCGTCTCAGTCTGGTACAAAACATACTGCCCAGTGTCAGAAACCTGCGTCTCAGTCTGGTACAAAACATACTGCCCAGTGTCAGAAACCTGCGTCTCAGTCTGGTGCAAAACATACTGCCCAGTGTCAGAAACCTGTGTCTGAGTCTGGTGCAAAACAAACTGCCCAGTGTCAGAAACCTGTGTCTGAGTCTGGTGCAAAACATACTGCCCAGTATCAGAAACCTGCGTCTCTGTCTGGTGCAAAACATACTGCCCAGTGTCAGAAACCTAAGTCTCAGTCTGGTGCAAAACATACTGCCCAGTGTCAGAGACCTGTGTCTGAGTCTGGTGCAAAACATACTGCCCAGTGTCAGAAACCTGCGTCTCAGTCTGGTGCAAAACATACTGCCCAGTGTCAGAAACCTGCGTCTCAGTCTGGTGCAAAACATACTGCCCAGTGTCAGAAACCTGCGTCTCAGTCTGGTACAAAACATACTGCCCAGTGTCAGAAACCTGCGTCTCAGTCTGGTGCAAAACATACTGCCCAGTGTCAGAAACCTGCGTCTCAGTCTGGTACAAAACATACTGCCCAGTGTCAGAAACCTAAGTCTCAGTCTGGTGCAAAACATACTGCCCAGTGTCAGAGACCTGTGTCTGAGTCTGGTGCAAAACATACTGCCCAGTGTCAGAAACCTGCGTCTCAGTCTGGTGCAAAACATACTGCCCAGTGTCAGAAACCTGCGTCTCAGTCTGGTGCAAAACATACTGCCCAGTGTCAGAAACCTGCGTCTGAGTCTGGTACAAAACATACTGCCCAGTGTCAGAAACCTGCGTCTCAGTCTGGTGCAAAACATACTGCCCAGTGTCAGAAACCTGCGTCTCAGTCTGGTACAAAACATACTGCCCAGTGTCAGAAACCTGCGTCTCAGTCTGGTGCAAAACATACTGCCCAGTGTCAGAAACCTGCGTCTCAGTCTGGTGCAAAACATACTGCCCAGTGTCAGAAACCTGCGTCTGAGTCTGGTACAAAACATACTGCCCAGTGTCAGAAACCTGCGTCTCTGTCTGGTGAAAAACATACTGCCCAGTGTCAGAAACCTGCGTCTGAGTCTGGTACAAAACATACTGCCCAGTGTCAGAAACCTGCGTCTCAGTCTGGTACAAAACATACTGCCCAGTGTCAGAAACCTGCATCTGAGTCTGGTGCAAAACATACTGCCCAGTGTCAGAAACCTGCGTCTCAGTCTGGTGCAAAACGTACTGCCCAGTGTCAGAAACCTGCGTCTGAGTCTGGTACAAAACATACTGCCCAGTGTCAGAAACCTGCGTCTCAGTCTGGTGCAAAACGTACTGCCCAGTGTCTGAAACCTGCGTCTCAGTCTGGTGCAAAACATACTGCCCAATGTCAGAAACCTGCGTCTCAGTCTGGTGCAAAACGTACTGCCCAGTGTCAGAAACCTGCGTCTCTGTCTGGTGCAAAACATACTGCCCAGTGTCAGAAACCTATGTCTGACTCTGGTACAAAACGTACTGCCCAGTGTCAGAAACCTGCGTCTCAGTCTGGTGCAAAACATACTGCCCAGTGTCAGAAACCTGCGTCTGAGTCTGGTACAAAACATACTGCCCAGTGTCAGAAACCTGCGTCTCAGTCTGGTGCAAAACATACTGCCCAGTGTCAGAAACCTGCGTCTCAGTCTGGTGCAAAACATACTGCCCAGTGTCAGAAACCTGCGTCTCAGTCTGGTGCAAAACGTACTGCCCAGTGTCAGAAACCTGCGTCTCAGTCTTATGCAAAACATACTGCCCAGTGTCAGAAACCTGCGTCTCAGTCTGGTGCAAAACATACTGCCCAGTGTCAGAAACCTACGTCTCAGTCTGGTGCAAAACATACTGCCCAGTGTCAGAAACCTGCGTCTCAGTCTGGTGCAAAACATACTGCCCAGTGTCAGAAACCTGTGTCTGAGTCTGGTACAAAACATATTGCCCAGTGTCAGAAACCTGCGTCTCAGTCTTATGCAAAACATACTGCCCAGTGTCAGAAACCTGCGTCTCAGTCTGGTGCAAAACATACTGCCCAGTATCAGAAACCTGCGTCTCAGTCTGGTGCAAAACATACTGCCTAGTGTCAGAAACCTGCGTCTCAGTCTGGTGCAAAACATACTGCCCAGTGTCAGAAACCTGTGTCTCAGTCTGGTACAAAACTTACTGCCCAGTGTCAGAAATCTGCGTCTCAGTCTGGAGCGAAATGTACTGCCCAGTATCAGAAACCTGCGTCTCAGTCTGGTGCAAAACATACTGCCTAGTGTCAGAAACCTGCGTCTCAGTCTGGTGCAAAACATACTGCCCAGTGTCAGAAACCTGCGTCTCAGTCTGGTACAAAACTTACTGCCCAGTGTCAGAAACCTGCGTCTCAGTCTGGAGCGAAATGTACTGCCCAGTGTCAGAAACCTGCGTCTCAGTCTGGTACAAAACTTACTGCCCAGTGTCAGAAACCTGCGTCTCAGTCTGGAGCGAAATGTACTGCCCAGTATCAGAAACCTGCGTCTCAGTCTGGTGCAAAACATACTGCCTAGTGTCAGAAACCTGCGTCTCAGTCTGGTGCAAAACATACTGCCCAGTGTCAGAAACCTGCGTCTCAGTCTGGTGCAAAACGTACTGCCCAGTGTCAGAAACCTGCGTCTCAGTCTGGTGCAAAATATACTGCCCAGTGTCAGAAACCTGCGTCTGAGTCTGGTGCAAAACATACTGCCCAGTGTCAGAAACCTGCGTCTCAGTCTGGAGCGAAATGTACTGCCCAGTGTCAGAAACCTGCGTCTCAGTCTGGTGCAAAACGTACTGCCCAGTGTCAGAAACCTGCGTCTCAGTCTGGTGCAAAATATACTGCCCAGTGTCAGAAACCTGCGTCTGAGTCTGGTGCAAAACATACTGCCCAGTGTCAGAAACCTGCGGCTGAGTCTGGTGCAAAACATACTGCCCAGTGTCAGAAACCTGCATCTCAGACTGGTGCAAAACATACTGCCCAGTGTCAGAAACCTGTGTCTCAGTCTGGTGCAAAACATACTGCCCAGTGTCAGAAACCTACGTCTCTGTCTGGTGCAAAACATACTGCCCAGTGTCAGAAACCTGCGTCTCTGTCTGGTGCAAAACATACTGCCCAGTGTCAGAAACCTGCGTCTCAGTCTGGTGCAAAACATACTGCCCAGTGTCAGAAACCTGAGTCTGAGTCTGGTACAAAACATACTGCCCAGTGTCAGAAACCTGCGTCTCAGTCTGGTGCAAAACATACTGCCCAGTGTCAGAAACCTGTGTCTGAGTCTGGTGCAAAACATACTGCCCAGTGTCAGAAACCTGTGTCTGAGTCTGGTGCAAAACATACTGCCCAGTGTCAGAAACCTGCGTCTCTGTCTGGTGCAAAACATACTGCCCAGTGTCAGAAACCTACGTCTCAGTCTGGTGCAAAACATACTGCCCAGTGTCAGAGACCTGTGTCTGAGTCTGGTGCAAAACATACTGCCCAGTGTCAGAAACCTGCGTCTCAGTCTGGTGCAAAACATACTGCCCAGTGTCAGAAACCTGCGTCTCAGTCTGGTGCAAAACATACTGCCCAGTGTCAGAAACCTGCGTCTCAGTCTGGTACAAAACATACTGCCCAGTGTCAGAAACCTGCGTCTCAGTCTGGTGCAAAACATACTGCCCAGTGTCAGAAACCTGCGTCTGAGTCTGGTGCAAAACATACTGCCCAGTGTCAGAAACCTGCGTCTCAGTCTGGTGCAAAACATACTGCCCAGTGTCAGAAACCTGCGTCTGAGTCTGGTACAAAACATACTGCCCAGTGTCAGAAACCTGCGTCTCTGTCTGGTGAAAAACATACTGCCCAGTGTCAGAAACCTGCGTCTGAGTCTGGTTCAAAACATACTGCCCAGTGTCAGAAACCTGCGTCTCAGTCTGGTACAAAACATACTGCCCAGTGTCAGAAACCTGCATCTGAGTCTGGTACAAAACATACTGCCCAGTGTCAGAAACCTGCGTCTCAGTCTGGTGCAAAACGTACTGCCCAGTGTCAGAAACCTGCGTCTGAGTCTGGTGCAAAACATACTGCCCAGTGTCAGAAACCTGCGTCTCAGTCTGGTGCAAAACGTACTGCCCAGTGTCTGAAACCTGCGTCTCAGTCTGGTGCAAAACATACTGCCCAATGTCAGAAACCTGCGTCTCAGTCTGGTGCAAAACGTACTGCCCAGTGTCAGAAACCTGCGTCTCTGTCTGGTGCAAAACATACTGCCCAGTGTCAGAAACCTACGTCTGACTCTGGTACAAAACGTACTGCCCAGTGTCAGAAACCTGCGTCTCTGTCTGGTGCAAAACATACTGCCCAGTGTCAGAAACCTGCGTCTGAGTCTGGTACAAAACATACTGCCCAGTGTCAGAAACCTGCGTCTCAGTCTGGTGCAAAACATACTGCCCAGTGTCAGAAACCTGCGTCTCAGTCTGGTGCAAAACATACTGCCCAGTGTCAGAAACCTGCGTCTGAGTCTGGTACAAAACATACTGCCCAGTGTCAGAAACCTGCATCTGAGTCTTATGCAAAACGTACTGCCCAGTGTCAGAAACCTGCATCTGAGTCTTATGCAAAACGTACTGCCCAGTGTCAGAAACCTGCGTCTGAGTCTGGTGCAAAACATACTGCCCAGTGTCAGAAACCTGCGTCTGAGTCTGGTGCAAAACATACTGCCCAGTGTCAGAAACCTGCGTCTCAGTCTGGTGCAAAACATACTGCCCAGTGTCAGAAACCTGCGTCTCAGACTGGTGCAAAACATACTGCCCAGTGTCAGAAACCTGCGTCTCAGACTGGTGCAAAACATACTGCCCAGTGTCAGAAACCTGCGTCTCAGTCTGGTGCAAAACATACTGCCCAGTGTCAGAAACCTGCATCTGAGTCTTATGCAAAACGTACTGCCCAGTGTCAGAAACCTGCGTCTGAGTCTGGTGCAAAACATACTGCCCAGTGTCAGAAACCTGCGTCTGAGTCTGGTGCAAAACATACTGCCCAGTGTCAGAAACCTGCGTCTGAGTCTGGTGCAAAACATACTGCCCAGTGTCAGAAACCTGCGTCTCAGACTGGTGCAAAACATACTGCCCAGTGTCAGAAACCTGCGGCTGAGTCTGGTGCAAAACATACTGCCCAGTGTCAGAAACCTGCATCTCAGACTGGTGCAAAACATACTGCCCAGTGTCAGAAACCTGCGTTTCAGACTGGTGCAAAACATACTGCCCAGTGTCAGAAACCTGTGTCTCAGACTGGTGCAAAACATACTGCCCAGTGTCAGAAACCTACGTCTCTGTCTGGTGCAAAACATACTGCCCAGTGTCAGAAACCTGCGTCTCTGTCTGGTGCAAAACATACTGCCCAGTGTCAGAAACCTGCGTCTCAGTCTGGTACAAAACATACTGCCCAGTGTCAGAAACCTGCGTCTCAGTCTGGTGCAAAACATACTGCCCAGTGTCAGAAACCTGCGTCTCAGTCTGGTGCAAAACATACTGCCCAGTGTCAGAAACCTGTGTCTGAGTCTGGTGCAAAACAAACTGCCCAGTGTCAGAAACCTGTGTCTGAGTCTGGTGCAAAACATACTGCCCAGTATCAGAAACCTGCGTCTCTGTCTGGTGCAAAACATACTGCCCAGTGTCAGAAACCTAAGTCTCAGTCTGGTGCAAAACATACTGCCCAGTGTCAGAGACCTGTGTCTGAGTCTGGTGCAAAACATACTGCCCAGTGTCAGAAACCTGCGTCTCAGTCTGGTGCAAAACATACTGCCCAGTGTCAGAAACCTGCGTCTCAGTCTGGTGCAAAACATACTGCCCAGTGTCAGAAACCTGCGTCTCAGTCTGGTACAAAACATACTGCCCAGTGTCAGAAACCTGCGTCTCAGTCTGGTGCAAAACATACTGCCCAGTGTCAGAAACCTGCGTCTGAGTCTGGTGCAAAACATACTGCCCAGTGTCAGAAACCTGCGTCTCAGTCTGGTGCAAAACATACCGCCCAGTGTCAGAAACCTGCGTCTGAGTCTGGTACAAAACATACTGCCCAGTGTCAGAAACCTGCGTCTCTGTCTGGTGCAAAACGTACTGCCCAGTGTCAGAAACCTGCGTCTGAGTCTGGTACAAAACATACTGCCCAGTGTCAGAAACCTGCGTCTCAGTCTGGTGCAAAACTTACTGCCCAGTGTCTGAAACCTGCGTCTCAGTCTGGTGCAAAACATACTGCCCATTGTCAGAAACCTGCGTCTCAGTCTGGTGCAAAACGTACTGCCCAGTGTCAGAAACCTGCGTCTCTGTCTGGTGCAAAACATACTGCCCAGTGTCAGAAACCTATGTCTGACTCTGGTACAAAACGTACTGCCCAGTGTCAGAAACCTGCGTCTCTGTCTGGTGCAAAACATACTGCCCAGTGTCAGAAACCTGCGTCTGAGTCTGGTACAAAACATACTGCCCAGTGTCAGAAACCTGCGTCTCAGTCTGGTGCAAAACATACTGCCCAGTGTCAGAAACCTGTGTATCAGTCTGGTGCAAAACATACTGCCCAGTGTCAGAAACCTGCGTCTCAGTCTGGTGCAAAACGTACTGCCCAGTGTCAGAAACCTGCGTCTCAGTCTTATGCAAAACATACTGCCCAGTGTCAGAAACCTGCGTCTCAGTCTGGTGCAAAACATACTGCCCAGTGTCAGAAACCTGCGTCTCAGTCTGGTGCAAAACATACTGCCCAGTGTCAGAAACCTGCGTCTCAGTCTGGTGCAAAACATACTGCCCAGTGTCAGAAACCTGTGTCTGAGTCTGGTACAAAACATATTGCCCAGTGTCAGAAACCTGCGTCTCAGTCTTATGCAAAACATACTGCCCAGTGTCAGAAACCTGCGTCTCAGTCTGGTGCAAAACATACTGCCCAGTATCAGAAACCTGCGTCTCAGTCTGGTGCAAAACATACTGCCCAGTGTCAGAAACCTGCGTCTCAGTCTGGTGCAAAACATACTGCCCAGTGTCAGAAACCTGTGTCTCAGTCTGGTACAAAACTTACTGCCCAGTGTCAGAAATCTGCGTCTCAGTCTGGAGCGAAATGTACTGCCCAGTATCAGAAACCTGCGTCTCAGTCTGGTGCAAAACATACTGCCTAGTGTCAGAAACCTGCGTCTCAGTCTGGTGCAAAACATACTGCCCAGTGTCAGAAACCTGCGTCTCAGTCTGGTACAAAACGTACTGCCCAGTGTCAGAAACCTGCGTCTCAGTCTGGAGCGAAATGTACTGCCCAGTGTCAGAAACCTGCGTCTCAGTCTGGTACAAAACTTACTGCCCAGTGTCAGAAACCTGCGTCTCAGTCTGGAGCGAAATGTACTGCCCAGTGTCAGAAACCTGCGTCTCAGTCTGGTACAAAACTTACTGCCCAGTGTCAGAAACCTGCGTCTCAGTCTGGAGCGAAATGTACTGCCCAGTATCAGAAACCTGCGTCTCAGTCTGGTGCAAAACATACTGCCTAGTGTCAGAAACCTGCGTCTCAGTCTGGTGCAAAACGTACTGCCCAGTGTCAGAAACCTGCGTCTCAGTCTGGTGCAAAACATACTGCCCAGTGTCAGAAACCTGCGTCTGAGTCTGGTGCAAAACATACTGCCCAGTGTCAGAAACCTGCGTCTCAGTCTGGAGCGAAATGTACTGCCCAGTGTCAGAAACCTGCGTCTCAGTCTGGTGCAAAACGTACTGCCCAGTGTCAGAAACCTGCGTCTCAGTCTGGTGCAAAATATACTGCCCAGTGTCAGAAACCTGCGTCTGAGTATGGTGCAAAACATACTGCCCAGTGTCAGAAACCTGCGGCTGAGTCTGGTGCAAAACATACTGCCCAGTGTCAGAAACCTGCATCTCAGACTGGTGCAAAACATACTGCCCAGTGTCAGAAACCTGCGTTTCAGACTGGTGCAAAACATACTGCCCAGTGTCAGAAACCTGTGTCTCAGTCTGGTGCAAAACATACTGCCCAGTGTCAGAAACCTACGTCTCTGTCTGGTGCAAAACATACTGCCCAGTGTCAGAAACCTGCGTCTCTGTCTGGTGCAAAACATACTGCCCAGTGTCAGAAACCTGCGTCTCAGTCTGGTACAAAACATACTGCCCAGTGTCAGAAACCTGCGTCTCAGTCTGGTACAAAACATACTGCCCAGTGTCAGAAACCTGCGTCTCAGTCTGGTGCAAAACATACTGCCCAGTGTCAGAAACCTGTGTCTGAGTCTGGTACAAAACATACTGCCCAGTGTCAGAAACCTGCGTCTGAGTCTGGTGCAAAACATACTGCCCAGTGTCAGAAACCTGCGTCTCTGTCTGGTGCAAAACATACTGCCCAGTGTCAGAAACCTACGTCTCAGTCTGGTGCAAAACATACTGCCCAGTGTCAGAGACCTGTGTCTGAGTCTGGTGCAAAACATACTGCCCAGTGTCAGAAACCTGCGTCTCAGTCTGGTGCAAAACATACTGCCCAGTGTCAGAAACCTGCGTCTCAGTCTGGTGCAAAACATACTGCCCAGTGTCAGAAACCTGCGTCTCAGTCTGGTACAAAACATACTGCCCAGTGTCAGAAACCTGCGTCTCAGTCTGGTGCAAAACATACTGCCCAGTGTCAGAAACCTGCGTCTGAGTCTGGTGCAAAACATACTGCCCAGTGTCAGAAACCTGCGTCTCAGTCTGGTGCAAAACATACTGCCCAGTGTCAGAAACCTGCGTCTGAGTCTGGTACAAAACATACTGCCCAGTGTCAGAAACCTGCGTCTCTGTCTGGTGAAAAACATACTGCCCAGTGTCAGAAACCTGCGTCTGAGTCTGGTACAAAACATACTGCCCAGTGTCAGAAACCTGCGTCTCAGTCTGGTACAAAACATACTGCCCAGTGTCAGAAACCTGCATCTGAGTCTGGTACAAAACATACTGCCCAGTGTCAGAAACCTGCGTCTCAGTCTGGTGCAAAACGTACTGCCCAGTGTCAGAAACCTGCGTCTGAGTCTGGTACAAAACATACTGCCCAGTGTCAGAAACCTGCGTCTCAGTCTGGTGCAAAACGTACTGCCCAGTGTCTGAAACCTGCGTCTCAGTCTGGTGCAAAACATACTGCCCAATGTCAGAAACCTGCGTCTCAGTCTGGTGCAAAACGTACTGCCCAGTGTCAGAAACCTGCGTCTCTGTCTGGTGCAAAACATACTGCCCAGTGTCAGAAACCTATGTCTGACTCTGGTACAAAACGTACTGCCCAGTGTCAGAAACCTGCGTCTCAGTCTGGTGCAAAACATACTGCCCAGTGTCAGAAACCTGCGTCTGAGTCTGGTACAAAACATACTGCCCAGTGTCAGAAACCTGCGTCTCAGTCTGGTGCAAAACATACTGCCCAGTGTCAGAAACCTGCGTCTCAGTCTGGTGCAAAACATACTGCCCAGTGTCAGAAACCTGCGTCTCAGTCTGGTGCAAAACGTACTGCCCAGTGTCAGAAACCTGCGTCTCAGTCTTATGCAAAACCTACTGCCCAGTGTCAGAAACCTGCGTCTCAGTCTGGTGCAAAACATACTGCCCAGTGTCAGAAACCTACGTCTCAGTCTGGTGCAAAACATACTGCCCAGTGTCAGAAACCTGCGTCTCAGTCTGGTGCAAAACATACTGCCCAGTGTCAGAAACCTGTGTCTGAGTCTGGTACAAAACATATTGCCCAGTGTCAGAAACCTGCGTCTCAGTCTTATGCAAAACATACTGCCCAGTGTCAGAAACCTGCGTCTCAGTCTGGTGCAAAACATACTGCCCAGTATCAGAAACCTGCGTCTCAGTCTGGTGCAAAACATACTGCCTAGTGTCAGAAACCTGCGTCTCAGTCTGGTGCAAAACATACTGCCCAGTGTCAGAAACCTGCGTCTCAGTCTGGTGCAAAACATACTGCCCAGTGTCAGAAATCTGCGTCTCAGTCTGGAGCGAAATGTACTGCCCAGTATCAGAAACCTGCGTCTCAGTCTGGTGCAAAACATACTGCCTAGTGTCAGAAACCTGCGTCTCAGTCTGGTGCAAAACCTACTGCCCAGTGTCAGAAACCTGCGTCTCAGTCTGGTACAAAACTTACTGCCCAGTGTCAGAAACCTGCGTCTCAGTCTGGAGCGAAATGTACTGCCCAGTGTCAGAAACCTGCGTCTCAGTCTGGTACAAAACTTACTGCCCAGTGTCAGAAACCTGCATCTCAGTCTGGAGCGAAATGTACTGCCCAGTATCAGAAACCTGCGTCTCAGTCTGGTGCAAAACATACTGCCTAGTGTCAGAAACCTGCGTCTCAGTCTGGTGCAAAACATACTGCCCAGTGTCAGAAACCTGCGTCTCAGTCTGGTGCAAAACGTACTGCCCAGTGTCAGAAACCTGCGTCTCAGTCTGGTGCAAAATATACTGCCCAGTGTCAGAAACCTGCGTCTGAGTCTGGTGCAAAACATACTGCCCAGTGTCAGAAACCTGCGTCTCAGTCTGGAGCGAAATGTACTGCCCAGTGTTAGACAACTGTGTCTTAGTCACTGGTCATGGTTTCTCCAGCAGGATAACACCTCAAAAAGCCCCAAGAATGGATGAGAAGAAAACATTGGAGCATTCCAAAGTGGCCTTCTGTGAGTCTAGACCTGAATCCCATTGAACATCTGTGGAAAGAGCTGAAAATCACAGTTGGGAAAATCCACCCATCAAACCTGTGAGAACTGGAGCAGTTTGCTTGAGAAGAATAGGCCACAATCCCAGTCAAAAAGTATAGAAATCTTATTCAGAGCTACAGGAAGCATTTGATTGCAATTATTGTCTCCAAAGACTGTGCTACAAAGTATTAGGCTACAAATACCAATAGTTTTGTCCATGCCATTCTCACTTGTTTTACTTTTTAAAGTAATATTTGAAATCATAAGTCAGAAGTGAAGTTTCTGTTCTATTACATTTGAAATAAAGAATGTTGGATTCTAATTCTGTTTGTCAATTTTTACTTTGGCCATGTCTGTATTAGTGCTTAAAGGCTTCTCTGTCGTTTTCCTCTTTCTCTCTTTCCATATGTATATTTTGTATTGTTCGATATGAATTTACCATCTAGCAGCCCCTTCCAAAAACAAATTGTGGTCAAATTTATTTTTAACTATAATAAGAAAAACGAGCAAACTCAAGTGATAAGAGGTAATAGGATCACCAATGACTTTTCACTCCAATGTCACCCTTTTAGATTTTACAAGATATTCAGTCTGTTATTATTATACATTCTGTGTGAAGATATTTACACTGCTATTGCTGCTATGGACCTGTTTTTATACACAAACAGAAAGAAAAATATATATTTAAAAATAATCGCATATAGTTATAGTATTAAAAAAACAAACCAGATATTGTAACATAGGTTTCCTTCTCTGCTGAGACCAATCAGGTATAGTTATAAATAAGTGTACAACCAATGACTGTGTGAAATATAATAGTGTTAAATAGACACTAAACCCCAATTTTTTCTTTAATGATTCAGATAGAGCATGCAATTTTAAGCAACTTTCTAATTTACTACTATTATCAATTTTTCTTTGTTCTCTAGCTATCTTTATTTAAAAAGCAGCAATGTAAAATTAAGAGCCGGCCCATTTTTGGTTGAGAACCTGGGTTTTGCTTGCTTAATGGTTTGATAAATGTAGCCACCAATAAGCAAGCGCTATCCAGGGTGCTGAACCTAAAATGGGCTGACTCCTAAGCTTTACATTCCTGCTTTTTAAATAAAGATAGCAAGAGAACAATTGATAATAGTAGTAAATTAGAAAGTTGCTTAAAATTGCAGGCTCTATCTGAATCATTAAAGAAAACATTTAGGTTTAGTATCACTTTAAGTCTCGCGTCTGTACTTCCACTTCTAACAGGATTTGGAAAGCCCACCATTTTCAGAATAAAATTACAGAAAAATGGACAAAAACAAAATTTATGCATACCTGATAAATTTCTTTCTTTCCGGATATGAAGAGTCCACGACGTCATCAATTACTAGTGGGAATATCACTCCTGGCCAGCAGGAGGAGGCAAAGAGCACCACAGCAAAGCTGTTAAGTGTCACTCCCCTACCCATAATCCCCACTAATTCGACCAAAGGGAAATGGAAAAGGAATAACACAAAGGTGTAGAGGTGGCTGAGGTGTAGTAATAAAATAACTGTCTTAATTAAGGGTGGGGTCGTGGACTCTTCATATATCCGGAAAAAAATAAATTTATCAGGTAAGCATACATTTTGTTTTCTCTCCTAAGCTATGGAGAGTCCTCAACGTCATCAATTGCTAGTGGGAACCAATACCCAAGCTAGAGGACACGGAATGACTAGGGAGGAAGAAAAAGACAGGCAGACCTAAACAGAAGGCACCACCTCTTGAAGAACCTTTCTCCCAAAAGAAGCCCCAGCTGAGGCAAAAGTATAACATTTGGAAAATTTGGAAAAAGTATGCAGAGAGGACTAAGTTGCAGCCTTGCAAATCTGTTCCACAGAAGCTTCAATTTTGAAAGCCCAAGAAGAAGAGACAGCCCTCGTGGTATGAGCTGTAATTCTCTCAGGAGGCTGCTGATCAGCAGTCTCATAAGCAAAACGAATTATACTTCTCAACCAGAGGGAAAGAAAAGTAGCAGTAGCCTTCTGACCGTTACGTTTTCCTGAGTAACAAACAAACAGGGCAGAAGACTGGCAAAAATCCTTAGTCTCATGTAAGTAGAATTTTGAAGCACACACAACATCCAAGTTGTGCAACAGACGTTCCTTATGAGAAGAAGGATTGGGACAGATAGAATGAACAACAATTTCCTGATTAATATTTCTATCCAAAACCACTTAAGGAAGAAAACCCATCTTAGTACGAAGGACCGCCTTATCAGCATGAAAGAGAAGGTAAGGTGAATCACACTGCAAAGCCGAGAGTTCTGAGACTCTCCGAGCAGAAGAAATAGCAATAAAGAAACAAAACCTTCCAAGAAAACAACTTAATATCTATGGAATGCATTGCTGCAAAACTTTAAGAACAAGGTTGAGGCTCCAAGAATGAGCAACAGGTTTAAACACAGGCCTGATTTTGACCAGGGCCTGACTGAACATCTGGCACACCCGCCAGACACTTGTGTAACAAAATAGACAAAGCAGAAATCTGACCTTTCAGAGAATTGACTGACAATCCTTTCTCCAGACCTTCCTGGAGAAAAGACAAAATTCTAGGAATCCTGACCCTACTCCAAGAGTAGCCCTTAGATTCACACCAATAAAGGTATTTATGCCATACCTTATGGTAAATTTTTCGAGTAACAGGCTTGCGAGCCTGGATCATGGTCTCAATGACCGACTCAGAAAATTGACTCTGAGTTAGAAGGTCCTTCATGAGAGGCAGCCTCCAAGGTGGAAGAGATCACATCTTCACTAGGTCTGCATACCAGATCCTGCGAGGCCACGTAGGAGATATTAGAATTACCGATGCTCTCTCCTATTTGATACGAGCAATGACTCATGGAAAGAGAGCAAACGGAGGAAACAGATATGCCAGACTGAAATCCCAAGGAACCACCAGAGTATCTATCAGGGCAGCCTGCGGATCTCTCGACCTTGAACCGTACCTTGGAAGCTTGGCGTTCTGCCGAGACGCCATCAGATCCAACTCAGCATCCCCCATTTGAGGATTAACCTGGAGAACACCTCCTGATGGAGTGCCCACTCCCCGGGATGAAATGTCTGTCTGCTCAGGAAGTCCGCTTCCCAGTTGTCCACACCTGGAATGTGGATGGCAGAAAGACAGCAATTGTGAGCTTCCACCCACTGAACAATCCGAGCCACCTCCTTCATTATTATTATTATCATTTATTTGTATAGCGCCACCAAATTCCGTAGCGCTGGCTAATGGCTTCATGGCTAATAAACTCAGAGTTCCTCGCTGGTGGTTGATGTAAGCCACTGAGGTGATATTGTCCGATTGGAACCTGATAAACTGGGCTAAGGACAACTGAGGCCAAACCATCAGAGCATTGTAAATCACTCTCAACTCCAAGATATTTATGGGGAGAACAGATTTCTCCCAAGTCCATAGTACCTGCGCCTTTAACGAGTCCCAGACTGCTCCCCAGCTCAGCAGGCTGGCATCCGTGGTTACAATCACCCAGGAAGGTCTCTAAAGCATGTGCCCTGAGACAGATGCGCCTGAGAAAGCTACCACGGGATAGATTCTCTTGACGACTGATCCAGATCTATCCTCTGAGACAGAGCCGAATGGTCCCCATTCCATTGTCTGAGCATGCATAACTGCAGAGCTCTAAAATTAAATAGAGCAAAGGGAATGATGTCCATGGAAGCAACCATCAGACCAATTACCTCCATACATTGAGCCACTGATGGCCGAACAGTAGACAGAAGAGAGAGGCAAGAGGAGAGAATTTAGTTTTTTTCTCACCTCCGTCAGAAATTTTTTCATAGATAGGGAATCTATTATGGTCCCTAAGAAAACCACCCTTGTAGCTGGAACAAGGGAACTCTTTTCCAGATTCACTTTCCATCTGTGGGAATGTAGAAAAGACAACAAGATCTCTGTATAAGAGTTTACTTGTTGAAAAGATGACGCCTGAACCAATATGTCGTCCAGGTATGGCACCACTGCAATTTCCCGAGACCTGATCACTGCCAAGAGAGCCCCCAGAACCTTTGAGAAAATTCTGGGAGCGGTGGCAAGGCCAAACGGAAAAGCCACAAACTGAAAGTGTTTGTCTAGAAAGGCGAATCTCAGGAATTTGTGATGATCCCTGTGGATGGGAACATGAAGGTACGGGTCCTTCAGGTCTATGGTCGTAATGAACTGACCCTCTTGGACCAAAGGAAGAATGGAATGAATAGTTTCCATTTTGAAGGACAGTACCCTGAGAAAATTGTTGAGACACTTTAGGTCTAGAATAGGATGAAAAGTTCCCTCTTTTTTGGGAACCACAAACAGATTTGAATAGAATCCTAGACCCTGGAACTATTACTAACAGGGAAGAAAGGTCCTGAACGCAATTCAAGAATGCCTCTCTTTTTATCTGGTCTGCCGATAATCTTGAGAGGTGAAACCTGCTTCTGGGAGGAAAAGTCTTAAATTCTATTTTGTAACCCTGAGATACTATGTCCACAGCCCAGAGATCTGGGACATCCCCTAGCTATGCTTGATAAAACAGAGAAAGTCTGCCCCCCACTTTCGGGGCAAACCCTTCATGCTGAGTTAGACTCAGCTGCAGGATTTTTAGATTGCTTCCCCTTGTTCCAAGACTGATTGGGTTTCCAAGAAGACTTGGGCTGTTCCTGCAGGCAGAGGGAGAGGAAGACTTTCCTTTCAAGTTACGAAAGGAACAAAAACTACTTTGATGTCCTTTAGATCTATTCTTCTTGTCTTGTGGTAGAAAAGACCCTTTTCCACCAGTAATATCAGAAATTATTTCTGCCAGACCAGGTCCAAACAAGGTCTTACCCTTGTAAGGTAGCACCAGAAGCTTGGACTTCGAAGTAACATCCGCTGACCAAGATTTCAGCCACATTGCCCTGCGAGCTAGCACAGTGAAGCCAGATATCTTGGCTCCCAGTTTAATAACTTGTATGGTAGCATCAGAAATAAAGGAGTTGGCTAGCTTGAGCGCCTTAATCCTGTCTTGGATCTCCTCCAAAGGAGTCTCTACCTGAAGTGACTCAGACAAGGCGTTATACCAATAAGATGACGCACTTGACACAGTAGCAATACAAACTGCACGTTGCCATTGAAAACCTTGATGAACATACATCTTCTTCAAATAAACCTCCAGATTTTTGTCCATTGGATACTCAAAAGAGCAGCTATCCTCTATAGGAATAGTAGTTCTTTTAGCCAGAGTAGAAATTGCCCCTTCTACTTTAGGCACCGTGTGCCATGAATCTTTGAGTCAGCGACAGGAAACATCTTTTTAAAGACAGGAGACGGGGAAAAATGTATCCCTGGTTTCTCCCATTCCTGTGAAATAATCTCCATAGCACAGTCTGGAACAGGAAACACTTCCACAGTGGAAGGAACATCATAGTAATTATTAAGTTTACTATATTTCTTAGGGTTGACCACGACAGGAGTATCGGAGTCATCCAAAGTAGCTAAAACCTTTAAAAATACATGAATGTGTTCAAGCTTAAATCTGAAGGATACTACTTCAGGATCAGATGAAGGAATTATACTGTCTGAATCTGAGATTTCACCCTCAGAAGCTACCGACGTATCCTACTCATCAGACTTATGAGGAAGGGCAACCTGAGTAGCAGAGGCTAGGACAGAAACCTTACTATCTGAATCTCTAATTTTCCTCTTGCGTTTTCCCTTTAGCATAGGAAAAGCAGCTAATGCTGCAGATACCGCAGAATATACCTGAGCAGCAATTTCTGCAGGCAAATAAGCTCCTCCAGGAGACTGAGAGGAACCGCAGGGCACTGTGACGCCATTAAGGCTTGGGACGTTTGAGGCGAAAACTGTGGCATTGCCTGAACAGCATCATCCTGAGAGACATTTGGCTCAGAGACAAAAAGTTTATCTTTATGGTTTAAAGTCCTATCTAGACAAGAGGTACAAAATTGCATGGGCTACATAATTTGGTTATCTAAACATAGTAGACACTTGTCCATAGGAACAGAATCCTGTTCCATGACTAAGGAAAACTTATTGCCAAAAAATAAAATTAAAAAATAAATTTACTTTATTTATTGGTACTGTCACTTTAAGAATCAACAAGGCAGTATAGTCTTCGGCTAAGTAGACAACCCGCGCCCTCACAACGTACAGGTATTTAGCCCCAGCACTATACAATAAAAATGCTAAGGAGCAATTTGAGAAAAAATAAAACTGCATGTCAAAACTATCTAAATATGACCTCTACATCTCAGCTTTGTACTGAGGTGCCTACCTGCCCCCTCCGATAAACAAATGATCCCAGCAGCAAACGGGAACATCCGGATTTACAAGCCAGTCTATTCACTCGTATCCAGCCTCTGCCACCACTCAGATAATACAGGTCACATGACCGGCAAAAATGAAGCTGCGCCACAGAAGGAAAGCACACGCTTCATAGCTGGCAAAGGCAAACAAATAAAAGATACTAGCGTTTTTGCCAAGTTAAAAATTAAAAAAAATAATGCCTGATCCACCAATAGTTAACTCCTTCCTGTCCATGAAGGAGATTAACCCCTTAAGTCTGTTAACCCACATAGAAATTAAGTGCCTGCCCACTGCCTATAAATAATCCTCTATGAAGGATTATAGTCCCAAAGTAAAGTGAAGAGAGTCTCCTTAACCCTTTCAGTACAAGTCTCCCAATCCCCGAAGACAAAAGCACTTACCTGCACATCTAGCTGTCAGGCAGGAGGACAGCTTACAAGGTGTGAAAGGACACATACTCCTTACAGATACCTGTAGAAAAAGAAAGAACAGGGTGAACCTACTCTGACTTTCTATACTATGGCAGCAAAATGTTAGGAAAACGAAGCAAGGCCCACCTCACAAGTTCCTAACTGCTTTAAAGTCACCACTACCCTATTGAAAAGATTAACGTGGACTACGGCTAGAGCTAAAAAAATCTTGCTTGTAGCAAAGGAAATCCAATTTTCTTCACCTCCTCCATTGACAGAGGCAAAGAGAATGAATGGGGATTATGGGTAGGGGAGTGACACTTAACAGCATTGCTGTGGTGCTCTTTGCCTCCTCCTGTTGGCCAGGAGTGATAGTCCCACTAGTAATTGATGATGTTGTGGACTCTCCATATCTTAGGAAAGAAAGAAATAATTAAATAAATATAACAAAATAACAATACAAATATGTTATAGTACAATCTTAAAGCGTTTAATGTTTCTTTAAAAGACCCTAGAGTTCATCTCAGTAAAAGGGCATAAAGGCAGCTGCCTACTTTGCCTAATGGGCAATTTAGGACCAAATTAAAAAATATGGGTATTCCATGAATACTTTATATTATTAAGTAACATTTTATAAAAGTAATCATTTTAATATATGAAAGTATTATGAAATTGAAATTAGTGTTGGAATAAGTTTGTTTTTCACATTTATCATGAGTAATAAATAAGGTATAATCACAATATTGCACAAATTTTCAGTAGATTATGATTTCTGAACTTCAGCCGGTATTGTCAGTGTGTTCTTCCAGTGATTACAATCCTAAAAAGCTTCTGCTGCAGTGATTACAATCCTAAAAAGCTTCTTCAGTAGTGATTACAATCCCAAAAAGCTTATGTTGCTAATACCCCTGAAGTTCAAATCCTTACACCCCGAAAACAACACAAAGGGCCAGATAACAAGTGGAGCTTTATTTAATGCTCCCGTTCAAGTGTTAACACTTTTTTGTTTAGCAAAACAGTTAACCAGAGCTCTGAGGTTGCGCAAACCCAACACGCATTAACTTCAATCGCCCTCAAGCGATGGCATTTATATTCAACTTGCAATATGAGCGAAAAACCCGACATGCGCAAACAGCCGCGATAAACTCCTCATCGCTTGCGCATAACTGTTAATGTGCCACTCGTAATCTGGAGCAAAATTGTTACCTGCCTCGTTAAACTCCCAATTTTATAATCCAAAAATCAAATGCACACAATTAACGAGAAACAGAAAGGTGATTTCATGGGTTTAGAAATTACATCACAGGTTAAAGGTGATGCTAAAAGGAGAGATGGGTGCAATGAAACTGTTGTGCACAAAAACCATAGCAATATGTGTAGGTCTTTTTAAGGGATTTGATCAGCGGCATTTATAGGGGGCAAGTGAGTTTGTTGAGTTGACTAATTTTAATTTGTATAAAAGTGATTATTATTTTTTTTTACTTTGATTAAATAAAGAGAATGACACAAGTCTTCTAGGCCTTTTGCCTTCAATAATAGCTGTCAAGTTAAAAATGTGAGCCATCACATGGACTGAGACCTTTCATGAATATGTAAAAAGCATGACAATGTCATATTAGAATTAACATAATTACCATATGACTACACCCCCTGCAGAGAAGAGACATTTGAAAACTGGAATTTATACATAGGGTTAGATTATGCGTGGAGTGTTATTTTTAGCATGCAGAGCGTAAAAGTATTTTTTAAGCTCAAATTCATATTACAAGTGGTGCGATCTTTAAATTACGCAAATTTGTTTACGCAAACTCGCAGTAATTTACACTCCCCATATTTTCAATGGGCAGCATTGGGCGGCAATGTCCTCTTGTATAAAAGTTGAAAGTAAATGCGATCACTCGAACGCAATCGCATTTAATGCTCAAACTTTTTACGCGACCTGAAAGTTTGCATAAAGAGTTTGGCCAGATGAAACAGTTGCACTAAACTACTCTATATAAATAAATCTGCTGAAGATATTGGTGGTGCTGTTCTTCCTTTGAAAAGAGGAAAAAACATAATTTATGCTTACCTGATAAATTTATTTCTCTTGTAGTGTATTCAGTCCACGGGTCATCCATTACTTATGGGATATATTCCCTTCCCAACAGGAAGTTGCAAGAGGATCACCCAAAGCAGAGCTGCTATATAGCTCCTCCCCTCACATGTCATATCCAGTCATTCGACCGAAACAAGACAAGAAAGGAGAAACCATAGGGTGCAGTGGTGACTGGAGTTTTAATTAAAATTTAGATCTGCCTCAAAAAAAGACAGGGCGGGCCGTGGACTGAATACACTACAAGAGAAATAAATTTATCAGGTAAGCATAAATTATGTTTTCTCTTGTTAAGTGTATTCAGTCCACGGGTCATCCATTACTTATGGGATACCAATACCAAAGCTAAAGTACACGGATGATGGGAGGGACAAGGCAGGAAATTAAACGGAAGGAACCACTGCCTGTAGAACCTTTCTCCCAAAAACAGCCTCCGAAGAAGCAAAAGTGTCAAATTTGTAAAATTTTGAAAAGGTGTGAAGCGAAGACCAAGTCGCAGCCTTGCAAATCTGTTCAACAGAGGCCTCATTCTTAAAGGCCCAGGTGGAAGCCACAGCTCTAGTGGAATGAGCTGTAATTCTTTCAGGGGGCTGCTGTCCAGCAGTCTCATAGGCTAAACGTATTATGCTACGAAGCCAAAAGGAGAGAGAGGTTGCCGAAGCTTTTTGACCTCTCCTCTGTCCAGAGGAAACGACAAACAGGGAAGAAGTTTGACGAAAATCTTTAGTTGCCTGTAAATAGAATTTCAGGGCACGGACTACGTCCAGATTATGCAAAAGTCGTTCCTTCTTTGAAGAAGGATTAGGACATAATGATGGAACAACAATCTCCTGATTGATATTCCTGTTAGAAACTACCTTAGGTAAAACCCCCGGTTTAGTACGCAGAACTACCTTGTCTGAATGGAAAATCAGATAAGGAGAATCACAATGTAAGGCAGATAACTCCGAGACTCTTTGAGCCAAGGAAATAGCCATCAAAAACAGAACTTTCCAAGATAAAAGTTTAATATCAATGGAATGAAGGGGTTCAAACGGAACTCCTTGAAGAACTTTAAGAACCAAGTTTAAGCTCCACGGAGGAGCAACAGTTTTAAACACAGGCTTAATCCTAGCCAAAGCCTGACAAAAAGCCTGGACGTCTGGAACTTCTGCAAAAGAATAGACAGAGCAGAAATCTGTCCCTTTAACGAACTAGCTGATAAGCCTTTTTCCAAACCCTCTTGGAGAAAGGACAATATCCTAGGAATCCTAACCTTACTCCATCAGTAACTCATGGATTCGCACCAATACAGGTATTTACGCCATATCTTATGGTAGATTTTCCTGGTAACATGCTTTCGTGCCTGCATTAAGGTATCAATAACTGACTCGGAGAAGCCACGTTTTGATAGGATCAAGCGTTCAATCTCCATGCAGTCAGTCTCAGAGAAATTAGATTTGGATGATTGAAAGGACCTTGTATTAGAAGGTCTTGCCTCAAAGGTAGAGTCCATGGTGGACAGGACGACATGTCCACTAGGTCTGCATACCAGGT
Source organism: Bombina bombina (assembly GCF_027579735.1). NCBI lineage: Eukaryota > Metazoa > Chordata > Amphibia > Anura > Bombinatoridae > Bombina > Bombina bombina. The sequence goes on from NC_069509.1 coordinate 74,411,875, forward strand.
CCTGCGTGGCCACGCAGGCGCTATCAGAAGTGATTCTCTCTCCTGTTTGATCTTGGCAATCAGTCGAGGTAGCAGAGGAAACGGTGGAAACACATAAGCCATGTTGAAGAACCAAGGAGCTGCTAGAGCATCTATCAGCGTCGCTCCCGGGTCCCTGGACCTGGATCCGTAACGAGGCAGTTTGGCGTTCTGGCGAGACGCCATGAGATCCAGTTCTGGTTTGCCCCAACGATGGACCAGTTGAGCAAACACCTCCGGATGGAGTTCCCACTCCCCCGGATGAAAAGTCTGACGACTTAGAAAGTCCGCCTCCCAGTTCTCCACGCCTGGGATGTGGATCGCTGACAAGTGGCAAGAGTGAGACTCTGCCCAGCGAATTATCTTTGAGACTTCTAACATCGCTAGGGAGCTCCTGGTTCCCCCTTGATGGTTGATATAAACCACAGTCGTGATGTTGTCCGACTGAAATCTGATGAACCTCAGTGTTGCTAACTGAGGCCAAGCTAGAAGAGCATTGGATATTGCTCTTAACTCCAGAATATTTATTGGGAGGAGTTTCTCCTCCTGAGTCCACGATCCCTGAGCCTTCAGGGAATTCCAGACTGCGCCCCAGCCTAGAAGGCTGGCATCTGTTGTTACAATCGTCCAATCTGGCCTGCGAAAGGTCATACCATTGGACAGATGGACCCGAGATAGCCACCAGAGAAGAGAATCTCTGGTCTCTTGATCCAGATTTAGTAGGGGGGACAAATCTGAGTAATCCCCATTGCACTGACCTAGCATGCACAATTGCAGCGGTCTGAGATGCAGGCGCGCAAATGGCACTATGTCCATTGCTGCTACCATTAAGCCGATTACTTCCATGCACTGAGCCACTGACGGGCGTGGAATGGAATGAAGGACACGGCAAGCATTTAAAAGTTTTGATAACCTGGCCTCCGTCAGGTAAATTTTCATTTCTACAGAATCTATCAGAGTCCCTGGGAAGGAGACTCTTGTGAGTGGTGATAGAGAACTCTTTTCCACGTTCACCTTCCACCCATGCGACCTCAGAAATGCCAGAACTATCTCTGTATGAGACTTGGCAATTTGAAAGCTTGACACCTGTATCAGGATGTCGTTTAGATACGGAGCCACCGCTATGCCTCGCGGTCTTAGAACCGCCAGAAGTGAGCCCAGAACCCTTGTAAAGATTCTCGGGGCCGTAGCCAACCCGAAGGGGAGAGCTACAAATTGGTAATGCCTGTCTAGAAAGGCAAATCTTAGGAACCGATGATGATCTTTGTGAATCGATATGTGAAGGTAGGCATCCTTTAAGTCCACTGTGGTCATGTACTGACCCTCTTGGATCATGGGTAGGATGGTCTGAATAGTTTCCATTTTGAATGATGGAACTCTTAGGAATTTGTTTAAGATCTTTAGGTCCAAAATTGGTCTGAAGGTACCCTCTTTCTTGGGAACCACAAACAGATTTGAATAAAATCCCTGTCCTTGTTCCGTCCGCGGAACTGGGTGGATCACCCCCATTACTAGGAGGTCTTGTACGCAGCGTAGGAATGCCTCTTTCTTTATCTGGTTTTCTGATAACCTTGAAAGATGAAATCTCCCTTGAGGATCCTGGACATCTCTTGCCCACGCCTGGGCGAAGAGAGAAAGTCTGCCCCCCACTAGATCCGTTTCCGGATAGGGGGCCATCCCTTCATGCTGTCTTAGGGGCAGTAGTAGGTTTTCTGGCCTGCTTGCCCTTGTTCCAGGACTGGTTAGTTTTCCAGGCCTGTCTGTAACGAGCAACAGTTCCTTCCTGTTTTGGAGCGGAGGAAGTTGATGTTGCTCCTGCCTTGAAGTTTCGAAAGGCACGAAAATTAGACTGTTTGGCCTTTGATTTGGCCCTGTCCTGAGGAAGAGTATGACCCTTACCTCCAGTAATGTCAGCGATAATTTCTTTCAAGCCGGGCCCGAATAAGGTTTGCCCCTTGAAAGGAATATTAAGCAATTTAGATTTAGAAGTCACGTCAGCTGACCAGGATTTAAGCCATAGCGCTCTGCGTGCCTGGATGGCGAATCCGGAGTTCTTAGCCGTTAGTTTAGTTAAATGTACAATGGCATCAGAAACAAATGCATTAGCTAGCTTAAGTGCTTTAAGCTTGTCTATAATTTCATCCAATGGAGCTGTGTGAATGGCCTCTTCTAGAGACTCAAACCAGAATGCCGCAGCAGCAGTGACAGGCGCAATGCATGCAAGGGGCTGTAAGATAAAACCTTGTTGAACAAACATTTTCTTAAGGTAACCTTCTAATTTTTTATCCATTGGATCCAAAAAAGCACAACTATCCTCCACCGGGATAGTGGTACGCTTAGCTAAAGTAGAAACTGCTCCCTCCACCTTAGGGACCGTCTGCCATAAGTCCCGTGTAGTGGCGTCTATTGGAAACATTTTCCTAAATATAGGAGGTGGGGAAAAGGGCACACCGGGTCTATCCCACTCCTTGCTAATAATTTCTGTAAGCCTTTTAGGTATAGGAAAAACGTCAGTACACATCGGTACCGCATAGTATCTATCCAGCCTACATAATTTCTCTGGAATTGCAACTGTGTTACAGTCATTCAGAGCCGCTAAAACCTCCCCTAGCAATACACAGAGGTTCTCAAGCTTAAATTTAAAATTAGAGATCTCTGAATCCGGTTTCCCTGGATCAGATCCGTCACCCACAGAATGAAGCTCTCCGTCCTCATGTTCTGCAAACTGTGACGCAGTATCGGACATGGCTCTCACAGCACCAGCGCGCTCTGTCCTTATCCCAGAGCAATCGCGCTTGCCTCTTAATTCTGGCAATTTAGATAATACTTCTGTCAGGGTATTATTCATAATAGTAGCCATGTCTTGTAAAGTGATTTGTATGGGCGTCTCTGATGTACTTGGCGCCACAATATCACGCGCCTCCTGAGCGGGAGGCGAAGGTACTGACACGTGAGAAGAGTTAGTCGGCATAACTTCCCCCTCGTTGTCTGGTGATAATTCCTTTACAGATAAAGACTGACCTTTATTATTTAAAGTGAAATCAATACATTTAGTACACATATTTCTATGGGGCTCCACACTGGCCTTCAAACATAGTGAACAAACAGATTCATCTGTGTCAGACATGTTTAAACAGACTAGCAATAAGACTAGCAGACTTGGAAAACACTTTAAATAAGTTTACAAGCAATATAGAAAAACGCTACTGCGCCTTTAAGAAGCACAAAAAAACTGTCACAGTTGAAATAACTATGAACCAAATCAGTTATAGCAACCAAATTTTCACAGTAAATGTATTAAGTTAGCAGAGCATTGCGCCCACTTGCAAATGGATGATTAACCCCTTAATACCCAAAACGAATAAGCAATAGAGAAAAAAACGTTTTTTAACACAGTCAAACACACTGTCACAGGTCTGCTGTGACTGATTACCTCCCTCAAAATGACTTTTGAAGTCCCTTGAGCTCTCTAGAGACGTCCTGGGTCATGCAGGAAAGCAGGAAGACTGAGACTGAATTTTTACTGCGCAAAAAAGCGCTAAAATAGGCCCCTCCCACTCATTATTACAACAGTGGGAGCTTCAGTTAACTGTTTCTATGCAGAAATATAAGTCAGCCATGTGGAAAAATTTATGCCCCAATAAGTTTTATCACCAATGTACCTCACAAAAACGATTAAACATGCCAGCAAACGTTTTAAACATCCTTTTTTAAAGAGTATGTATCTCTATTGATAAGCCTGATACCAGTCCTTCTACTGCATTTAAGGCTTATTACATTACTTCAGTATTAGTAGCATTTTCTTAGTCAAATTCCATTCCTGAGAAAATTACTTTACTGTATATACATGAATCAGCCTGATACCAGTCACTTTCACTGCATTTAAGGCTTTACTTACATTACATCGGTATCAGCAGTATTTTCTTAGTCAATTCCATTCCTTAGAAAAATATTTTACTGCACATACCTTATTTGCAGGAGACCCCGCACGCTATTCCCTTTCTGAAGTTACCCCACTCCTCAGAATGTGCGAGAACAGCCAGTGGATCTTAGTTACTTCTGCTAAGATCATAGAAAACGCAGGCAGATTCTTCTTCCAAATACTGCCTGAGAAAAAACAGCACACTCCGGTGCCATTTAAAAATAACAAACTTTTGATTGAAGAAATAAACTAAGTATAAAACACCACAGTCCTCTCACGACCTCCTATCTAGTTGAGGGTTGCAAGAGAATGACTGGATATGACATGTGAGGGGAGGAGCTATATATCAGCTCTGCTTTGGGTGATCCTCTTGCAACTTCCTGTTGGGAAGGGAATATATCCCATAAGTAATGGATGACCCGTGGACTGAATACACTTAACAAGAGAAAGATAGTTTGTAGGAGGCGCCCTTACTGAAATGGTAATTATATGGACACCAATCCACTAGATAAATGTTAATAGCGAACTTGTCTTAATATATATGGCTGAAGTATCAGGTAGAAACCTATATATATATGTAACAGTGATTAAATCTATATAGTCTCTAGATAATAATAGATAATAGCAAAAAACTTCACTAGTGTTGGACCATGAACTAGATAAAAGCTATATATTCACCAGATAATGATAGATATTAGCAAAAAACTCTGCTAGTGTTAGACCATGAACTAGATAAAGATATATATAGGAAAATGTGTATTCAAAAATAATATACATAAAAGTCTCTTTGATAGATGATGATATCAGTGGAGGCAGCAATCTGTAAAGGACCAAGGCCAGGATCCAGGATCAATGATCTGAAGACAACAAAAGAAGACAGATGCGCCACATGGCCCAATATTGTTTGGTATAAAAAGGACAAATATTATGTGTGTCAGATACACTCACATGCGATGAAGCACCTATACTAGTGCAAATGGAGCGGTCTGGGGTCAATAACAGTCACCCAGAAGACTGGCCTCCCAGGGATGTTTGGGTATCTGTAAATAGTAGTAGAAAACAACTTACTTTATTAAAAATATTAAAAACAAGCAATGCATTTCTCAGCCACCAGTGGCTGTTTCATCATCATAAGTCTGATGAAACAGCCACTGGTGGCTGAGAAACGCGTTGCTTGTTTTTAATATTCTTAATAAAGTAAGTTGATTACTTTTACCACTTGCTGCCACGTTATTCCAACTATTGGAAACGTTAAATCGGATTACCAATGTCTTCGCTGGACTTTTTGGAGTCTCCTGATTACCTGTGATTAAGTCTGTTGGGTGACCAAATTGATTCCAGCCTGCTCCTACAGCATCAAAGAGATGCTTCAACAAATGTGAGTGCATTATAACACTTTATTTTATCTTGCTTGGGTCAAACAGTACTAGGCCATATAGGCACCCTTTTGTTTTCTACTACTGTTTACAGATATCCAAACATCCCTGGGAGGCCAGTCTTCTGGGTGACTGTTATTGACCCCAGACTGCTCCATTTTCACTAGTAGAGGTGCTTCATCGCATGTGAGTGTATCTGACACACATAATATTTGTCCTTTTTATACCAAACAATATTGGGTCATGTGGCGCATCTGTCTTCTTTTGCTGCTCTTCCTTGTTGGTGATTGATTGCAGGGGTTTGTGCATGACCCTTGAAGCTGGCACACCTACATTGCTCCCAAGTGCTGGAAGGTTTGGATTGATACTATTATGTTTCCCCGTTTTCCTTTGCACTGGGCTGACATGGAACAGAATCAAGATGCTACTGAGCCAAAGACTTTTTGATAAACCGATATGGAGGCTGCACAAATTACTACCCTTATTCGTGGTTCCAGAGATTTTTTTAAAATCTTCACCCTCTCAAACCGTTAGTAAAAAGCTTGAATACCTGCAGAAAAAACATGTTGCTTTTGAATTACACAATGTAACACTTGCAGAATACCATAGGGTTAAGCGTATCCCTAGAGGACTCAATATGAATGTACTTCCCACTTTGATGAAGGAGATGTCAGCCGCTTTGGAATCAGTCCGGGATGCAACCCAACTGCTAGCGTGAATAGAAAGCACACGCTAGCACACTGAGAAATATCCAGGACGTGACCCACTCAGGAAACAGATGAGAAAGATAACAAAATAATTATTACTCCAGAATGCAGGGAAGCCACAAAGGAAAAAACGTCCCTTTAAGCAGGTCAAAGAATATAAAGGAAATGCTCTTATTTGCAGCTTAGAAAAAAGGTCCTCTTTAGCAGGCTTGTAAGAAAAGGCAAAGTTCTCTTTTGCAGCTTGTAAAAGTAAATGTCCCTTTAAGCAGGCTTATAACAAAACAGAAAATCAAAGTTCTCTTTTGCAGCTTGTAAAAGTAAATGTCCCTTTAAGCAGGCTTATAACAAAACAGAAAGTCAAAGTTCTCCTTTGCAGCTTGTAAAAGTAAATGTCCCTTTAAGCAGGCTTATAACAAAACAGAAAGTCAAAGTTCTCTTTTGCAGCTTGTAAAAGTAAATGTCCCTTTAAGCAGGTTTTATTTATCAAAGAATAGATTGTGGAATAAGGCAAAAGCAAGGTCAGGCAGGCAGAAGTCGGTATCCAAACATCAGCAAAAGGGTTAAGGCAAAAGGCTTGGTCAGACAGGCAGAAGTCGGTATCCAAACATCAGCAAAAGGGTTAAGGCAAAAGGCTTGGTCAGGCAGGCAGAAGTCGGTATCCAAACATCAGCAAAAGGGTTAAGGCAAAAGGCTTGGTCAGGCAGACAGAAGTCGGTACACAAGAAAACAGAATTTGATATGGTACTCACAAACTCCAAGGGGAACAAACAAACGGGCCCAGAGTCAGATCTCCCGCCGTGGTTTAAAGGCAGGAGCGGCAACGTCATCAGAGGGGTGTGTCGAGAAAGCGTCACGTTGCTAAGCGACGTGACGTCATTCACACAGAGAAGATCCGGGAGCCGCGGCGACACGGCAATGAACGGACGGAATCATGACAGCACCCCCCTCCTCAAGGACCCCTCCGGGGGACAGGACCAGGCCTATCAGGATGAGTCTTGTGGAAGGTCTTGATTAAAGTAGGAGCATTTACTTGATGAGCCGGTTCCCAAGAACGTTCCGTGACTGGATAACCTTTCCAATGAATGAGATAATACAATTTCTTGCCACGCAGCTTGGAATCCAGAATATGGCTGATCTCAAACTCAGGGTGTCCATGCACAAATAACGGTGGAGGTTTAGAAAAAGGCTTAGAATACCTGTTAGTCATCACAGGTTTTAAAAGAGAAACATGGAATACCGGATGGACTTTGAGAGTCTTGGGTAAAGCCACCCGATAAGCAGTGGAACACACCTGACCCAGTATTCGGAAAGGACCCACGTATCGTGGTACCAATTTGTTAGAAGGTTGTTTCAGGCGAAGAAATCGAGAGGAAATCCAAACTTTATCACCAGGGCGATATTTGGGAGACTTCTTCCGTCGAAGGTCTGAAAAGAACTTGTAACGTCTAGAAGTTACAGAAAGAATACGATGTATTTTCCGCCAATGTCGAGTTAATCTTCGGGCTGTAAGATCAGAAGCAGGATTCACTGTGGACGAAGTATGCAAAGGAAATGTTCTGGGCTGATATCCGTAAGCTGCATGAAAAGGAGAAGTCTGAAGGGATGAATTGTACCGGGCATTATGAGCCAATTCAGCCAAAGGAAGGTAAGAAGTCCAGTTCGAGTGATAATGATCCACATAATGTCTAAGATATGTTTCAAGACACTGGTTTACCCTTTCAGTCTGGCCATTCGATTGTGGGTGGTGGGAAGTAGAGAGAGATATAGTAGTTCCAAAATGTTTACAAAGTGACCTCCAAAATCGAGAAACAAACTGTACCCCTCTATCTGAAACAATATCTAGAGGAAATCCATGGATTCTTACAATATGTGAAATAAAAAGTTCAGAGAGTCTTTTGGCAGATGGTAATCCTGGTAAGGGTACAAAATGGGCAGTCTTAGTGAACCTGTCGACCACCACCCAGATAGTATTGTTTCCAGCGGACAAGGGAAGGTCGGTAATGAAGTCCATGGATACATGAGTCCAAGGCTGATGAGGTATAGGCAATGGTTGGAGCAATCCTGAAGGAAGTTGGCGTGGAGTTTTGTTCATGGCACATTGTGTGCATACTGAGACGTAATCCTTCACATCTTGAGAGAGAGTAGGCCACCAGACATGTTGTTTGAGGTTTCGAGTGGTAATACTGATGCCAGGATGTCCAGAAAGGGGACTATCATGAGCCCAAAATAAAATCTTGGAACGAAGGCGTTCAGGAACAAAGAGTAAACCATCGGGAGGTTTACAGGACAAAGGAAGATTCCCTTGAGCAGACTGTAAATCTTGTAACCAGGAAGTTGTTAACTGGGCTATGACTTCATGAGGTTGGAGAATGGTACCAGACTCAGGAACTGGGGTATCTTGAAATTGTCCGGAAAGGGCGTCTGCTTTAATATTTTTTGAACCAGGTATGTAAGACAAATTATAGTGAAACCGGGAGAAGAATAATGACCAGCGTGCTTGCCTGGAATTCAATCGTTTGGCTGTTTGGAGATACAGAAGGTTCTTATGATCAGTGAGTATGGTAAATGGCAAAGAAGTACCTTCCAGCCAATGCCTCCATTCATCCAATGCCATTTTGATGGCAAGCAACTCTTTATTCCCTACGTCATAGTTAAATTCAGAAGGAGTGAATTTTTTAGAGAAGAAAGCAACAGGATGAATCTTTCCAGTCTCTGGTATTCGTTGAGACAGAACAGCTCCAGCAGCAACAGAGGAAGCATCAACTTCCAGGATAAACTGAAAATCAGGATTTGGATGACGGAGAATAGGTGCTGAGGAAAAAGCTTCTTTGAGAGACTCAAAAGCTTCTATAGCCTCAGGAGGCCATTTTTTACAGTTTTGTCCTTTTCTAGTGAGAGAAGTAAGAGGAGAAGTAATAGTAGCAAAATCCTTGATGAACTTCCTGTAGTAGTTGGCGAAGCCTAGAAAACGTTGTAAAGCCTTCAAAGAATCAGGTCTAGGCCAATCCAAAATGGCAGAAAGTTTAGTAGGGTCCATTTCAAATCCAGATGCCGATATTACATAACCCAGAAAGGGTATGGATTTTTGATGGAAAGAACATTTCTCCAGTTTAGCAAACAGATGGAATTCTCTTAAACGTTGAAGTACTTTCTTGACGTGGTGCACATGATCTTGGTGGTTCTGAGAAAAAATTAAGATGTCGTCAAGGTATATGATGACAAAGATATTCAAAAAATCACGAAAGATCTCGTTTACAAAATGTTGGAAAACCGCCGGAGCATTGCATAGCCCGAAGGGCATGACCAAATATTCGTAATGCCCAAATCGAGTGTTAAAGGCAGTCTTCCACTCATCTCCTTTGCGTATACGAATCAGATTGTATGCACCACGTAGATCGAGTTTGGTGAATATGGTGGCTCCCTGAAGATAAGTAAAAAGTTCAGGAATAAGGGGTAGAGGATAACTGTCCTTGATGGTAATCTGATTTAATCCTCGGTAATCAATACAGGGTCTTAATCCGCCATCCTTTTTTCCTACAAAAAAGAAACCAGCCCCTACAGGGGAAGAGGAGGGTCGACTAAATCCTCTAGCCAGATTGTCTTTAATATATTCTTCCAAAGCCATGTTTTCTGGTTTAGAAAGTGGATATGTCTTGCCTCGAGGATAGGTAGCCCCGGGAAGGAGATCAATGGGGCAATCAAAAGGGCGGTGAGGAGGAAGACGTTCAGCTTCTTTTTTGGAGAAAACATCCACAAAGTCATGATAAGGCATAGGTAAGGAGTCCGGAGTTTCGACTGTGAGAGCAATAGTGAGTGGTAACTTGGTAATCTTTTGAAGACATTTAGTCTGGCATGTAGATCCCCAGGAAGTGAGTTCACCGAAAGTCCAAGAAAAAATCGGATTGTGAATTTGGAGCCAGGGTAATCCCAAGATAATGGGAAATTGAGGAGTGGGGATGACATCAAAACAAATTGTCTCGGAATGAAGTATTCCTACGGTGAGATGTAAGGGTTGAGTAGCAAACTGAATATATCCAGAACCCAAAGGATCTCCACTGACCGTAGAGACTGAAATGGAATACTCTTTCTTTAGTAAGGGTATAGAGTGAGTAGAGACGAATGTAGAGTCAATGAACACTCCTCCAGCACCAGAATCGATTAGAGCTTGGGTATAAATCTTCTTATGTCCAATTTGAAGGGTTACTGGAACAAAGAGTTTCTTGTATAGGGAATGGCAACTGTTTTGGCTTAACTCAGTTCCCTGGACTAGAGTTAAGCCCTGGCTTTTACTGGCCTAGTAGGACAATCCCTTAATAAATGCCCTTTAAGGCCACAGTACAGACATAAGCCAAGAGTCCGTCTTCTCAAGCGTTCAGTCTCAGTTAATTTTATACTTCCCACTTCCATGGGTTCAGCCTGATCAGTAGTAGGAGAGACTGGAGTGACTGGATTAGAAAAACGAGGAGCCAAACGAAAAGGAGTTCGAGTTGAATACCTCTGTGTTCTATCCTTTTCTTGTTGGCGTTCACGAAATCTGGCGTCGAGACTGATACAGAGATTTATTAAGGCTTCTAAGGACTCTGGAAGTTCACGATACACCAATTCATCCTTGAGACGCTCAGAAAGTCCTTTACGGAAAGCGGCTCTGAGTGCTCCCTGATTCCAAGTGGTTTCAGAGGCAAGGGTGCGGAACTCAATAGCGTATTGAGAAACTGGTTGATTACCTTGACGTAAATCCAGGAGAGTGGCTTCAGCAGCGGATGACCTTCCAGGTTTATCGAATACATTTGAGAACATAGATAGAAATGTATCAACATCCAAAAGTATAGGATCATTCTTTTCTAGCAAAGGTGATACCCAAGCCAAGGCTTTTCCTTTCATTAAGGAAATAAGAAATGTGATTCTAGAAGAGGGAGTAGCAAAAAGAGTAGGGCTATTCCGGAAATGAAGACGGCATTGATTCAGAAAGCCTCTACATTCTTCAGGATTCCCATCATATTTATCCGGAAGAGGTATCCTGGGACTTAGTTGTACCTGAGACTGATTGTTAGGAATCGAAGGAGGTAATGCCTCAATAGGATTAGGATTGGGATTAGGATTGGGAGGTGCAGTAGCAACCAAATTTTGTAATAGAGCAGTTATTTGATCAAGTTTAGTGTCCAGAGACTGCAAGTGAGTGGCATGAGATCCCAAAAGCTGTCCCTGGTGAGCCACGGCCATGGATAATTCAGTGGGGTCCATTTTTATGGCCCGTTTGTAATGTCAGCCGCTTTGGAATCAGTCCGGGATGCAACCCAACTGCTAGCGTGAATAGAAAGCACACTCTAGCACACTGAGAAATATCCAGGACGTGACCCACTCAGGAAACAGATGAGAAAGATAACAAAATAATTATTACTCCAGAATGCAGGGAAGCCACAAAGGAAAAAACGTCCCTTTAAGCAGGTCAAAGAATATAAAGGAAATGCTCTTATTTGCAGCTTAGAAAAAAGGTCCTCTTTAGCAGGCTTGTAAGAAAAGGCAAAGTTCTCTTTTGCAGCTTGTAAAAGTAAATGTCCCTTTAAGCAGGCTTATAACAAAACAGAAAATCAAAGTTCTTTTTTGCAGCTTGTAAAAGTAAATGTCCCTTTAAGCAGGCTTATAACAAAACAGAAAGTCAAAGTTCTCCTTTGCAGCTTGTAAAAGTAAATGTCCCTTTAAGCAGGCTTATAACAAAACAGAAAGTCAAAGTTCTCTTTTGCAGCTTGTAAAAGTAAATGTCCCTTTAAGCAGGTTTTATTTATCAAAGAATAGATTGTGGAATAAGGCAAAAGCAAGGTCAGGCAGGCAGAAGTCGGTATCCAAACATCAGCAAAAGGGTTAAGGCAAAAGGCTTGGTCAGACAGGCAGAAGTCGGTATCCAAACATCAGCAAAAGGGTTAAGGCAAAAGGCTTGGTCAGGCAGGCAGAAGTCGGTATCCAAACATCAGCAAAAGGGTTAAGGCAAAAGGCTTGGTCAGGCAGACAGAAGTCGGTACACAAGAAAACAGAATTTGATATGGTACTCACAAACTCCAAGGGGAACAAACAAACGGGCCCCGAGTCAGATCTCCCGCCGTGGTTTAAAGGTTTAAAGGCAGGAGCGGCAACGTCATCAGAGGGGTGTGTCGAGAAAGCGTCACGTTGCTAAGCGGCGTGACGTCATTCACACAGAGAAGATCCGGGAGCCGCGGCGACACGGCAATGAACGGACGGAATCATGACAGGAGAATGCTGAGTATTGCCAGAAATGTGAAATTATCTTAAATAAATGTTTATTTGACATTATGGTTTTAACAGTGAAATGCCTCCAAAAAGAAATTGAAAAGCAAAATGTGCAAATCAGCGCCATGAAACAGGAGCTGGTTGATAATCTATCGGCAGAAGAAGTTAGGAAACTCACCTCAACATTCCATGAGCAGATCAATGAATTAAGGAAGGTTATTCAAGATCGGAAAAAGAATAAATTCTCCAGGGATGAGGACTATTACTCATCCGGAACAGTGTACCATTGGTCCAGTGACTCCACCGGAAGACCTGTTTGAGACGCAGGCGTGCACGCAGAGCAAGTGGATGCTCTAGCATCCAAAGTTCCTCATATGAATCGGCGTCGGGGGAATCCGACCTGGAAGTGCCGGCAAACGCCAGGGTGGACGACGGAACAAGTGGCACAAGTGTGGTAGATCTCCGGAAGAAACAAGTGCAGATGGGAGATTTGCGAGTGACGACTCGCAGCAGCAACAAACAGTGATCAATATCAGCAAGGTACAACTCACTAGCGATGAACTTTCAGTACTTAACAAAGGACTGTCTTTCTGCTCACATTTAAGCTGAGATATGTTCGAAATACAGAAGGACTTGTACTACTTATTTATAACAGTTAAGTCGAAAAGTTTTTTTTGCTAATTTACCTTTGAATAATGATACTGCTAACACTGTGGTGGTTAATACACAAATTTGGGATTATGCTCCCTAAGGGAATGAATAGATAATTCGACTTATCCATATGTCTGTGATGTATAAGATATGATGTCTTTATATGTTATTTTATTAAGTTGTTTTGCTTTGTCTTCTATCCTTTTTTATTGTAAATTAATGATATTCTGTGGGCTACCGTGAATTTTTTTTGAAATATTATATAAATCCATTAGGTGGCAGTATCTAAGGTATTTCAGGTGTATGAGGGGGCAGGTATTTAAGGTAAGACTACTACAGGTGTAGCCATACATGACTAAGGACTAGTTTGCAAAGAGTCAATCTCTCTGTGGTCTGGCTGTATGAGCTAAATAAATCTGTTAAAGATATTGGTGGTGCTGCTCTTCCTTGTTCGTGATTAATTGCAGGGGTTTGTGCATGACCCTTGGAGCCTTGGCACACCTTCATTGCTCCCAGGTGCTGGAAGGTTTGGATTGATACTATTAATAAACTGCCATAGCCCCACATTTCAAACCACCCCTCTACAATATTAACCCCTAAACTGCCACAACCCCCATAGCAAAATACCCCACTACATTTTAAACCTCTAAACCACCACAACCTCATAGCAAAATACTGCACTAAACTATTAACCCCTAAACCCGCCACAATCCCCATCACAAAATAGCCACTAACTATCTAAACCCCCTTACCAGCTAGCCCCCCTAAGCAAACACTTCCTAAGTTACCCAAAAAAAACTAACCTTACCTAAAAAATAAACAAAACCTAACATTACATAAAAAAAAAAAAACTAACATTAAATGGAAAATAAGCTACCATTACATAAAATAAAAAAGCTACCATTACAGAAAATAAACAAATGAAATACCAAAGAAAAAAAAAATCAGTCATGCCTATTCTAAAACTAACCTTTAAATAGATCCTAGAAACTTAGGGTGAGGTTCTCTCCTAATTGCTTACCAATAGAGAACACTCAACTGTTGTCCAAATACAAAAGCCTGTATTGTAGAAAATAAAAATATATAACTATATGTGTGTGTATGTGTGTGTTTAATATAAACACATAAATACACATATATAGACATATATGTAATAGGACAGTGGAGCCCTTTGCAGTCAAGTAGCTGAAAACATGAAAAATCATATTTATTATATATTCATATTTAATAAAGTGTATTTACTGTAAACTTTTCACATTCCAATGTTCTTCACATAGGAGAATATGTTACAAGTATTTCTAAATAGATATACACATATCTGTATACATCTATACTAATATATATTTATCTAAATTTATAGTTAAAGGTATATATTTTAGCAAAAACCATCAGATATATAGAAATATTTATTTATGAATAAATTTAACATTCTGCTATGTGAAGAACACTGGAATGTGGAATATTAATATTACATGTAGGGCTAGCGCACTTGAGAAAACGTGATCGGATTTGCACAACTTGTTGGATGTTTTTTTTGTTTTTTTTTACTTTTCACTCTCCATTGAAGTCTTGGGGGGAATACTTTAACACTGTTGAAATATTCAATGTTCAGCTTTTTGAACTTGTCAGGTTAGCGTACAAGTGAAAACTTTTTACTTTTAATTTGTAATACATGCGCTATCTGACGTGCGCAAAAAGCTTACTTTTAGCGGGGTCAACGTGTGAGCGGGAGCGCAAACCTACACACCACTCAATAATCAAGTAAACAATCCTTTAATTGGTACAAGCTACACACTACGTAAAGGATTAGCATCCATTGATCAGTTATCTTGATAAAGGCTGTGTGCTGAAACGCGTAGATTACCTAATCTTAATTGGAAACTGTTGGCAGAGTGGACTGGAATGTATAGCCAATGTAGGGCTGGCATTGAGTACAACAAAATCTTCTGTACAGATGCTGTTGAGCTGACAGCGGGTGTGACAACGTTATTTTGCCTCATAACAGCTCTGGGGTACATGTCATAATTCATGACTTTGCAATTTGTGTCTAGTGCCACAGATCTAGATAGCCTAAGCAAAAATACCCTACTCATCTTACCCAGCCTATCTCAAACAGTGAGTGAACACTTACAGAAATCTTGGTGAAGACAGAAAGCAGCAGTGAGAGAGCAGATAGGTACATCTGGATCCTTTCCCCTCCAAATCTTCTCTGTAGATACTCTGGCATGGTAACAATCTGTGGAGATATCAACATTTGTTTTTATAGATATATAGATTGTTAGCTTTAAGAAAAATGAAAGAAATTTGCAATATAGCTTTGGTGTTTATTTTGTCTGATTTTGCTATTAAATGCCTCTTAAAACTATATTTGCTACACACCCTCCAGAGAGGCTGAAGTACCCCCATCGTACTTTAAAAGGACATTATACACTAGATTTTTCTTTTCATAAATGTTTTGTAGATGATCCATTTATACAGCCTATACAGCTTTTTTGTTTTAAATGTATAGTTTTGCTTATTTTTAAATAACATTGTGCTGATTTTAAGACTCCTAACCAAGCCCCAAAGTTTTAGGAGAATACTGATGTATACCTACTCCAGCTTGCTCCTGTTTGTGTAAAGAGTCTTTTCATATGCAGAGGAAAGGGGGAGTGTCAGTTTTTTTTTTGCTATAGAACCACTTGCAGTGGGTGTTCCAGCTAATCTTTTCAACAGTGCTAAACTGGGAGCTTCTAAATAAGTTTTTAAACGGTTTTATACTGGATTTTTAGATCAGTATCTGTGCATATTATTCTTTATAGAAGTGTCTATTACATGCAGTTAAAGGAAAATTGGTGTATACTGCCCCTTTAAGGGATATGAATCCCAAAATGTTCTTTTGTGATTCAGACAGAGCATTCAAATTTAAAACATTTTCCAATTTACTTTTATTATCAAATGTGCTTTGTTCCCATGGTAATTCTTTGTTGAAGAGATACCTAGGTAGGTGTCTGGAGCACTACATGGCAGGAAATAGTGCTGCCATCAATTGCTCATGAAAATGGGTAAAATACTTGTAAAACTGCTGCTATTTTTTGTGCTCCAGATACATGCAACTGAGCTTACATCCCTGCTTTTCAACAAAAGATACAGGCCCCACTATTCAAAGCATCGACAGACCGACGAGAAAGTGCCTTTCCGACCTCATCGGCCTCGCAGTCCGCTTATTTGCTGATATATTCTAATAAAAGGGCGGACCCGCCAAGTTGCGATGTATCTCCCATAGGATATAATGGCATTGCCATTTGCCTGCACTTTCTGAGGGTGTGGTGACGAATTTGAAGTATTCCTACACAGAACAGACAGTACACTCACTAAAAGCAAACACAGTTTCTGTGAAGGAACACTTTAAATAATGCCTTTGTGACCTTACTGACACTACACCTTACAAAATATTAGCAAATAGAATAAATAATATCTTCCATCCATAGATCATGTGGATCAAGTGGGCTTTGTATCACTCACTGTAAAACAATTTGGATTCGGACCCGAAATGATTTCCCACATTTCTCATTTAAACTCTAAATCCCCCTCTAGAATGAAAGTAAATGGACTATTGTCAGACCCCTTGAATATAAAAAAATGACACTTGTCTGGGCTGCCCATTGTCCCCACTTCTATTTATTCTTACTATGGAAGTCTTAGCTTCTTGTATTAGACTAAACAATCATATCTCCGGTATCAAAATAGGACAAACTGAATCTAAACTTATGATGCATGAGGATGGTGTGCTGCTGTCCCTCACCTCACCACTAACATCTCCTCCGCATCTAATAAAGGAAATAAATATTTTTGGGAAATTCTCTTATTTTTCAGTAAATGCACAAGAGTCAGAAATGCTTAACGTTTCTTTGACTGCTAATGAATTTAACTTCCCAAGTAAAATTTGCCATTATATACTTCAACATCGCTCTCTCAAATACCTAGGAATAGAAATATCCACAAATAATTGCACGCTCTTTGATCTGAATTACCAGAAATTACTATCCAAAACACTCAATCCACACTAACAGAATCGTTGGCTAAAACCATATCTTGGTGGAATTTTCTAATGAGGTGATGTTTCCACCTCTAGCCCTGGTCAGATGTCAGTTGACACACATGGCTATAGGTTTAGAGGTGGAAACGTCACTTCATTGAAGAAGAGCGATGTGCCGTCGGTGGCCAGAAGCACTGATTTTAGCGATATACTTCACCACAGAAAGGGTGAGTTTAGCACCCGTTTTTTAGTAATTGATGACAGAAACAAGTTTATTTTTAGTGATGGTAAATCCTAGCGTTTGTTAAACGTTTGGATTTATCATCACTTAAAATATTGGAATAACCAGTATTAAGATGCTTAGGTAACAAGGGTCTCCATCCTCACACACATGTACACTTTGCTTGTTATTTTCTTTCTTACTATCTGACCTGCAAGCTGGAAGGTAACAACTGACACTGATGTTAGATCATTTGTACTTTGAACTCTTATATCTTGAGTAGCCTTTATTTTTATCTGCACATTTGTATTGTTGTTTTTGACAAAACATAATAAAAAAAATAAGATATTAAAAAAAATTACGAGTTCCTTTGCAAATCATGCTGATAGATAGGACTGATGCGTTTCGGCAGTCTGTCAGCCATACTCATAGAACTTTGATGTTTTGGTGTCACACAGACACCTTTATCAAATATACCAACACAGACAAAACATTTTCAACATTAATATCAAGCTTAAATAGTTTACCTCCAAACCATTTGTGTGAGAAACCACTGAACAGGCATGTCCTAGCCCACACATGAACATAGTAACTCCACGTCCATAATCAATGTCAGCCTCCATGATCATCATTGGCGATTCCGCCCCCACACATTGAGCATGTAAACATCCCATAGCCAATCATAAAGATAATTCATATTGCATCACAACCATGTGAAAGTGCCGTGTCCCTTTTTCTCTATGTTAATCAAACAATATTGGAAGCAGCTTATTACAGGTAGATGCCAGCGGCTTTTACAAATCATACTGTATCCACAGCAACAGTCGATCAGGTACTCTGATGTATATACTACGGAGGTATGTAACTCTAGTGCCACCCAAATTAACATCAATATTAAAAGCATATAAAAGTGTATTAACCTCTTAAGGACATATGACGGAATTTTTCCGTCATAAAACAATTGAGCAAACTGGAAGCTGTGTCCTTAAAGGGTTAAAAAAATCAGCTATATACTAGGGGTCATAATATGCTTCAGTGCCTACTGAAGTGTGGCAGAAAGATATCAGACATCACCATTTTATCATTCCACACAGGAACATAATGGATATGCCAAGTCAATATACTTTAATATCCAAATTCATACAGCGATTTACATCCCATGAAGTAATTAAGTAATTGCATACATGATATCAATAGAAAGGACCAAATCCATCATAGTGTTAAGTTTCTTGAGCCTCACAATATCCAAATGAAAGATTCTGTTGGTTTCAATCTAAGGAAGTTTCCTGTCACCTTTCCCACCTCCAGGTAGTGGGGGGGGACATGATCAATGATCATAGTTCTCAGACTTGATACAGCATTTTATTTTTATGTAGAGCAAAATGGCGTGCTACAGGTTCGTCAGAGGTACCATGTTTAATGGCCTCCCTGATTGTACACCTGTGGTTACCCATTCTCTCCCTGTTACTGTTTCAGCCATATAGACAAGGGAGCACAGCAAACAAGAATATATACTACATGGTGACTGGTACACAACACGCTATACCACATTTTATATTGTTGTCCCCATTGATTCTTGAACTCTGGTCTCCCATGTTGTAACCCAACGTCCAAAGTTCTGTGCCTCCTGCTGATTATTATATCTGTTCAATAAACTGATTTATGGTTGTCACAATGTCTAAAAGGGGAAGTAATTAAATAGAGGTAGGAAACAGAACCACACTTCCAGCACGGAGAAGGCTTAACAAGCCTGTTGCAACAAATATTATTCAAACCTCCAGCAAATAAAATTAAAAGGACCTTTATTGCATTAGCATATACAGGGTCCAACAAACACACAAGCAACGTTTTAGGCTTAGTGCTAGCCCTTATACAGGCTTAACTTTGACTATATCACCACAACAAAGGCGCCAAAAACATATTCCAAATATGCCACCTGGTGGTCAAAAATGTTATCACATTAACAACAACATTTCCAAACATCATTTGTGTATATTTTGTAACAATGCCACCACCTAGTGGTTAGGTTATAAAACAACTAAGTACAAAAACATTTATCCTGTGTGAAATTAAAAATATGTTACAATTAAAAGCTTTACTAATAAAACATTTTATAAACGTATAGAATAAGGTAATATTTCATTTAAAGGGACATAAAACAGGTTGCGATCTGTGGATATACTAAAAGGACTAATTAATTAAAAATAGTTTGCATTAAAAAATTGTGTAAAAATCGCTGGCAAGTATTTTAAAATAATTTTCAAAAATAAACAAAATTAATTACAAAGCTAAGCTGCCTGGAGCAGCCAACTCCACCCCCTATCAGTGTTTAGACACAGGTATTGTATTTCAACTGAGTTTACAGCTTCTAGGTATGCTCCAGCAGATAATCCCTATCAGGGGCGTATTATGGCCTAGGCCAACAAGGCCGGTGCCTAGGGCAGCAGATTTGGGAGGGGCAGCACATATGCCATATCCTCTCTCTAAAAGACAGCACACAGTAGAGTGAGCGATAAAGTGAAGGCTTTTACAGAGAAGACAAGGCACGTGCGCCAATCAAGGTCGCTCTTTCCAGGCAGTGCTGCTTTAAACCGTTGCTTCATTTAGAGCCGCCGGCATTTTTGCAGTGGAAGGGTTCTTGGTGAGAAATTTGCCCGGGGATATGCTTACAAGGTGAGGCTGGAGGAGAAGACCTTGTGCCGATATGCTGCCTCCCCTTGTCAGCTGTGGTGGGTCTGCGGGCGCAGTGCTTATTGCAGGTCTTAGTAACTAACTGACTGGATGCGTCTGTGCACTGCTTAGATCAGCTTGTAATGTATTATTATTATTATCGGTTATATGTAGAGCGCCAACTGATTCCGCAGCACTACATGTATAATCATAAACTCTCAGCGCTAATGTATGTTAGCTACTAATAGATAGCTTTGTCTGCATTCATGAACCGACAGAGTAAATAATAAACGGACACTTAAAAAGTTTAATTACTTGAATAATGGTAATTAATGTATGTTGTTGCATGTAAAGGGCAGGCATTGCTTCAAAGTGTATTCTTCTTTCCCTCCCTTCCTCTCTCCCTTCTTTCCCTTTCTCCCTCCCTTCCTCCCTCAACTCACTCCCTCCCTCAACTCCCTCCCTTCTTTCTCTCAACTCCCTCCCTTTCTCCCTTCCAGGGGCGAAACTACAGGGGGTGCAGAGGTCGCAATTGCGACTGGGCCCCCAAGGGTGAGGACCCAGCTTCAAAAAATAAATAGATTTTTTTAACAATAAAAAACGTTGACCTGCCCTGCCTGCACTGATATCATGTGAGTGTGACATGATGCTTCACTAGTGTCTCTGACTACAGGGGTTAGTGTTTCTGTTTTACCCATTGGTGTTTATGTGTGTGTGTGTGTGTGTGTATGTATGTATATGTAAGGATGTGACTGTGTGTCCGCCTAATCTACCCATTGCCCCAAAAAGGACATTTGTAAGGGCATTCAGCTCTTTTGCAGCGCATTAAAAAAAAAAGCCCTAATCTAAAAAAAAAAAACACCCCAAAAAAACTAACCCCAAAATCGGTACTCACCATTGACGAAGTCCGGCGAAACATCTTCATCCCAGCGGCAAAAGAAGTTGATCCAGACGGCTCCATCTTCATCCATCATGGGTCCATCTTCTATCTTCATCAGCGGAGGGGGAGCAGTCAGCATAGGTCATCGGCGACACGGAGGTCCTCTTCATGCGATCGCCCGACACACACTGAAAATTGAATGCAAGGTACCCATTTTATATAGGGGTACCCTTGCATTCCTATTGGCTGAAAAATTCAAATCAGCCAATAGGGTGAGAGCTGCTTACATCCTATTGGCTTATTTGGGGTTAATAGGTTAATCAGGTGTTTGCGTTGTAGGGGGTTAGCGGTTTAGATGTTAATAGTTTTATTAGGTACTTTGTGTTGTGGGGGATTGGCGGTTGAGGTGTTAATAGGTTAATTAGATACTTTGCATTGTGGGCGGTTGGTAATTGAGTTTTTAATAGGTTAATTAGATACTTTGCGTTGTGGTGGGTTAGCAGTTTAGAGGTTAATACATTTATTAGGTATTTTGCAATGTGGGGGGATGGCGGTTTAGAGGTTAATACGTTTATTAGGTAGTTTGCGATGTGGGGGGATGGCGGTTTAGAGGTTGATATTGCACATGTGTTAGGTATTTGTTAAGACTTCCAGGGAGTTACAGTGCTTTTTTTACCAAGTGCAAGGCTTGCTGCACCTGCCTATGTGTGGTGAGCTGAAAATGGAGTAAAAATTCTCCATTCTGTGCGCGTAAGTCCTTCTGCTGCACATGTGATACAGACTGGCGACCCCAGTTCTATGTTCGTTTATGTGCGCCGTTTACGTGATTGCTCGATTAGACTAAAAATTGGCAATGCTGGGTTTTGCATCGCCCATTATGTGATTGCGCCCTTTATTTCCCTGTTTGTTCATATAGTAGTCCCACTAGTTAAATCCTGAGATGCAGGTTCAACAGGCACAACAGTATCAGCATTAATGATAGGATCCGTCCCCTATGGAGGAGGAGTGAAGTCTGTTAAATTCATTGTGACTAATTCTACTATATATGCTGGACAACCGATAGAATTGACTACGATTTCTATCTGCAGATATCAGAAACCGCCATAGTGTGACCAATAAGTCATCCTCCTGTAAAAGCTACAATAACTAAGATTCCTGAGTAGGGTAGATGAATCTTTCAAATATGCAAAAGTACTTCACAACAGGTTGTAGATGGAAAGCAATATATATTGCTATCCCGGAGAACACTGAGAGGCCTATTTAACAACGGCCTTGCGGACCTGATACGACAGGGCGGATCAGGTCCGCAAGACCTCGCTGAATGCGGAGAGCAATACCCTCTCCGTATTCAGCATTGCACCAGCAGCTCACAAAAGCTGCTGGTGCAACGCCGCCCCCTGCAGACTCGCGACCAATCGCCAGCAGGGAGGTGTCAATCAACCCGATCGTACTCGATCGGGTTGAATTGTGGCGATTCCTGTCCGACTGCTCAGAGCAGGCGGACAGGGCTATGGAGCAGCGGTCTTTAGTCTTTAGTGGTCTTCAGACTCGCCAGAAACACGGGACCACAAGCTCCATACGGAGCTTGATAAATGGGCCTCTGAGTCACTAAGTACAGGGTACTTCGGATATTTAATCGTCATGTACTCAAACTCATATCCCACAATAATACCTACTTCTGATCAATCGGAGGCTGATCAAATGTTTGTTTCTTTTCCACCTCTTTTCTTTGCTTATACCCTACTCTCCTTGTGTGTGGGCATTTACCCCTCTTTGTGATAATGGGGTATCTCCAGATAAAAAGACACCTGTGAACCCGTGGTTCCCTCCTCAGGGATATCATCCCCCTCTGAAGTGTCACCCCCAGTACTAATAAAAAAATAAAAATAAAAACAGTGTATCAAAGGATATGAGATTAGTCCAGTGAATGGAAAAATTAAGGACCATAGCTGCATCTACACAGTACAGGATTTCATACAGTAGACCACGGGCATCTGGCGCCAGTAAAATATCTCTGATTGCTACCGCTGAAAGCCATGGGGTTCTATACCTACATGCGTTCCCTCTAAGAGCTTAGATATAGCTCACTAAAGTCTGAGTATTATTCCCTTTTTCACGATGGGCATTGATCCAAACAGTCTTCACTAGCATTTTCCCTTTTCTCTCCCCCATATGATCATCTGAATAATACTACAATCAAGTATATGGGACTCTGATTTTAGCTTTTTCTATTCACTGGGCTAATCACATATCCTTTGATACACTGTTTTTATTTTATTTGTATATCTTTTAGTGAATACCATACTTTGTATTACATGTTTTTATTATTTCACTTCCCAATACTATCCACTGTGTCAAAAACTCATTTCTGTTTAGGGTCCCTACAACGTCTCTTAAAATCATCTGTTCATCATTTTTCCCATAAACTCACCTATAAATCCTCATCTCTCTATAGTCATTTTCTATCATGGTAAATTTCTTATTCCTAAATGCTTGAAGACAAAGGGGTAGATTTATCATACCCCGGGCAGACATGATTCTCTATAGCGAATCATGTCCGCCCTGCATCGCTAAATGCCGACAGCATACGATGTCAGCATTTAACATTGCACAAGCAGTTCTGTTGAACTACTTGTGCAATGCTGCCCCCTGCAGACTCGCGGCCAATCGGCCGCTAGCAGGGGGTGTCAATCAACCCGATCATATTCGATTGGGCGGATTGATGTCTGCAGCCTCAGAGGCAGCGTATGAGTTAGGGGGCAGCGGTCTTAAGACCGCTGCTTCTTAAGTCCTGTTTCTGGGGAGCCTGAAGGTTCGATACGGTGATTGTTAAATCAGCCCCAAAGGGTGGACATGCCAAATATTGATTTGATTTACATTTTTCTTTTGTTCATTCACTTTGCATTTTCTTTTGTTCATTCACTTGCATTTTGTTAATTAATAAAAAAAATAAACTATTAACATTTCTATTTTTGAAAGCACTCTTACTTTACAGCATTTTTTTAACACTTATATATACATGAATGTTTTATGTCCCTTTACTATATAATTTTCAGGAACAGTATTAAAACTTACCCCTGAAGAAATGTAAACTGGTACAAAGATCCAGGCTAAAGCCAAGAGAACATAAGTAGCCTAGAAATGAGAAGAGAAATAGTTAATCTTTTCACATTATCTCTACAGATCAGTTGTTTTATTATATGGAAATTTTTACTCTAGGGCTGGATGTATTAAATCATGGAGAAAAAAGCATTCAACTCCTATCTAAGCCCTGGATGGGGGAGTGGTGTTCTATAATGGTGCTTTGGGGGGTAAAAGTTGGTTCCATCCTAGCCACACCCCAGACCACATAGCCACACCCTGAACCACTCAGCTCTGCCCATGTAACACTTGCAGCTCCGCCTCACCTGACCTTACTCCGCCCACAGAACACCAGTTATTCTGCAAACAAGTCTCCTTGAATTTCCAGCTTAGCGTTTTTTTATTTTCTTATCTATAGTATTCCAATCAATTAGAAACGTAGTCTTGTGAATGAGTTAAGCTTTCCCACTTACAAATACAAAAAAACAGGGAGATATATTTTTCTTATACTAAGATCAACTAGTGAAAAATAATAAGAAACACATTTTTTCCAGTTTTTTTTATTTATTTCTAAAGGGTTTTGTAAGGGCTCCATACAATTACATGGAAGTAAACTACTGTATGTGAAGTTAAAGTGAAAATAAATCATAGTAACTGATTAAATATTGATGATAACTACCTAATGTATTTTTATTTATCCAATATGATCAATTTACGACTACTTGTGCAATTAAAACTCCCCCAAATATTTTACATCATTTAATAGATGAACAATCTAAATTTATTAAGATAAATATGTATTTTTTTTTGTTTATAAAAGATGTTTTGTCAACAAGCACTAATACATTTGGAAAGCTTTTTATGTTTGTTTTAATTATAAAGTGAAGCTGATTAAAATGTTTTATTTAATTAATATTCTCCTGACTTTCTTGCGATCAATATTAGATCTACTGGAGCTCAAAGTCAGGGCTTGATAACCACAGTTCATGTTTAAAGGGGCGTGTGAGTAAAATAAGGAAATGCTTTAATGAGTTATAGATTTTTTATAGCTCAAATTATTGCCTATAACTGTGTGTTTAACCCTTGCAAATGGATTAAATACATATGTAAAATCAGCTGAGATGGGGTAATGCATTGGTAATCCAGAACTGAGCGTGCTGATTGGTGGCTAAGCACAAATGTAGCTCATGGTTGGCTTTTTCAGCTCAGCATCATTGTCGCATTGTTGCTGTGTTTAACCTCACACAGTTTCGTTTACGTTCAACTTTTAATACGAAGGGTAAGCCTGATGGGAGCAATATAAGAGCAGCACAATTCTGATTCAAAAGTAATTTATAATTACTAACTATACGTTACTTTTGAATCAGAGTTGCGTTGCTGTTTTTATTTTGTTATAGTTCACAGAAAAACTTTGTGAGACCAGGAGTTGTGAACCGCGGCACCATTACTGAAGAAAAAGTGTGAGGATTATTTGATTTAAGACTTGGACACACTATTTGTTAGACATGTGCATTTATTTATGTCTATTAAGCCATTCATACGCGAACAGCCAAATACGTTATTGGACTAAACTGACGAAGAACCAACAATTGCTTCACCAAGTGGATTAATTCATTTGTTTGTGCCATTTGGTGCAAGAAGGAGCAGTAAAAGGGGGAAGGAATTATATTGTTTGGCTAATTAGATCCTTTGTTTGTAATGACATACAAGGGGTCTAACCATTCATGTGTCCCCTGCCCAGTCCTGCCATAGTATAATGACTTAAGTTTTAGACAGTCAGGCACTAGATGTTCATTTTTGTCCTACAGGCTTGTCCGAGCATAGGGTGGTGGGAGACCCATTGGAATGTGTAGTTGTGTGACATCTGTGCTTCTGTGAACTAGTCATTGACTAAAATTCAATAAGCAAGTTATATATTCTGTTAGCATTGAAAGATCTGTTCTATTTATTGTTCCAATTCTATCATGTATTATTTTTGTTAAAATTAGTTTTATATATTTGCTGTTCCCATTGGAAATAATAGTAACAAATTAATATTTTTCTGAGAAAAATGTCCACATGACCGAAATTTGGGCGAACTGAATGTTGGGAAAAATCCAAAACAGATCTTTTTAACAAAACAAAATTTTAACCGTGAACATCTCCACAATTTATGTGAGTTTGCACTGTCATATTTCCTTTTCCTATCTGTGAAATAACTTTTTTTTAGTAGCACTTACAGATTTCCTGTTGAGGTCTTACCAAGGATTTATAAAGTGTGAAAGTCATGCTTATTAAAAAACAGAAAAAAACGACAATGCCATTATCGGCCAAAATGTTTCTGCATCCCTACTTAAAACAATATTACATATCAATATACTGTATTATTCTGTATTTAGTTCTGTTTAATAGAATTAGATTTAACAGTTTTACCATTTATCCAAATAAAGTATAGTCCTAGAAAACTATTATTATATGCAAAACAGTAAGTCAAGTAATGAATCCAAACAGCAGCTCTAGGCTAAAATCAAATTTGAAATATGCTACACAATAATTTTACCAAAAATAACAGGCAAAAAAAACGAAAAACTAAATAGCCGAAAATGCCATTTTCGGCCGAAACGTTTCTGCGGACAAAATGTCGGTGCATCCCTAATATATATATATATATTTGTGTGTATTCATATATTTATTTATTTTTAAACAATTTTATTTTATTTGTATTTATTATTTTGCAGTACGTGTGTGAGCTGTACAGTGAAACCCAATTATTACATGTGACAAAACATTAGTTCTTACATTCCATTCAAAACCAGCTACTGCGATGCCCCCAGCAGCTCCTGTGCCAGCCAATCCAATAAACAGCCCTGAGCCTTCACTGCTGGCAAAGAGTGAGGCACCGATCTGGAAACGAAAATGAAAAAAAAAAAAGATGAGAAAATAGAAAGAGCCAAACTTTGTCATTGTATTTACAGGAGCACTGCCAAGGATATTTAAAGGGACATGAAAGAAAAAGAAATTAACTTGGTTCAAATAGAGCATGTCACTTTTCAATTTAGTTCTCTTGTACATTCTCTTGGTATCCTTTGTTAAAAATCTTGGTATCAATGAAGATAATGAATGTAAATAGTCATCACACATAGGGGCCGATTTATCAACGAATCATTTTCACCCAACATCGATAAATGCAGACAGCATACACTGTTGGTATTTAACATTGCACAAGCATTTCTAGTGAAATGCTTGTGCAATGCCGCCCCCTGCACATTCACGGCCAATCGGCTGCTAGCAGGGGGTGTCAATCATCCTGATCGTATCTGATCAGGATGATTGCTGTCCTCCACCTCAGAAGTGGCGGACGAGTTAAGAAGCAGCAGACTGATGACCGCTGCTTCTTAAAGGGACACTGAACCCAAATTTTTTCTTTTGTGATTCAGATAGAGCATGCCATTTTAAGCAACTTTCTAATTTACTCCTATTATGAATTTTTCTTCATTCTCTTGCTACCTTTATTTGTAAAAGAAGGCATCTAAGCTAAGGAGCCAGACAATTTTTGGTTAAGAATACTAGACAGCACTTGTTTATTTGTTTATTGGTGGGTGAATTTATCCACCAATCAGCAGGAACCCAGGTTGTTCACAAAAATGGGCCGGCATCTAAACGTACATTCTTGCTTTTCAAATACCAAGAGAATGAAGAAACTTTGATAATAGGAGTAAATTAGAAAGTTGCTTAAAATTGCACGCTCTAACTGAATCACAAAAGAAAAAATTTGGGTTTAGTGTCCCTTTAACTCCTGTTTCCGGCAAGCCAGAAACATCGGGAATAGATTGCAGCATCTGCTGCTTGGTAAATCTACCCCACTATCTCAGAGCAGTCAATCTGAGCACTAGTACTGGTACAAAAGGAGAGACTGAGAAAGTAAGTATGTAAGATTTTTGATATAACATTTGATGCTTCCGTGTTTCTTGCAAATTGGAAACTGTATTTCCCTAATTTTATTGAGATTTATAATTGTAACAGAAATACTTTTAAAGACAAACACAATGGGGGACTTCAAGAATGGCTGTCATAAGCATATGGCGTTATCATTTGCGATCGAGCAATATCGGCTTTTTACCCACCTTGGAAAAAGCGCGCGTATTGTAAGCTGAAAGTAAATTCTTTGGCTCAAGCGCAATCGCAATTTACACTCGTCGGGTTAGCGTGACTTGTAAGCTCGTGTAAAGGGTAGGAGAAGAAAAAAGTACAGTTACACACCTATAAACATTATCTGATATAATATATTTTTAAAAAAATTATTGAAACAGTTATAAGGGCTAAAAAGTATATGGTGTTTGGAAAAAAAAGGTTTAAAAGGGGCTTTAACATATATATGCATACATAGACATGTCTAAATATGTGTATGTATGCATATATGTGAAATACTAATATTTCATGTCAGTTTAGAGCACTTGGTTAAACGCGATCAGATTTACATATGAGTAAGGGTGTTTTTTTCCACTTTTTTTACTCCAATAAAGTCTATGGGAGAATACATTAACATTAATTAGTGCGCAATCAAATCCTTTTTACTTTCAACTTGTAATACGCTCGCTACCTAATGCACGCAAAGTCGAAGTCAAGCGCAGGTAATCTCAATCTTGTATAAGTTCCCTCTTCATCATAACCCACAAAATAAATCTGAACTGCCTTGTCTCACTGCTACAACTACACTAATGTGGTGACAAACTACACTGTACACTGTGGGCTAGATTACAAGTGGAGCGCTAATTATTGCTTGCGTGCAAGCGATATTAACGGTCCACTTTGTAATACCAGCACACGATAATGTGCGCTGGTATTACAAGTAAATCGCAATGCAAACACAAGCTCGCATTTACATTGCAAGGAAGTATTGCGCTTACGAGAGCGCGCTTCCATAGGCCTCAGAGACGGCATCAGAACCTCGCACAGCAAAGCGGGTAAGTAGTGCAGCGATGGCAGCAAATATAAATATATATGCATATGATTATATACATATATATTTGTGTTAATATCTGGATATACACATATTAACACATAAATATATATGTACTGTATATAAGCCTATAATACAACACACAGAAAAAGTCCAGCACTCGCTCACCAGCTCTCAGCTAAGATTAAAAGCAAAACTAGAAGAGTCAGTTACTGCATTTGACCAAATGGGACCAGCCCAGGTACCACGTCAAGGTCTCTTCCAAAAACCTGGGTCCCTAATATAGCCACACAAATGCAGCCACGCACACAAATGCAAACTCTTAATCAAACAAACTGGGAACAAGTCAGGGTACACAGACTTATGTAATCACCCTGGGCGATTACATAAGTAATCGGGGTTAACTGCCTGTGACTCTGGAAATAGTGTAGCACCAAAAGCTGAGCCTGTTTAGGGGTAACGGGATGTGTACCCGGTCCAATCTGAGAGTGCAGTCCCCTTTTCCTTGTTTTGTATATAAGCCTATACATATATATTTACATATGGGAACACAGTTTCAGTAACGTTTATTTTTTTCTAACACCCCACTCCCACCAACTTTACACCCCAAAAACTGCCTAGTGCAGTTATTTTTTATTTATAAAAAACTATTTTGAGGGCATTTGGGGCTCTTTTAGAAAATTAACCAGAGATCTAATCTCTGGTTAATTTTCAGAGCACTAATTGCATCTGCGAGCTCGCAGTAGCAATAACCAGCCACTTGCGGGCGAGCGATAACTTAGTGCTCCACTTGTAATCTAGCCCTGTATCTTCATTCATTTTTCCAGTTATAGAAATATAACCAACAAACACATCCATTACATGTCCTCCCTTAAAGGGACACTGAACCCAAGTTTTTATTTTGTGATTCAGATAGAGCATGCAATTTTAAACAATTTTCTAATTTACTCCTATTATCAAATTTTCTTCATTCTCTTGGTATCTTTATTTGAAAAGCAAGAATGTAAGTTTAGATACCGGCCCATTTTTGGTGAACAACCTGGGTTGTTCATGCTGATTCGTGAATTAATTTAACCGACCAATAAACAAGGGCTGTCCAGGGTCTGAACCACGTGCCCGTGCACGGGGAGGTGGGGGCGTGTGCGTGCACGGGGAAGGAGCGGGTGGGAACCGCTACACTACA
The DNA here is from genome assembly GCF_027579735.1 of Bombina bombina. Lineage (NCBI taxonomy): Eukaryota > Metazoa > Chordata > Amphibia > Anura > Bombinatoridae > Bombina > Bombina bombina. Next base: position 74,441,783 of record NC_069509.1, read on the forward strand.
GAAAAATTAGTATTAAAAGTGGGAAAAAGGGGGCAATCGATTGGGAAAAAATATCAGTCAGAGGGTGGGGGTTGGTATGCAGGGGGGGGAAGCTACACTACAGAAATAAAAACAAAAAAAACATTTTTTTTTAGCAAACTGGGTACTGGCAGACAGCTGCCAGTACCCAAGATGGCCCCCAATAAGGCAGAGGGGGGGGTTAGAGAGCTGTTTTTGGGGGGATCAGGGAGGTTGGGGGCTAAGGGGGGATCCTACATAGCAGCATATGTAAATATGCTAAAAAAAAAATTAAAAAAAATTCAAAGATACCTTTTATTTTAGTACTGGCAAACTTTCTGCCAGTACTTAAAATGGCGGGGACAATTGTGGGGTGGGGGAGAGAAGGGAGCTGTTTGGGAGGGATCAGGGGGTGTGATGTGTCAGGTGGGAGGCTGATCTCTACACTAAAGCTAAAATTAACCCTGCAAGCTCCCTACAAGCTACCTAATTTACCCCATTCACTGCTAGCCATAATACACGTGTGATGCGCAGCAGCATTTAGCGGCCTTCTAATTACCAAAAAGCAATGCCAAAGCCATATATGTCTGCTATTTCTAAACAAAGGGGATCCCGGAGAAGCATTTACAACTATTTGTGCCATAATTGCACAAGCTGTTTGTAAATAATTTCAGTGTGAAAAATTTAACGTTTTTTTTAATTTGATCGCATTTGGCGGTGAAATGGTGGCATGAAATATACCAAAATGGGCCTAGATCAATACTTGGGGTTGTCTACTACACTACACTAAAGCTAAAATTAACACTAGAAGATCCCTACATGCTCCCTAATTAACCCCTTCACTGCTGGGCATAATACACGTGTGGTGCGCAGTGGCCTTCTAATTACCAAAAAGCAAAGCCAAAGTCATATATGTCTGCTATTTATGAACAAAGGGGATCCCAGAGAAGCATTTACAACCATTTATGCCATAATTGCATAAGTTGTTTGTAAATAATTTCAGTAAGAAACCTAAAGTTTGTGAAAATATTTGTGAAAAAGTGAACAATTATTTTTCTTTGATCGCATTTGGCGGTGAAATGGTGGCATGAAATATACCAAAATGGGCCTAGATCAATACTTTGGGATGTCTTCTAAAAAATATATATACATGTCAAGGGATATTCAGGGATTCCTGAAAGATATCAGTGTTCTAATGTAACTAGCGCTAATTTTGAAAAAAAGTGGTTTGGCAATAGCAAAGTGCTACTTGTATTTATTGCTCTATAACTTGCAAAAAAAGCAAAGAACATGTAAACATTGGGTATTTCTAAACTCAGGACAAAATTTAGAAACTATTTAGCATGGGTGTTTTTTGGTGGTTGTAGATGTGTAACAAATTTTGGGGGTCAAATTTAGAAAAAGTGTGTTTTTTTCCATTGTTTCCTCATATTTTGTATTTTTTTTATAGCAAATTATAAGATACTAGTACTAAAGCCCGTGTACACGGGCCATTTTTTGCAGTACAGCGGTCCCACCCCTTGCTCTCTCCCCTCTCTCTCTTCCCCCCTTTCTTTTGCTTTCTCTCCCCCCTCTCCTTTGCTCTCTCTCTCTCCCCCTTCTTTTGCTCTCTCCCTCCTTTCTTTTGCTCTCTCTCCCCCCTCTTTTGTTCTCTCCCCCCTCTTTTGTTCTCTCACCCCTCTTTGGCCCTCCCCCCCCCCCTCTTTGGCTCTCCTCCCGCCTCTTTGGCTCTCTCCCCTCTTTTACTCTCCCCCCCCCCTTTGGCTCTCCCCCCCCCTTTGGCTCTCTCTCCCCCCCCCTTTGGCTCTCTCTCCCCCCCTCTTTGGCTCTCTCTCCCCCCTCTTTGGCTCTCTCTCCCCCCTCTTTGGCTCTCTCTCCCCCCTCTTTGGCTCTCTCTCCTCTTTGGCTCTCTCTCTCCCCCCTCTTTGGCTCTCCCCTCCCCTTTGCCCCCCCCCATCTTTGGCTCTCCCCCCATCTTTTGCTCTCTCCCCTCTTTGGCTCTCTCCCCCCTCTTTTGTTCTCTTCCCCCTCTTTGGCTCTCTCCCCCCCTCTTTGGCTCTCCCTCCCCCTCTTTGGCTCTCCCTCCCCCTCTTTGGCTCTGCCCCCCCCTCTCTTTGGCTCTGCCCCCCCCCCTCTTTGGCTCTGCCCCCCCCTCTTTGGCTCTGCCCCCCCCCCTCTTTGGCTCTGCCCCCCCCCCTTTGGCTCTCTCTCCCCCCTCTTTGGCTCTCTCTCCTTTTTGGCTCTTTTTCCTCTTTGGCTCTCCCCCCCCCTTCTCTTTGGCTCTCCCCCCCCCTTCTCTTTGGCTCTCCCCCCCCCCCTTCTCTTTGGCTCTCTCCCCCCCCCTTCTATTTGGCTCTCTCTCCCCCCCCTTCTGTTTGGCTCTCTCTCCCCCCCCTTCTCTTTGGCTCTCTCTCCCCCCCTTCTCTTTGGCTCTCTCTCCCCCCCTTCTCTTTGGCTCTCTCTCCCCCCTTCTCTTTGGCCCTTCTCCCCCCCTCTCCTGCTCCCTCTCTGGCTCTATCTTGAAGTCTTCACATCGCGGGACCCCGCCCGGCCACGCCCCATCACGGCGGCACCCGCCCGGCCACGCCCATCGCGACACCCGGTCACGCCCCATCGCGGCGGCACCCGCCCGGCCACGCCCATTTCGACACCCGGCCACGCCCCCATCGCAACGCTCCAGTCGGCCACAAACAGCTGTGAGGTCTGGTGAGCGTGTGGCCGCTTCTCACGCAGCACACCTCACAGCTGTTGAGTAGCTCGCGCTCCATATCTCTTTCCACAGGCTGTTACAATCAGCTTACCTCGCGCTCCCCAGACCTCACAGCTGTTTGTGTACTTCGCGCTCCCTATCTCAAGGCCAAGTGTTTGTCTCTACTGTGCATGACGGCTTCAGACAAACACTTGGCCTTTTATAATATAGGATGATGAAAATAATGGTATCTTTTGAAAGTCCATTTAATGGCGAGAAAAACGGTATATAATATGTGTGGGTACAGTAAATGAGTAAGAGGAAAATTACAGCTAAACACAAACACAGCAGAAATGTAAAAATAGCCTTGGTCCCAGACGGTCAACAAATTGAAAAGTGGTCTGGTCACTAAGGGGTTAAAGGACCATTAAATACAGTACAAATGCATAATTAACAAGTGCGTAATGAAAAGGTATTGCAATAACATTAATAACAATAAGCAGTAGATTTTTAGTGTCCCCCATTTTCCCAGAAGGTAGCACCACCAAACAAGTTGTATCCCTAGTTGCATTGTGAAATTGCAGACAACATACTAAAAGAGCGACTTGATCCCTTGCACCCTACTCGATCGACACCTCTTTTAAGAAGGGGCCGACCAGGGATCAATTCCGGTCCAGGGCTGTGTTCCAGGAGCCCGGCTAGGCCGGCCCTTTGGTGTTTATCTCATCTCCTTGACAAAATATGTATTGTTATGTACAATGTAGATTATTTAAAGTATTGGAGATATCTTAATAGTTGCTTACTATTATTTGAAACATAAATATATATTTGAAAATATTTGTTTATGTTTCAAATAATATTAAGCAACCATTAAAACAAAATGTATGTAAGAACTTACCTGATAAATTAATTTATTTTATGGTGGCGAGAGTCCACGAGCTTGTTAATGATGGGATATACATTCCTACCAGGAGGGGGCAAAGTTTCCTAAACCCCAAATGCCTATAAATACACCTCCCACCTCACTCATACCTCAGTTTAATATATAGCCAAGTTGGTGAGGTGTATAAGGAGTAAAAGCACAAAAAAGCGGAGCAGGAAAAAAGATGTGCTTTATATATAAAAAAATAAAAACATAATTTATGTAAGAACTTACCTGATAAATTCATTTCTTTCATATTAGCAAGAGTCCATGAGCTAGTGACGTATGGGATATACATTCCTACCAGGAGGGGCAAAGTTTCCCAAACCTCAAAATGCCTATAAATACACCCCTCACCACACCCACAATTCAGTTTAACGAATAGCCAAGAAGTGGGGTGATAAAAAAAGTGCGAAAGCATATAAAATAAGGAATTGGAATAATTGTGCTTTATACAAAAATCATAACCACCACAAAAAAAGGGCGGGCCTCATGGACTCTTGCTAATATGAAAGAAATGAATTTATCAGGTAAGTTCTTACATAAATTATGTTTTCTTTCATGTAATTAGCAAGAGTCCATGAGCTAGTGACGTATGGGATAATGACTACCCAAGATGTGGATCTTTCCACACAAGAGTCACTAGAGAGGGAGGGATAAAATAAAGACAGCCAATTCCTGCTGAAAATAATCCACACCCAAAATAAAGTTTAATGAAAAACATAAGCAGAAGATTCAAACTGAAACCGCTGCCTGAAGTACTTTTCTACCAAAAACTGCTTCAGAAGAAGAAAATACATCAAAATGGTAGAATTTAGTAAAAGTATGCAAAGAGGACCAAGTTGCTGCTTTGCAAATCTGATCAACAGAAGCTTCATTCCTAAACGCCCAGGAAGTAGAAACTGACCTAGTAGAATGAGCTGTAATCCTCTGAGGCGGAGTTTTACCCGACTCAACATAGGCAAGATGAATTAAAGATTTCAACCAAGATGCCAAAGAAATGGCAGAAGCTTTCTGGCCTTTTCTAGAACCGGAAAAGATAACAAATAAACTAGAAGTCTTTCGGAAAGACTTAGTAGCTTCAACATAATATTTCAAAGCTCTAACAACATCCAAAGAATGCAACGATTTCTCCTTAGAATTCTTAGGATTAGGACATAATGAAGGAACCACAATTTCTCTACTAATGTTGTTGGAATTCACAACTTTAGGTAAAAATTCAAAAGAAGTTCGCAACACCGCCTTATCCTGATGAAAAATCAGAAAAGGAGACTCACAAGAAAGAGCAGATAATTCAGAAACTCTTCTGGCAGAAGAGATTGCCAAAAGGAACAAAACTTTCCAAGAAAGTAATTTAATGTCCAATGAATGCATAGGTTCAAACGGAGGAGCTTGAAGAGCCCCCAGAACCAAATTCAAACTCCAAGGAGGAGAAATTGACTTAATGACAGGTTTTATACGAACCAAAGCTTGTACAAAACAATGAATATCAGGAAGAATAGCAATCTTTCTGTGAAAAAGAACAGAAAGAGCAGAGATTTGACCTTTCAAGGAACTTGCGGACAAACCCTTATCTAAACCATCCTGAAGAAACTGTAAAATTCTCGGTATTCTAAAAGAATGCCAAGAAAAATGATAAGAAAGACACCAAGAAATATAGGTCTTCCAGACTCTATAATATATCTCTCTAGATACAGATTTACGCGCCTGTAACATAGTATTAATCACAGAGTCAGAGAAACCTCTTTGACCAAGAATCAAGCGTTCAATCTCCATACCTTTAAATTTAAGGATTTCAGATCCTGATGGAAAAAAGGACCTTGCGACAGAAGGTCTGGTCTTAATGGAAGAGTCCACGGTTGGCAAGAGGCCATCCGGACAAGATCCGCATACCAAAACCTGTGAGGCCATGCCGGAGCTACCAGCAGAACAAACGAGCATTCCTTCAGAATCTTGGAGATTACTCTTGGAAGAAGAACTAGAGGCGGAAAGATATAGGCAGGATGATACTTCCAAGGAAGTGATAATGCATCCACTGCCTCTGCCTGAGGATCCCGGGATCTGGACAGATACCTGGGAAGTTTCTTGTTTAGATGAGACGCCATCAGATCTATTTCTGGAAGTTCCCACATTTGAACAATCTGAAGAAATACATCTGGGTGAAGAGACCATTCGCCCGGATGCAACGTTTGGTGACTGAGATAATCCGCTTCCCAATTGTCTATACCTGGGATATGAACCGCAGAGATTAGACAGGAGCTGGATTCCGCCCAAACCAAAATTCGAGATACTTCTTTCATAGCCAGAGGACTGTGAGTCCCTCCTTGATGATTGATGTATGCCACAGTTGTGACATTGTCTGTCTGAAAACAAATGAACGATTCTCTCTTCAGAAGAGGCCAAAACTGAAGAGCTCTGAAAATTGCACGGAGTTCCAAAATATTGATCGGTAATCTCGCCTCCTGAGATTCCCAAACTCCTTGTGCCATCAGAGATCCCCACACTGCTCCCCAACCTGTGAGACTTGCATGTGTTGAAATTACAGTCCAGGTCGGAAGCACAAAAGAAGCCCCCTGAATTAAACGAAGGTGATCTGTCCACCACGTTAGAGAGTGTCGTACAATCGGTTTTAAAGATATTAATTGAGATATCTTTGTGTAATCCTTGCACCATTGATTCAGCATACAGAGCTGAAGAGGTCGCATATGAAAACGAGCAAAGGGGATCGCGTCCGATGCAGCAGTCATAAGACCTAGAATTTCCATGCATAAGGCTACCGAAGGGAATGATTGTGACTGAAGGTTTCGACAAGCTGAAATCAATTTTAGACGTCTCTTGTCTGTTAAAGACAGAGTCATGGACACTGAATCTATCTGGAAACCCAGAAAGGTTACCCTTGTCTGAGGAATCAATGAACTTTTTGGTAAATTGATCCTCCAACCATGATCTTGAAGAAACAACACAAGTCGATTCGTATGAGATTCTGCTAAATGTAAAGACTGAGCAAGTACCAAGATATCGTCCAAATAAGGAAATACCACAATACCCTTTTCTCTGATTACAGACAGAAGGGCACCGAGAACCTTTGTAAAAATTCTTGGAGCTGTAGCTAGGCCAAACGGCAGAGCCACAAACTGGTAATGCTTGTCCAGAAAAGAGAATCTCAGGAACTGATAATGATCTGGATGAATCGGAATATGCAGATATGCATCCTGTAAATCTATTGTGGACATATAATGCCCTTGCTGAACAAAAGGCAAGATAGTCCTTACAGTTACCATTTTGAACATTGGTATCCTTACATAACGATTCAATATTTTCAGATCCAGAACTGGTCTGAAGGAATTCTCCTTCTTTGGTACAATGAAGAGATTTGAATAAAACCCCATCCCCTGTTCCGAAACTGGAACTGGCATAATTACTCCAGCCAACTCTAGATCTGAAACACAATTCAGAAATGCTTGAGCTTTCACTGGATTTACTGGGACACGGGAAAGAAAAAATCTCTTTGCAGGAGGTCTCATCTTGAAACCAATTCTGTACCCTTCTGAAACAATGTTCTGAATCCAAAGATTGTGAACAGAATTGATCCAAATTTCTTTGAAAAAACGTAACCTGCCCCCTACCAGCTGCGCTGGAATGAGGGCCGCACCTTCATGTGGACTTAGAAGCAGGCTTTGCCTTTCTAGAAGGCTTGGATTTATTCCAGACTGGAGATGGTTTCCAAACTGAAACTGCTCCTGAGGATGAAGGATCAGGCTTTTGTTCTTTGTTGAAACGAAAGGAACGAAAACGATTATTAGCCCTGTTTTTACCCTTAGATTTTTTATCCTGTGGTAAAAAAGTTCCTTTCCCACCAGTAACAGTTGAGATAATAGAATCCAACTGAGAACCAAATAATTTGTTACCCTGGAAAGAAATGGAAAGTAGAGTTGATTTAGAAGCCATATCAGCATTCCAAGTCTTAAGCCATAAAGCTCTTCTAGCTAAAATAGCTAGAGACATAAACCTGACATCAACTCTGATAATATCAAAAATGGCATCACAGATAAAATTATTAGCATGCTGAAGAAGAATAATAATATTATGAGAATCATGATCCGTTACTTGTTGCGCTAAAGTTTCCAACCAAAAAGTTGAAGCTGCAGCAACATCAGCCAATGATATAGCAGGTCTAAGAAGATTACCTGAACACAGATAAGCTTTTCTTAGAAAGGATTCAATTTTCCTATCTAAAGGATCCTTAAACGAAGTACCATCTGACGTAGGAATAGTAGTACGTTTAGCAAGGGTAGAAATAGCCCCATCAACTCTCGGGATTTTGTCCCAAAATTCTAATCTGTCAGACGGCACAGGATATAATTGCTTAAAACCTTTAGAAGGAGTAAATGAATTACCCAATTTATCCCATTCTTTGGAAATTACTTCAGAAATAGCATTAGGAACAGGAAAAACTTCTGGAATAACCACAGGAGATTTAAATACCTTATCTAAACGTTTAGAATTAGTATCAAGAGGACCAGAATCCTCTATTTCTAAAGCAATTAGTACTTCTTTAAGTAAAGAACGAATAAATTCCATTTTAAATAAATATGAAGATTTATCAGCATCAATCTCTGAGACAGAATCCTCTGAACCAGAGGAGTCATCAGAATCAGAATGATGATGTTCATTTAAAATTTCATCTGTAGGGAGAGAAGTTTTAAAAGATTTTTTATGTTTTCTAGAAGGAGAAATAACAGACATAGCCTTCTTGATGGATTCAGAAACAAAATCTCTTATGTTATCAGGAACATTCTGCACCTTAGATGTTGAAGGAACTGCAACAGGCAATGGTACATTACTAAAGGAAATATTATCTGCATTAACAAGTTTGTCATGACAATTAATACAAACAACAGCCGGAGGAATGGCTACCAAAAGTTTACAGCAGATACACTTAGCTTTGGTAGTTCCAGCACTAGACAGCGATTTTCCTGAAGTATCTTCTGACTCAGATGCAACGTGAGACATCTTGCAATATGTAAGAGAAAAAACAACATATAAAGCAAAATTGATCAAATTCCTTAAATGACAGTTTCAGGAATGGGAAAAAATGCCAAAGAACAAGCTTCTAGCAACCAGAAGCAATGAAAAATGAGACTTAAATAATGTGGAGATAAAAGCGACGCCCATATTTTTTAGCGCCAAATAAGACGCCCACATTATTTGGCGCCTAAATGCTTTTGGCGCCAAAAATGACGCCACATCCGGAACGCCGACATTTTTGGCGCAAAAGAACGTCAAAAAATGACGCAACTTCCGGCGACACGTATGACGCCGGAAACGGAAAAGATTTTTTGCGCCAAAAAAGTCCGCGCCAAGAATGACGCAATAAAATGAAGCATTTTCAGCCCCCGCGAGCCTAACAGCCCACAGGGAAAAAAGAGTCAAATTTTTTAAGGTAAGAAAAAATGTTTGATTCAAATGCATTATCCCAAATATGAAACTGACTGTCTGAAAATAAGGAATGTTGAACATTCTGAGTCAAGGCAAATAAATGTTTGAATACATATATTTAGAACTTTATAAACAAAGTGCCCAACCATAGCTTAGAGTGTCACAGAAAATAAGATTTACTTACCCCAGGACACTCATCTACATGTTTGTAGAAAGCCAAACCAGTACTGAAACGAGAATCAGCAGAGGTAATGGTATATATAAGAGTATATCGTCGATCTGAAAAGGGAGGTAAGAGATGAATCTCTACGACCGATAACAGAGAACCTATGAAATAGACCCCGTAGAAGGAGATCACTGCATTCAAATAGGCAATACTCTCCTCACATCCCTCTGACATTCACTGCACGCTGAGAGGAAAACCGGGCCCCAACTTGCTGCGGAGCGCATATCAACGTAGAATCTAGCACAAACTTACTTCATCACCTCCATAGGAGGCAAAGTTTGTAAAACTGAATTGTGGGTGTGGTGAGGGGTGTATTTATAGGCATTTTGAGGTTTGGGAAACTTTGCCCCTCCTGGTAGGAATGTATATCCCATACGTCACTAGCTCATGGACTCTTGCTAATTACATGAAAGAAAAAAACACACAAAAAAAGGGTGGGCCTTGTGGACTCTCGCCACCATGAAAAAAATGAATTTATCAGATAAGTTCTTACATAAATTATGTTTTCTTTCATATAGGTGGCGAGAGTCCACGAGCTTGTTATTGATGGGATATAATACCCAAGATGTGGAAGTCAGTTGAGTAACAATAAAGGGAGGGCTAAAATAAAAACAGCTATTTTCGCTGAGAAATTAAATACAAAATAATAATTAAGTCTTTTAGAAACAAAAAAACTCAAGTTATAGGGGCCGATTTATCAAGGGCCGAATGGCCCCTGATGCCCCTATTTCAGCGCGAGCCTCCAGGCTCGCCGGAAACAGCTGTTATAAAGCAGCAGTCTTAAGACCGCTGCTCCTTAACTGGTCTGGTGCCTCTGAGGCTGCAGACATTAATCCGCCCGATCGTGTACGATCGGGTTGATTGACACCCCCTGCTAGCAGCCGATTGGCCACAAATCTGCAGGGGGCGGCATTGCACAAGCAGTGCACCAGAATTGCTTGTACAATGTTAAATGCTAACAGCATATGCTGTCGGCATTCAGCGATGTCCGCCAGACTTTGATAAATCGGCCCCAAAGGCATCAATTGGTTGTAAGAACTCTTACTGGGAGGGTTGTGACTATTTGCTGAACATTGATCATCTCTTAGCAAACGCTTGATATCTTTGGCGTTTTTTGCTGATAATATGCGGTTCTAAAATACCAGTTTGTCATACCTGAGTGATTTTATTGTATTTATAAATACTTTTTATATTACATTGGAGTGCTATTGATACTTACCTAGTCAAGAGGTTTTATATTGGCTTTTTACACTAAGAAACTAAGTCATAGCTCTGGGCTGTGTGAGTACAATTTCATTCACCTGATTGTTTTGTAATTCTATACAGAACTTCACTATTCTTTGATTTTCCTTCATCTTCACAGTAGAAATCTGGAACTATCCATTTTCGTGCACCTACACATTTATTGGTTTATTTTGTTTATTCATTTTGTGTATTTTTACAGGTCACTCATTTTTTGTGTATTTTGATCTAGTGGAATGAGCAGTAATTCTCTGAGGCGGAGACTGGCCCGCTTCCAAATAAGCTAAACTGAGGTATGAGAGAGGTGGGAGGTGTATTTATAGGCATTTGGGGTTTGGGAAACCTTGCCCCTTCCTGGTAGGAATGTATATCCCATCAGTAACAAGCTTGTGGACTTTCGCGACCTATATGAAAGAAAACATCATTTATGTACCTGATGAATTTATTTCTTTCATATTGGCAAGAGCCCATGAGCTAGTGACGTATGGGATATACAATCCTACCAGGAGGGGCAAAGTTTCCCAAGCCTCAAAATGCCTATAAATACACCCCTCACCACACCCACATTTCAGTTTAACAAATAGCCAAGTAGTGGGGTGGTAAAATAAAGAGTAAAAAAAGCATACAAAAAGAGGAACTGGAAATATAATTCTGCTTTTATACAAAAATCATAACCACCATAAAAAGGGTGGACCTAATGGACTCTTGCCAATATGAAATAAATTAATTTATCAGGTAAGTTCTTACATAAATTATGTTTTCTTTGATGTAATTGGCAAGAGTCCATGAGCTAGTGACGTATGGGATAGAAATACCCAAGATGTGGAAGACCACAGAAGAGTCAGTAGAAAGGGAGGGATAAAATAAAAACAGCTATTTCCGCTGAAAAAATTAAATCCACACACAAAAGAATAAGTCTTTCTCATATATTTTCATGTAAATTACAAGAAAAACTTAAATCCTAAGCAGAAGAATCAAACTGAGACAGCTGCCCGAAGAACTTTTCTACCAAAGACTGTTTCAGAAGACTCAAATACATAAAAATGGTAAAATTTAGTAAATGTATGCAAAGAAGACCAAGTTGCTGCTTTGCAAATCTGATCAACCGAAGCTTCATTCTTAAAAGCCCAAGAAGAGACTGATCTAGTAGAATGAGCTGTAATTCTCTGATGCAGAGATTGCCCCGCCTCCAAATAAGCCTTGTGAATCAAAAGCTTTAACCAAGATGCCAAAGAAATGGCAGAAGCTTTCTGACCTTTCCTAGGACCAGAAAAAACAACAAATAGACTAGAAGTCTTCCTGAAATCTTTAGTAGCTTCGACATAATATGTCAAAGCTCTTACAACATCCAAAGAATGTAAAGATCGTTTAAGAGTATTCTTAGGATTAGGACACAAGGAAGGAACAAAAATTCCCTACTAATGTTGATAGAATTCACCTTAGGAAGAAATTTAAACGAAGTTCGCAAAACTGCCTTATCCTAATGGAAAATCAGAAAAGGATACTCACAAGAGAGAGCAGACAATTCAGAAACTCTTCTAGCTGAAGAGATAGCCAAAAGGAACAACACTTTCCAAGAAAGTAGTTTAATATCCAAAGAATGCATAGGCTCAAAAGGAGGAGCCTGCAATGCCTTCAAACCCAAATTAAGACTGCAAGGAGGAGAGATTGATTTAATAACATGCTTGATACGAACCAAAGCCTGAACAAAACAGTGAATATCAGGAAGCTTAGCAATCTTTCTATGAAATAAAACAGAAAGAGCAGAGATTTGTCCCTTCAAAGTACTTGCAGACAAACCTTTATCCAAACCATCCTGAAGAAACTGTAAAATTCTAGGAATTCTAAAAGAATGCCAAGAGAATTTATGAGAAGAACACCATGAAATATAGGTTTTCCAGACCCAATAATACATTTTCCTTGAAACAGACTTTCGAGCTGTAGTATAGTATTAATCATTGAGTCAGAGAGACCTCTATGACTAAGCACTAAGTGTTCAATTTCCATATCTTCAAATTTAGCGATTTGAGATCCTGATGGAAAAACAGCCCTTGAGACAGAAGTCTGGTCTTAAAGGAAGTGGCCAAGGCTGGCAACGACATCCGGACAAGATCCGCAAACCAAAATCTGTGAGGCCATGCTGGTGCTATCAGAAACACATGCGATTGTTCCATTATGAACTTGGAGATCACCCTTGGAAGAAGAACTAGAGGCGGAAAGATGTAAGCAGGTTGGTATGGCCAAGGAACCGCCTGAGGATCCCCGGACCTGGAAAGATACTTAGGAAGTTTCTTGTTTAGATGGCACGCCACATCTGTACTATCTGACAAAATACATCTGGATGGAGAGACCACTCCCCTGGATGTAAAGTCTGACGGCTGAGATAATCCACTTCCCAATTGTTTACACCCGGGATATGTATTGCAAAAATTAGACAGGGGTTGAATTCTGCCCAAGAAAGTATTCGAGATACTTCTTTCATTGCTAAAGGTCTGCGAGTCCCACCCTGATGATTGACATATGCCACAGTTGTGATATTATCTGTCTGAAAACGAATGAATGATTCTCTCTTTAGTAGAGGCCAAGCCTGAAGAGCCCTGAAAATAGCATGGAGTTCTAAAATATTGATTGGTAACCTAGCCTCTTGAGGATTCCAAACCCCTTGTGCTGTCAGAGACCCACAGACAGCTCCCCAACCTGTAAGACTTGCATCTGTTGAAATCAAAGTCTAGGAAGGACGAACAAAGGAGGCCTCTTGAACAATAAGATGATGGTTTAACCACCAAGTCAGAGAGAGTTGAGTGGTGGGATTTAAGAATATCAATTGTGATATCTCTGTATAATCCCTGCACCATTGATTCAGCATGCAAAGCTGAAGAGGTCTCATATGAAAACGAGCAAAGGGGATTGCGTTCGATGCTGCAGTCATGAGACCTAAAACTTACATGCACATAGCCACTGAAGGGAATGATCTAGACTGAAGGTTTAGACAGGCAGAAACCAATTTAATTCCTCTCTTGTCTGTTAAAGACAGAGTCATGGACACTAAATCTATCTGGAAACCTAAAAAAGTGACCCTTGTCTGAGGAATCAAGAAACTCTTTAGTAAATTGATCCTCCAACCATGTTTTTGAAGAAACAACACAAGTTGATTTATGTGAGATTCTGCTAAATGAAAAGATTGAAACAGTACCGAGATATAGTCCAAATAAGGAAACACCGCAATACCCTGCTATCTGATTACAGATAGAAGGGCACCTTGAAACCTTGGAAAAGATTCTTCGAGCTGTCGCTAGGCCAAATGGAAGAGCGACAAATTGGTAATGCTTGTCTAGAAAAGAGAATCTCAGAAACCGATAGTGGTCTGGATGAATTGGAATGTGAAGATATGCATCGTTTAAGTCTATTGTGGGCATATAATGACCTTGCTGAACAAAAGGCAGAATAGTCCTTTTAGTCATCATCTTGAAAGTTGGTACCCTTAAAAAACGATTAAAAAATGTAAGATCCAGAACTGGTCTGAATAAATTTACCTTCTTTGGGACAATGAATAGATTTGAATAAAAACCCAAACCCTGTTCCAGAAGTGGAACTGGTGCAATTACCCCTGAAAGCTCCAGATCTGAAACACACTTCAGAAAGGACTGAGCTTTCACAGGATTTGTTGGAATGTGAGAGAGAAAAAACCTTCTCACAGGAGGTCTTAATCTGAAACCTATTCGATACCATTGAGAGACAATATTCTGAATCCAATGATTCTGAATAGAACCTGCCCAAACGTCTTGAAATAATTTCAATCTGCCCCCCACCAGTAGAACTGGATTGAGGGCCGCACCTTCATGCAGTTTTGGGGGCTGGCTTTGGTTTCTTAAAAGGCTTGGATTTATTTCAACTCGAAGATGACTTCCAATTGGAGCCAGAGTCCTTAGGGGAAGGAGTGGTTTTCTGTTCTCTATTCTGACAAAAGGAACGAAACCGTTTAGAAGCTCTAGTTTTACCCTTAGATTTTTTATCCTGGGGCAAAAAAACTCCTTTCCCCCCAGTAATAGTGGAAATAATAGAATCCAACTGAGAACCAAACAAAGTATTACCCTGGAATGATAGTGATAGTAACCTAGATTTAGATACCATGTCAGCATGCCATGATTTAAGCCATAAAGCTGTTCTAGCTAAAATAGCCAAAGACATATTTTTAACATCAATCCTAATGATATGAAAAATAGCATTACAGAGAAAATGATTAGCATATTGAAGCAAACGAACAATGCTAGACAAATCAGAATTTTTTCCCCGTTGTGCTAAGCTATCCAACCAAAAGGTTGATGCAGCCGCAACATCAGCCATAGAAATGGCAGGCCTGAGAATATAGCCAGAATGTAAATAAGCTTTCCAAAGATAAGATTAAATTTTCCGATCTAAAGGATCCTTAAAGGAAGTACTATCTTCCATAGGAATAGTAGTACGCTCGGCAAGAATAGAAATAGCCCCATCAACCTTAGGGACTTTTTCCCAAAACTCTAAATTAGACACTGGCAAAGGGTACAACATTTTAAACCTAGAAGAAGGAACAAAAGAAGTACCAGGCTTAGACCATTCCTTAGCAATCACATCAGAAATAGCATCAGGATCAGGAAAAACCTCAGGACGCAATAAATAACAGCATTTTGCGCCCTCACGAGTCTAAGTTTGCCCACACATTTTTAGAGAAACAAATTCAAATTGGAAAAAAAAATAAACTCCAGGTAAGAAAATATTAAAAAAATAACTTCCTAAAACATGATTCCTATACTGAAACTGCTAGACTGCAAAGGGAAATATACATAGACCTGACTCATGGCAAATATAATTAAACACATATATTTAGAACTTAAGATAAATACATAAAGCGCAAACCATAGCTGAGAGTGTCTTACATAATGATACATACTTACCGAAAGACACCCATCCACATATAGCAGATAGCCAAACCAGTACTGAAAACTATCAGCAGAGGTAATGGTATATAAGAGTATACTGTCAATCTGAAAAGGGAGGTAGGAGATGAATCCCTACGACCGATAACAGAGAACCCTTGAAAAGATTTCCCGCGAGAGAAACCATAAAAATCAATAGGCGATACTCTCTTCACATCCCTCTGACAAACACTGTACTCTGAGAGGAACTGGGCTTCAGAATGCTTAGAAGCACTTATCACAGAAGAAAAACAAAAAAATCAAGCACAAACTTACTTCACCACCTCTATAGGAGGCAAAGTTTGTAAAACTGAATTGTGGGTGTGGTGAGGGGTGTATTTATAGGCATTCTGAGGTTTGGGAAACTTTGCCCCTCCTGGTAGGATTGTATATCCCATATGTCACTAGCTCATGGACTCTTGCCAATTACATGAAAGAAATACCTTTTAAGATATCTACGTTTTAGCACATCTCTGTGACACATTATTTAAACATTGATGATAACTTTAGCGACATAGATTCATAGTTATAATGGGGATGTTTGTTATTCATAGTATATTTTAATATAGTGATTTATTTTTTGACAGAAGGGCGTTCCAGGGGAGTGTAGTTTAGATATTACGTCAGTGTAGGCGGTATTAAGGACTTAGCTGGGTATTCTGGGGGGGGAGGGGGATGTAAGTTAGGCATGACATAGGTGTAGGCGGTCAGGGGGAGTAAGCTGGGTGATGCAGGGGGAGTGTAGGTTAGCTGTGATGTAGGTGTAGGCGGTAGGTGGGAGGTAGCGAGGCGGAGCAGGGGGAGTGTAACTTAGGAGTGACATAGTTATAGGCTTCAGGCAGAGTTAGTGGGGTGTGCTAGTGGGAGTAGCCTGCACTTTGCTTCGGACACATTAACACATGATCGATATGTTCAAATTAGCGAAGTGCAGGTTGTGAAGAGGGAAGCAGCCATGTTTGTCTCGCTAGTTACATCGCCTGAGTTAGTAAGTTTAAGTGTAATTAAACTTAGGTCCCCACAGAAATATTTGAAGTGTGCCAACACAGAAACTAATTTTAGTTTTAGTGAACGCAATGTTTGCACCGTGTAGGCACACTTTGAATAGGGCCCCCTCCGCAGCAAAATGCCAATGAGCGGCGATAGCAGCCACGTGAGTGGTGACGTCACGCTCCCATTGACTTCTATGGGAGCGGCATCACCACTTGCCAGCATTGCGACAGACAGTCAGGTCTGTCGAAGCTTTGAATATCGCAGCCAAAGGGACTGTTTGCACCGTGTAGGCACACTTTGAATAGGGCCCCCTCCGCAGCAAAATGCCAACGAGCGGGGATAGCAGCCATGTGGGTGGTGACGTCACGCTCCCATTGACTTCTATGGGAGCGGCATCACCACTTGCCAGCATTGCGACAGACAGTCAGGTCTGTCGAAGCATTGAATATCGCAGCCAAAGGGACCAGCTAAAGCCCAGATAGACATAATTGGAAGAATGCTGCAGTTTTCAGACCCCAGTGACATGGTAAGAAGAGAGAAATATTTATATAAAAGTTGCAGGGTAACTGGCCAAAGTTCTTATAATAAGCCTAAGTGAACTGTTTAGGTAGCCTCCTAAAAGGATGCAGGCTTTTATATTTGGTGTCTGCTTGCTTTGCTTGTTTTTAATTCAAAGAGACAGTGTACCCATACTTTATGTTACAATAAAAAGACAGAGATTGTGCAACTACTGGATGTCCTGACTGGTAACATAAGTTCACTATTATAAAATGCGTCATTATCAAATGTTTTACGTTTACATAAAAAACAATTTTTTAAAAAAAACACATTTCTGTAAAATGAATTTCTCTTTAGTGATCTTAATACAAATAGGGGTCCCAATAAAATCAGGAAGATGTTAGAGCTCTCATCCATTTTTTTTGTTGACATAAAAATATCAAAGACATCAAGATATTGTCATAGAATTGCTACAGTGGAAGCATTCTTACAGCTGGAATGTTATGAGTGACATCAAGCAATCTTTGTACAGCATGCAGAAAAGTCATGGTTCTGAATTCTACATGCTCTACAGCCTCTCTGGGTCCAGTGGCAAAAAAAAATGCTTACCTCATAAATACATTTCTTTCATGATGGTGAAAGTCTATGAGCCATCACTCATATTGGATTAAAGATCAGTCCACTAGGAGGAGGCAAAACATCCAATATAACACTTTTAATCCCTCCCACTTTACCATTATTCCTCAGTCATACACATGGCCAAGAGAAAGGAGAGATTTAGGAAAGTAGAAAAGAAAAAGTAGGGTAAGTGAAGCACAAAACGGTACTGCCATCAACTGTATAGAAACAAGGATGGGTCTTATGGACTCTCGCCATCATGCATACATTTTGTTTTCTTTCATAAGATGGTGAGAGTCCACAAGCCATCACATATGGGATCCTATACTTAAGAAGTGAAGTCCACTAGTCTACATGAAATAGGTTGCGAAAAACAGATAAGGCAAGTAAAGGCACTAAAGTGGCATAGCAGTCTGCAGAACTTTCCTAACAAAAGCAGATTCAGAAGAGGCAAACTTGTTAAAATGGTAATATTTAGTAACAGTATGCAAAGATGACCAAGTAGATGCCTTACAAATTTGTTCAATGGAAGCTTCATTCTTGAAAGCCCAACAGGTGGCAGCTGCTGTAGTAGAATGAGTAGTAATTCATTCTAGACTACCAACTATGCCTTGTGACTCAAAGCTTTAATACAAGCTGCTGCAGCTTTTTTCCCCTTGCGGGGGCCAGAGAAATGGATAAATAAAGAAGAAGAATTTATAAATCATTTTGTGGCCTGAGAGTAAAATTTCAAAGCCCAGACCAAATCTAAGTTATGATGCAATCTCTCTACAGCATTTTTTTTTAAGCTGGGCAGAGAGATGGAACCATAATTGTATTAAGATGTTATCTGAAGATACAACCTTTTGTAGGAAAGAATAGCTGGTTCTCAAAACATCCTCATCCTGATTAAAAATCAGGTAAGGGGAATCACAGCAGATTGAAAGTTTAGATACCCTTCTGGCTGAGGAAATGGCCAAGAGAAACAGAGCTTTTTAAGACAGTTGAAAATCAAGACTTTGCATATGTTAGTATTTTAATCATTTTCCTTATGAAGATAGATTTTCACCATCTGTTCGAACTAGTTCACATTGAGGATAACAAAGCTCCTAATTGTCCTGCAGTTGCAAGGATGGTTTGGATTTTTCAAACAATGCTCCATAATTCTTTCAGCATCTATGACATGGTTCCTGTCAATTA
Organism: Bombina bombina; assembly: GCF_027579735.1. NCBI lineage: Eukaryota > Metazoa > Chordata > Amphibia > Anura > Bombinatoridae > Bombina > Bombina bombina. Next base: position 74,460,535 of record NC_069509.1, read on the forward strand.
AGTCATAGGGCATATAAACCCATTAAATTCTGCCCAAACGAAGCCCGGACCAGTTACCCTGGATGCTCCATCACCAGGCCACCCAACTTCACCCCAAGCTGTGTAGTATTAGCTATGCTAATACAAAAAGTCAGAGAACTTGAAGACATTATGGACATCTATCAGGATCACTTTTTTCTTTAATTTTGCAATTTTACATTAATCTAATATCTCTAAGCAGTGAAAGTTTAATTTTTATTTCTCACTTAAGAAAGATATAGAGCCACAGAGACTATATATAACTAAGAATTAGTTTAGGAAGTCATATCTAGTACACTCTATAACCTGAATAAACCACAATTGTTTAAATGGGACAATTTTACTTAAAAACATGCTTGCACTAAATTTTGTGAACTGAGTTTTACAAAAAGAGTTACAGGAAATGTTTACACTATTATGGATTAAATTCTGTAGCCCAACATATGACATGTATTTAAATACCCGTGCAGCATGTAAAATATATAGGTAGAACCAAAAAGTTATCAAAGTCTCTGATATCAGGACATCTCAGAAATGTTGAAGATCTTGACAGTGGCTAAACATTTCTATGTCTGCAGTATTTAGTGTTTCACCTTTAGGGCATATAACTCATCTTTAGACTGGTCAGAGGGGGTGACAGGTAAAAAACACAATTTATGCTTACCAAATAAATTAATTTCTTTCATGGTGGTGAGAGACCACGATCCATTGAGTATGGGATTCAACTCCTGGCCACTCGTAGCAGGCAAAGATTTCCAAAACTTTCAAGTGCACTTTATCCCCCCCACCTCACTGGTATGCCAGTTGTACGTATAGCCAAACAAGGAGAAATAACAAAAAAAAGGTAGAAAAGGACAAAGCATGGAAAAAAGAGGTTCAAAATGGAACTATCTCCATAAATACATTTATTTATTTTATTTTATTTTTTTATATTTTTTATTACGGTTCAGTGTACGGCATACAACCAATGCATTTCAGTACAATCTATACAGAAAATAAATAGTTTCTAAATTAAACATCCAATATGAGTTGGTCAAGTTTTATATTGTACAGTTATATAGCATTGATTAGAACTATTAGTGAACATCATGCTTGCCAGTTAAACTCTAAATGACCTAAGAGGCCACTTGTGGACCTTGTGGTGTTAGGAAAGAAACATAGCTACAGAAGACTACTATGAACAATAGGGGACCACTCTTGGATCCCAAGTATTGAACCTCCGCTTTCTTGTTTTTATAGGATATACATATTATGCTCTTTGTGGGACCAAAATTAAAAAGAACTATAACATGAATTCAAAGCACAGTAGGGGCTCTCAATAAATATAATATAACCTGTAAGGCCTTTCATGCTCAAAATCAAGTAGTAGTTTATAGGGCTAATACATTTTATCTGGGATATTGGGAGGGGTAGAAGGGCGCATGAACCTCAGATTACTTCTTAAGAGGAGGGCAGAAAGTTATATCTCAAAAGCGGAATAGTAGGTAAAATTCTGCACCAATAATTACTTGCAAATTACTGGGGGGTTATGACTCATATTCATGTTATAAAAACTAATGATAGATATTGAATTCTAACAACAGGTCAGGTAACAATAACATAACAAATATATCAATATAACAGGCTGAGAGGGGATCATGATATCAGTGTCATGATAGCTGAGCTATTCGATTTTGTGCTATAGTCCCAGTGGGTACTAAATTCTGCGCCACTAATTAGTTGCAAAAAATTGCTGAGGGGTGTTATGACTCATATTCATATTCTGATTATAATTATGATATATATTGAATCCTTAAGATAAATAGAAATGGATACAGCACCCACTACTCACAAGTGCACGGAGTGGGCTAACCAAGCCCAAACAATTCAAGTAAAGAAGTAGTCTCCAGCAGTGAGCAAAGTGACTTTAATTTTCAAACAAAGGTCAAACACAGCAACGTTTCGGGCTAACAATAAGCCTTGCTTGAGAAAGGGCTTATTGTTAGCCCGAAACGTTGCTGTGTTTGACCTTTGTTTGAAAATTAAAGTCACTTTGCTCACTGCTGGAGACTACTTCTTTACATATATTGAACCCTAACAACAGGTCTGGTAACCATAACATTACAAGTATATATCACAAATATAGCAGGCTGTAAGAAAATCATGATATCAGTGATATGTCAACTGAGCTATTCAATTTTGTGCTATAGCCTCAGTGAGTAATGTATTTAAGGCTTAGATGTGACTATCCTGTCAGAAATATGCCTAGATTTCGCAAGACATACATTCTAGATTGTGGGCCATGAGCCTGTGTATACCTCTGTATATGACAACTCTCTCCTCCTGTCTATTTTATATTATCCCCTCCCCTTTAGGGAATTGCAATCGTACTTCCCAGCCCCTGAAAGTACGTCACCTTGCTCAGATCAATAAGTGAAAGAAAAAGAGATCTGAAGTAAAATAAACACTGGCTCTGACTTATTAAGGTTGTTTCCTAGCTACTGGACTTCTGTGGGGGTGTCTGGTTAAGAAAAATAGCTACCCCATCTGAGTATTTCTATTTATACATTAATGACACTCATTTAGCATAAAAAATATAAATTATGCTTACCAGATAATTTCCTTTCTGTACATGGAGAGTCCACAGCTGCATTCCTTACTTATGCAAAATATTGAACCTGGCCACCGGGAGGAGGCAAAGACACCCCAGCCAAAGGCTTAAATACCCCACTTCCCTCATCCCCCAGTCATTCTTCCAAGGGAACAAGGAACAGTAGGAGAAATATCAGGGTGAAAAAGGGTGCCAGAAGAACAATTTAAAATGTAGGGCCGCCCAACGGAGAACACGGGCGGGAGCCCTGTACAGAAGGAAAGGAAATTATCTGGTAAGCATAATTTATGTTTTCCTTCTTAATACAGGGAGAGTCCACAGCTGCATTCCTTACTTATGGGAAATTATACCCAAGCTCTAGAGGACACTGAATGCTAACGGGAGGGCAAAAAGGAGAGGCTGCCCCCATCTGAGGGCACCACAACCTGCAAAACCCTTTCTCCCGAAGGCCGCTTCAACAGAAGCAAACATTTTAGGAAAAGAATATAAGGAGGAACAGGCAGTCACCCTACCAATCTGATCCATAGAGGCCTCATTTTAGAAGACCTGAGAGGACGTCACTGTTCCAGTTCTGAGCCATAATCCTCTGAGGATACTTGTGTCCCGCTGTCACATATGCCAAGCAGATGATACTCCACAACTAAAAGATAAGGAAAACGAAGACGCCTTCTGACCCTTACGCTTCCCAGATAGATAACAAACAGAGAAAAAAGTCTGTCAATTCCTGTGTAGCCTGAAGATAGAACTTCAAGGCACGACTCAATATTACGTAGAAAAACTTTCCTTCAAGAAGAAGGAATAGGACATAAGAAAAGAACCACAATTTCTTCAGTGCGATGTAACACAACCTTAGGAGGAAATCCTAACTAGGTTCATAGAACAGCCTTGTTATCATGGAACACCAGATAAATAGGGTCGCATAGCAAGGTTGGAATCTCAGAAACTTCTACACGCAGAAACAATAGTTAGACGGAAGGAAGCTTCCAAAATAACAACTTAAAATCAACCTCATGCAGAGGTACAAAAGTAGTCCGATGCTAAACCGTAAGAACAAGATCTAAGATCCAAGGAGGAGCATTTGATCGACACACAGGCCTGATCGTAGTCAGAGCCTTAACAAAAAAACTGTACGTCCGGAAGCTCAACGAGCCTCTAGTGCAGTAAACACAGACAGGGCCAAAACTGTCCTAACAAGGAACGAGCTAAGAGGCCCTTTTCCAGACCCTCCTGGAGGAAGGAAAAAATCCTTGCAGACTTGAATAGTGTGCCAGGGCAAACCACGCTCTTCACAGAAGAAGGGGTTCCTCCGCACCTCATAATAGATAATGAGGAACCGGCTACGCTCTTGAAGGAATGGACCAAAACCTCTCAGAAAACCCTCTTTTGGCTAAGACTAAGCATCATCTCGCAGTCTGCCTCAGATAAATAAGATTTGATGAATCAAAGGGGCCTTGTACCAGCAGATCCTTGCGACAAGGTAACCCTCATGGAGGAGAAGACAACATCCCCACCAAAACATGAACCACGATTTTCGCGGCCGTAACGGAGCAGTCAGTATCACTGAAGCCTGCTCCCGCTAGGTTCGAGTCACCACTCGAGGAAGGAGTAATATGGCCGAAAAGGAAAAATTGTATTAAACCCCCTGGGCACCGCTAATGCATCCATTAGCTCCGCCTGAGGATCCCTGAACCACAACCCATCTGTGGAACTAGGTATAAAGACGGGACGTCCTGAGATTCTCATCCGGTGTCCCCTTCCAGTTACAAATAACCAACCACCCCTCGGATAGAGACCATATCCCCAGAAAAAAGACAATGTCTGAAAAGAACATCCATCCCGGATGACCCCACCCAGAAAGTGGATCTCTAAACAGCAAGCAGTAGTGGGATTCTGCCCTCCACCAAACCCGAGATACTACCCTCATCGCTAGCGAGTCTCTCGAAGACTGACCAGATCTATGGACTGGGACTAACCCAGTAGAATAAACCCTCAGAGCCAAGAGATTGCCTAAAGATCTATAAAGTTAAGTCGATGGAGCCCGTGCCCTCTTGGCATGCTCTCACCATCCTGACAGACTGCGATCAAAGTCAAAACCGCCCTTGATGAATATGAAAAATGTCCCACAGAACAAGGAGATCTGGACAAAGACACTAGAGAGCAATTCTCTCAATCAATAGTCCAGGGAAATCTGTTAAGACAGACTCTAAACAGCGCCACTCCACTGTCTCAGCATATACCGAGCCTCAGCTGAGGTAAGACCTGGTAAAAGGAATGAAGCCCAAGTTAGACCCCATGATAAATCCACACCACCCAACACAAAGCAAACAATGGCCTGAAGGAGGTCTGGAGGGCATGACCTGATGAAGCTAACTCATACCTTCACAAGGCTGAATTAGCACAAGACTAAATTAGCATCCAGGAATCCACCCTGGTGTCTACACAGAGGACTCATGTCTATATATACTTTCATCCATGAGGATCGAGGAAGACAGATTACATTTTTAAAGGTCTTCTGTTAGACAAGATGATGGTGGATGAACCAGAATCATCTAAACAAGAGAAGCTACCGCCAGATCTGGATTATGGTCACTGCCAAAAGAAAAACCTAGAAGCAGTAGCGAGACCAAAACGGAAGGAGCAAAGTACTGGAGTGCTGATCCAGAAATAACAACCTTAGGAACCGGAAATGTTCCCTGAGGAGGAATGAAAAGGTATGTTATCCTTCCTCAACAGTGGTCCTGCACTGCCCAACCCTAACCAAGGGTAGAGTGGAACTTATAGTCTCCCTCTAGAATGAGGAGGCATGAAGATCTTGCTTAACCACTTTAGGACCCAAATAGGACGAAAAAAACGGTTTGAATAATATCTCAAACCTCACTGCAGTAGGCCGCGGGCCAATGACTCCTAAGGAGAACAACAAAAAACCTGTATCAACCTAAACTGCCTTCCTTCTGTCTGTCTGAAACACAGGATCAAAAGAAGAAAAATATCCTGGAAGGCTGAGATTTGAAGTCTAACTATGACCTCTAGGCACCTTGGATCCTGTATGTCCCTAAATCAGCGTCTGAAAGGAGCGATAGTCAGTCCCCAATGCGATCCAAGATAGGACCTGGAACTGCTTGGCCTTATACGAGGATTGAGTCGACTTCCAAAAACACTTGGAATGCTCAGGCTTAGCGGAGATCACTGACGCTGGTGCAATAACAAGAATAAGAGAAAGAAAATTGTCTCTCTCCAAATGGTAAAACCGCAGAATAGCGGAAACCAAATTAAATCTTACTCTCAAGCAGAAGAAAGATCAGATTTAAAAGTCATCTCTTCTGACAAAGCGATTCAAGTCCTGAACAGGAAAAAACCTGACGCTCTAGTTTTAGGGTCAGAAACCTAGATAAAAGAATTATAAGTTCCAAGACTATAATTCTTTCAAGACAGAGATGCTCCAATAGGAAAGTCTCCATAAACTGCGACGACCTAAGTTGTCAGTACATAAATGAAATGATCTTATCGGATTCTATGCTGTGGAACAGAAACACAGTCCTTCAAGTGTGACAGACTGTAGCATCGCTTCTGACATGGACTTGAGAGATAAAAAGCAGGCAGTGAAACTCGTCAACACTGATTGCTTAGGGGCTGTTAATATGAGTCTGGATGGTTTCGCAGAAAGACTCTCCCTGCATCTCCCGACTCTAACTTTCATCAATGCTCTCACTGAGAGGCTGACAAGATTACTTAAAAACTCCAGTCCCATTTCGAAAGGTAGATACTCTTCATAAGGAACTACTTCAAATCTTCTGACACTTCTCTGCCAACCCCCTGTGACGAAAAAGCAAATAATGACTGGGGGATGAGGGAAGTGGGGGAGGTGTTTAAGCCCATGGCTGGGGTGTCTTTGCCTCCTCCTTGTGGCCAGGTTCAGTATTTCCCATAAGTAAGCAATGCAGCTGTGGACTCTCCCTGTATTAAGAAGCAAATTATCTATATCATACTTATCCTAGTCAAACTAATACTATGTTTGGGTTGTGGTGTCTAATATATATATATATATATATATATATATTTACATATACATATATATAGCCATATGTGAAAAAGTGTCCAGATCAGTTCATTCCATAGATGAAGTGCAAAGGACTTTGAGAGTTATCAGTTAGTATATTTACAGAAAATAAGTCTGGTAAAGCCTGTGGGTCTGTCCATTTCCTATATTTACCCTCATCCTATACCGACTTTTTGAAGTAGGCTTCCATGTATGGGGTCTTCAAGTGAGTTTAAATGCCATCTCGGCTGAGATTGTTTGCGTTGGGAACACGCTTTTAGTGAGTCGCAATTCTGGTCATGGGTTTCCCTTCAGCTCTGGGCCACAACGCATAGGATGAAATCCTCATAGACTTGCCACCTCTAGTAATAGGTTGTATCCTCTCTGTCAGGGTTATCTTACCGCTATGTCCAGTGGTGACTATTTGCTCCTCCGTACCCTTCAGTTGATAGAAGCGCGGCTTCATATGGGATGAATGTGCAGCTGAAGTGCTGTGTTGTTTAGTAAGCTTTGTACAGTCCCTTCTCTTATGAATCGACAGAAGCACAGTGGGCTCTATGTAATGTGCGCCACATAGGTAGACCTGTAGCATGTATCGCTGATCTGTAGACTGTATGGGCTTTTGCACTGGCAGCATTTCAGGATTTGGAATCAGCATAGGCTTATCCCTGTCTGATTGCTGATGTTCAATCTGTGTAAGCATGGCTTGTTAGCTTTCCTGCAGGCTCTGGAAGTGCTGAGATATTAGCGAGTGGATCCTTTGCTCCCATGTGTTGACTGCCTCCACCACGTCTGATCTGCGTCGCTCCATTCGGTACAGTGGTGATAGCCCAAAGTAAGTGTAGAGTAGGCCTTATATTGATAATGATAACTGTATAAATGATATTATTCTATTTTAGACTATCTTATCCGGATAACCAGGGAGGATGCAGAGGTCTTGCAATCAGGCCACCACCGTAGGCCTCAACGGTCTAGTTCAGCTCTCCGGTGTCATACTGCTAGCAAGTCTGGTGTTATCCGATGCAGTATTGGCTATTGTGTTGGTAAATACATTTTTTCCACCAAAAATGCTGCCTAAAGCTGGTATTAATTGGCGGATTGTCCAGTTTTTGCCCGGAACTTCTGAAGATGCGACTGTTCCCGCACGCTACCTAGACACACCCCTCCATAAATACATTTTTAAATATTTATATAGTTGGGTGGAGCTTGTGGACTCTCACTACCATGAAAGCAATTAATTTATAAGGTAAGCATACATTTGTTTTCTTTCGAAAGGTGGTGAGAGTCCACGATCCATTACGCATGGGAACCAATACCCAAGTTGTGGAGTCCCCAAGTATGGTTAGGTGGGACAAAAAATCTAGAAGAGGCAGGTAGCTATTATACAGCCGTTGCTGCCTGGAGGACTATCCTACCAAACACCACTTCAGAAAAAGCAAAAACATCAAAATAATAGAATTTAGTAAAAGCCTTGCAAATTTGTTCAACTGAAGCCTCATTTTGAAAGCCCAGGAAATGGAGACTGATCTAGTAGATTGGTCTGTAACGTGTTTTGGGGGAGACTTACCTGCCTCCAAGTAAGCCTTGTGAATCAGGAGTTTAAGCCAAGAAGTGAAATAACAGCTGAGGCCTCCTGACCTCTGCATGAACCCAAGAAATTAATAAACGGATAAGAAGATTGTCTAAAATCCTTTGTAGTCTGCAGGTAAAATTATAAGGCTCTAGCTACATCCAAATTATGAAGAACTCTTTCTTTTGAATTTTGAGGATTAGGGCAAAGAGAAGGAACAATAATTTCTTGATTGATATTATCAGAAGATATAACTTTTGGCAAGAAATCAAATTTGTGTCTCGAAAAAAAACGTCTTATCTTGGTGACACAGGAAAGAGCTGCAAACTCACAAATTCTTCTAGCCGAAGAAATTGCCTTCCAAGAAAGAAACTGAATGTCTACCGAATGCATGGGTTAGAAAGGAAGAATTTGCAAATTCTAAGAACCAAATTTAAATTCCATGGTGGAGATATTGGTTTACTTACTGGTCTAATCATGACTAAGGGGGATATTTATCAAAGGTCTGGCGGACCTGATCCGACAATGCGGATCAGGTCCGCCAGACCTCGCTGAATGCGGAGAGCAATGCGCCGCCTCCTGCAGATTCGCGGCCAATCGGCCACCAGTAGGGGGGTGTCAATCAACCCGATCGTACTCGATCGGGTTGAATTGCAGTGATGTCTGTCCGCCTGCTCTTTAGACAGCTGCTTCATAACTTGCCAGAAACACGGGCCCTCAAGCTCCATTCGGAGCTTGATAAATGGGCCCCAATATCTTGAACAAAACACTGAATATCAGGAAGTTTTGCAATCTTTTTTATGTTATAATTCAGACAAAGCTGAAATTTGACCTTTTAAAGAGCTTGCAGATAAGCCCTTATCTAAACCTTCTTGTAAAAATTGAAGAATTCTAGGAAACCTAAAAGAATGCCAACTAAAGTCATGCTTTTCACACTGTGGGGCCGATTTATTAAGATGCAGGCGGACATCGCTAACTGCCGACAGCATACGCTGTCAGCATTAAAGATTGCACAAGCATTTCTAGTGAAATGCTTGTGCAATGCCGCCCCCTGCAGATTTGTGGCCAATCGGCCGCTAGCAGGAGGTGTCAATCATCCCGATCGTATCTTATTTTGAGTATTGTATCTAATTTAATATGTAGTTATTTTTTTATTGCCAGTTCTATTATTTTTAACCATAAATATATAATTTAAATGATATATTTATGTTTAAAATAATAAAATGTACAATCAAGGATAGTTACAAGGATTTGGAGAGCCATCAGAAACTGTTGTAAATGGGCTTCATAGTTAAAATATATTTTTTATTTTTTGCTAGATAGTTTAATTTTAATTTGGGCAAATATCACTTTATAAATACAGATAAGTGAACGACGGATAAACTAAAAAGCAAATAAAAACAAACTACATCTGTAACATGCTCAGTCGCCTGCTAGGGGGAGCAAGAAACCAAGTTAAATTACTCAGTTGGACATCAGCCAAATTCTCTGTGCCAACAAGCTAAGAGGTCGAAAGCCAAAAAGCTCAGACTAATCCATGTTACAAATCCTACTGAATCCTTACAGATGTAATTCCCAGGCCTTGTCTGTTAACCATTGCAGTAACCATCCTCCAAACAGCTTATCCCCTACAAACAGAAGTCATCAGATTATATCAATTACCTATTCCATATCTGGCCAAATGGTAGATCAGTTTTTCCACTATATTCCTATATTAATATTTTCAGGAATTGATTTTAAAATCCACTTTTAGTGCATGCAATGCAGCAAATCTTTGGAAATATCAGAACAGGGAATAATAAAAGCAAGGCGAAAATGTAAGTCTGTCAAAAGAACTGAATTAAGGGGGCAGTCTGCAGAGGCTTAGGTATAAAGTAATCACCGAGGTAAAAAGTGTATTAAAGGGACATTAAACCCAAGATTTTTCTTTCATTATTCAGATAGAGAATACCATTTTAAGCAGCATTCCAATTTACTTCTATTATATAATTTGCTTCATTCTTTAGATATCCTTTGTTGAAGAAATAGCAATGAACATGGGTGAGCCAATCACAAGAGGCATCTATGTGCAGCCACCAATCAGCAGCTACTGAGTCTATCTAGTTATGCTTTTCAGCAAAGGATATCAAGAGAAAAAAGCAAATTAGATAATAGAAGTAAATTAGCAAGTTGCTTAAAATTGCATGCTCTTTATAAATCATGAAAGAAAAACTTTGGGTTTCATGTCCCTTTAATATTACAGTGTAGGTTATGCAACACTAGGGAATGGGTAATAAGGGGATTATCTATCTGTTTAAACAATAAAGATTCTGAAGTAGATGGTCCCTTTAAAGCTTAATTGCTGATATTTAGCATTTGCGAAGAAGAAAAATACATTAACCCCTTCATGACCAGACGATTTTTCCATTTGTTGACCGTTTGGGACCAGGACTATTTTTAAATTTCTGCTGTGTTTGTGTTTAGCTGTAATTTTCCTCTTACTCATTTACTGTACCCACACATATTATATACCATTTTTCTCGCCATTAAATGGACTTTCTAAAGATACCATTATTTTCATCATATCTTATAATTTACTATAAAATTATAAAATATGATAAAAAAATGGAAAAAAACACACTTTTTCCAACTTTGACCCCCAAAATCTGTTACACATCTACAACCACCAAAAAACACCCATGCTAAATAGTTTCTAAATTTTGTCCTGAGTTTAGAAATACCCAATGTTTACATGTTCTTTGCTTTTTTCTGCAAGTTATAGGGCCATAAATACAAGTAGCACTTTGCTATTTCCAAACCATTTCTTCTTCAAAATTAGCGATAGTTACATTGGGACACTGATATCTGTCAGGAATCCCTGAATATCCCTTGACATGTATATATTTTTTTCAGTAGTCAACCCAAAGTATTGATCTAGGCCCATTTTGGTAAATTTCATGCCACCATTTCACTGCCAAATGCGATCAAATAAAAAAAAAAAAAAAAAAAAAACTTTACTTTTTCACAAACTTTTTCACAAACTTTAGGTTTCTCACTGAAATTATTTACAAACAGATTGTGCAATTATGGCACAAATGGTTGTAAATGCTTCTCTGGGATCCCCTTTGTTCAGAAATAGCAGACATATATGGCTTTGGCGTTGCTTTTTGGTAATTAGAATGCCGCTAAATACCATATGTGTATTTTGCACAGCAGTGAAGGGGTTAATTAGGGAGCTTGTAGGGAGCGTGTAGGGTTAATTTTAGCTTTAGTGTAGCGTAGTAGACAACCCCAAGTATTGATCTGGGCCCATTTTAGTATATTTTATGCCACCATTTCACCGCCAAATGCGATAAAATAAAAAAAATCGTTAACTTTCCCCAAACTTTAGGTTTCTCACTGAAATTATTTACAAACAGCTTGTGCAATTATGGCACAAATGGTTGTAAATGCTTATTTCATGCCACCATTTCACCGCCAAATGCGATCAAATAAAAAAAATGTTCACTTTTTCGCAAACTTTAGGTTTCACGCTGAAAATATTTACAAACAGCTTGTGCAATTATGACACAAATGGTTGTAAATGCTTCTCTGGGATCCCCTTTGTTCAGAAATAGCAGACATACATGGCTTTGGCATTGTTTTTTTGGTAATTAGAAGGCAGCTAAATGCCGCTGCGCACCACACTTGTATTATGCACAGCAGTAATGGGGTTAATTAGATAGCTTGTAGGGAGCTTGTAGGGTTAATTTTTGCTTTAGTGTAGAGATCAGCCTCCCACCTGACTAGGGTTGCCACCTCAGCCATGTTTTCCTGGACACATATGAGTTACACATGCTGCAGGGTGTGCAGGGGGAACATTTATTGTGTTTATAGACAGCACTATTCATATTCCTTCCTGCACACCCTGCAGCATGTGTAAATTATAAGTGTTCTGTATTTTAAGGGACGTGTGGCAACCCTACTTGACGCTTTCCACCCCCTGATCCTTCCCTGACCCCCTCAAACAGGTCTCTGCCCTCCCCACCTAACAATTGTCGCCACCATCTTAAAGGGACAGTCTAGTCCAAAAAAAACTTTCATGATTCAGATAGGGCATGTAATTTTAAACAATTTTCCAATTTACTTTTATCAGAAATTTTTCTTTGTTCTCTTGGTATTCTTAGTTGAAAGCTTAACCTAGGAGGTTCATATGCTAATTTCTTAGACCTAGAAGGCCGCCTATGCATTTTAACAGGTTTTTCACCACTAGAGGGTGTTAGTTCATGTTTTTCATATAGATAACACTGTGCTCGTGCACGTGAAGTTACCTGGGAGCCATCACTGATTGGCTAAACTGCAAGTCTGTCAAAAGAACTGAAATAAAGGGGCAGTCTGCAGAGGCTTATATACAAGATAATCACAGAGGTAAAAAATATATAAATATAACTGTGTTGGTTATGCAAAACTAGGGAATGGGTAAACATGGGATTATCTATCTTTTAAAACAATAACAATTCTGGTGTAGACTGTCCCTTTAAGTACTGGCAGAAAGTCTGCCAGTACTAAAATAAAAGGCTTTTTTTTTTTTTTTTAAATATCTATTCAGCTGTGATGGACCCCCTCTTAGCCCCCAACATCCCTGATCCCCCCCCCCACCAAACAGCTTCCTAACCCTCCCCCGCTACCTATTTGCAGCCATCTTGGGTAATGGCAGCTGTCCCGCCCCCAAAAAAGTTTTTTTATTGTTTTTTATAAAATATACATTTTTCTGTAGTGTAGCTGCCTCCCTCAATACCCCCTCCCAGATTCTTTGATCATTATTTTTTTTCCCCCTCCTTCTCCCTCCTTCCCATTCAATTACATTGGTGGCAGTAGTTGCTGCGTGAGCGCGCCCCCCACAGGCCCCCCGCACGCTCCCGGTGTGCACATTGCACATACAGGAACCGGATGCCGGGTAGCGATGGGCTGCCCACCAACCTCCCTGCTAAGGCTCCCACCCACCAACGATCAGCACTATCGCTACCGGTGCAGAGTGGCTCTCTCTGCATCGGTGTGTAAAAAAAAATGGTATTGCAGGATGCCTCAATATCGAGGCATCGCTGCAATACCATGAAAGCGGCTGGAAGCGATCAGGATCGCTTTCACCGCTTGAAACCCCAGAGGATGTGACAGGAGCATCCTTGGTCATTAAGGGTATTTTTTTGTAGGACATTCTTGGCACGTTATCGGTCACGAAGGGGTTAAAGGGACATTGTACAGTAGATTTTTCTTTACATAAATGTTTTGTAGATGATCCATTTATATAGCAAATCTGGGGGTTTTTTTGTAAACATGTATAGTTTTGCTTTTTTTTAAAGGGACATTGTACACTAGATTTTTCTTTGCATATATGTTTTGTAGATGATACATTTATTTAGCCCATACAGGTTGTTGTATAGTTTTGCTTATTTTTAAATAACATTGCGCTTATTTTCAGACTCCTAACCAAGCCCCAAAGTTTTAGTAGTAGACAGTTCTCTACCTACTCCAGCTTGCTCCTGTTTATGTAAAGGTTCTTTTCATATGCAAGGGAGGGGGGAGGGGAGTGTCTGCTGTTTTTGCTTTCCAACCCATTTCAGTGGTTGTCCCAGACTAACCTTTTAACAGTGCTAAACTGGGAGCTTCTAAGTAAATTTTTAAAAGGTTTTATACTGGATTTTTATATCAGTATCTGTGCATATTCTTCTATATATTAGTGTCTAATACATGCAGTTATATGAAAACTGGTGTATACTGTCCCTTTAATAAGCACTATAATTGCAGCCAATGAAAATAAGCAGTATGGTGGTAGCCAAGCAAATTTGTTTCAAATGTTTGGACATTTGTGCCAAAGGTTCAGTATCCCTACTCTGGTATTATCTCATTCTCAAAAATATTGAGCAATAGGATAGAACAACGTGTTAACTAAAAACAAAATTTCCTATTAAGATTCAAATAAACGAGAAGTGGGAAAATCAGTTTTAGATTTCATTTTCAATGATACTATTACCATTGTTGCTAACATTTCATAAACATTTCCAGGGACGCTCCGTAGCTCCTTTACTCTTACGCATTTTGTCCATACTAATTCAGACTTTCTTAACCACAGCTTCCCTTTGAAAAAGTCTGAATCAGTACAGACGAAACACGTAAGGGTAAAGGAGCTACGGACTGTTTCTATAATATTGTGTATCGTGGTGGCGTCCTAATGCCGAGGAGAGACCCGAAGCTCGACTGGGAGGACTGAGTGGATTTCCAGTGAGTGGGCTCAGATGGCATCAGATCGATGAGCAGGTGGACAATAGAAGCCATTACATATTTTAACGTGTAACCGAATATTAAATTATGTGAGTGCAATCAGTGAAGCGTGTTTTTAATTGTTTATTAATTTATTTTATTTGAGTCAGGGATACGCTATTTTGTTTTTATTTTTGTAGATCACGTCCCTATATATTACACTATTGCAGTGTTCTGTCCTAATAGCCAGCAGTAATGCTTCCTAAGTTATCCTGGATTCCTAATGAAACTCTGAGGGCAGAGGTGCAGGGGGGAGCTAGCCTGCAGTGTATCAAATTACTATAAACAGGAGGAGAAACACAGCAAACACTCAGTACAGCTGATCTTGATGTGTGATTATGCACAGCAACGGAATGGGTGAGCTGTTGGGGGCAAATTGATTTTTTTAAATTTATTTATTATTATTTCTTTATTGAGGTATTGAAATAAACCTAACAGGCAAGTTGTATCACAGAGATCCAAAACATATACAAAAGTACACAAAGTAATTATTAATCATAAATCAGAACCCTTCCCTCAAATAATGCAATGTCAGAGTTGGATTGCCCAAATTTACAAGTAGAAAGTATATCCCCTTAAAATATAATGAAATATGACCCCCCCCAAAAGATGACTATGACATAAGCAAATAGATTTTTTTATTATTTAGTCTGACAGCAATTTTCATATTTTTGCACTGTGTGTAGGAAGTGGTGTATGTTAATACTTATGCTAAAATCAGTAAGCTGCAGACGATACAGAGTGCTAAAATATGAACATTATTGTTAGACTAAATAATGCAAACAATAAATTAGTAGTAGTAGTCAAGTAATCAGTACAGCTTGTTACCTAGGGGCCCATTTTTAAAAGCATCAATCTAGACGCATTCGCTGCGGTCAATACACTCGCTAGACATCGCTGAATCTACATTCAATGGTCTTATTTATCAACACGTCTGTCAAACTCAAGTTCAGCGTGAATAGCATCGAACAGTTGATAAATAAGAAGCATCGATTTTGTGGATATCCTTATTTATCAAATCATCTACCCTGAATGTCCATCAAATGAAGACATTTTTGTCTTCTTTTTTCAACTTTATTTATACCATTTCATTCCTGTCCATGAACAAGCACATTTCTTCAAAGCTAATCTTTTATTTTTCATCTGGAAATAGCTGAAATAGCTAGATTTATACCTGAACAAACAGTAAATATCCTAGAAATTTACTTTTTTTATACGAAAAATCCGATATATGATATTTTCACATAGATTAAAGTTAATTTGTATTTCTAAAAATCATGATATGCTTATCTCATGTTTTTGTTTTTTAAAGGAATATTAAAGGACCAGTCAACACATTAGATTTTCATCATCAACAAATGCAAGATAACAAGACAATGCAATATCACTTAGTCTGAACTTCAAATGAGTAGTAGATTTTTTTATAACAAATTTCAAAGTTATGTATATTTCCGCTCCCCTTGTACCATGTGATAGCAATCAGCCAATCACAAATGCATATACGTATTGTCTGCGAATTCTTGCACATGCTCAGTAGGATCTGGTGACTCAAAAATTGTAAATATAAAAGACTGTGCACATTTTTTTTAATGGAAGTAAATTGGAAAGTTGTTTAAAATTACATGCTGTATCTGAATCATGAAAATTTTATTTAACCTGAGTATCCCTTTAATGCTAAGTAATGCTAATGACTGTTTGCGACAAGAAACGGCATTGAATTCAACCTGTTATCCCCCCCCCCCCCTTTTCTAATACCGTAACATCCCATTGATTTCTATGGCATTTGTGTGCTGAAAGGTGGCGTATCTAAAGTTAGGTACGCTGCGTCGGAATAGACGTGAGCGTAGGTGTTGAATGGTTGATAAATTTCTAATTTGGGCGCATAGAGTCGTGTGTGAGGGCCGATTACCAGTGATACGCTGAAATAACGCAAGCATCATTTTGCGTCAAAGTTATCTCGTGGGAGCAAATGTTTTGTCAGGCTATTCTACATTTTACAATGTTGACGCCATGTTAACTACGACATATCAATTTAGCGTCTAATTTAACGCTGAATTACAGAGTATTCACAGTGAGTTGAAGCTTTGATAAATGCGCCCCCTAGTGTGGAGTTGCTGTTTATAAGGGTTTTTTCCACTGATTTGTTGCAGTTTAATTAAACATTGATCACTCAGAGAAGGTGTAGCAAGAAGTCCCTGCCTAGACCTGCTCTGAATGATCAAGCAGAGTATTAGCTACATGCACAGCCTCACCAGCAGCTACTCCCCATTAACTTGTGTCACACATGCCCCAGCTTAGCTTCAGCCTTCCAAATCTCCTGGAGGGGACATTTCCAGGGACATACAACAAAATCCAGGGACTGTCCCTGGAAATCAGGAACTGTTGGCAAATATGCATTACATATGCAAATTAATTTAATAATTTTTCAAAGTTGTCAGGCGTATAACTGATTAGCCTATCTGATTAAACGCCCAACGTGCTTTATAAGTAAAGTTTCAAGATGTCCAGCATCCCACCAGACAGTCCAGTATTTCAATAGCCTGTCCAGTAGAATCTATACAAAAAACTGGAGGATTTGGTGGCAGCAAAGTATTTTAAGGCATCATATGTCTCTTCCTGTTACAAATAAGGAGACAAAAATAAGTGACACTATTCATGCGCTACGCTTTGTACCATTGGCAGTCATGGAGAGTAAAATAGTCACTGTATGTGTATCTGGTAGCAATAGGGATAAAATCTCTGCTTTGTATTTGTAAAATCACTGTTTTATGTGTGCGACTAGCAGTCAAGTGGGATCAAATCATTACTGCATGTGTGTCCATCAGCAAAAGGGGTAAAACCATTGCTTTGTGAGTGCTACTGTGTATTGCTATCAACTAGGAAGGATAAAATTACTGTTTGGTTTATTATGGGTAGTGAAAGAAATAAAATAACTGCTCATTTGTAGAATAAAAATAAAAGTAGCATCTGAAGTGCACGTAACCCGGTTAGGAAAATAGGGGGTAGATAATGATCTTCCAAAAAAAATCTCTCTGTGTTGAACGGTTCTCAGACAGAATGCCGAAGCACATTTGTCTGTCAGACATATGTCCGAGAGTCTATGTTCCGAGTTCTAATACTCTGTTCTAATCAGAGCCTCGTGCACCGCAACCGCCTCTGTGAACCTAACCATGGGTCCCACCACCCAAGACATGCTTTTAATACAGTATCCCTAACAGTAAGCGCACTCGCTCTTTAAGAAAGAAGCATATTATAATTACATATTATTTTTCATGGAGCTGGCATGGGCCGCACAAAATAAGGTCTGCAGGCCACCAGTTTGACACTCCTGATCTATATCATCCCCTTTCTTTCATTTCAATAGTCAAGCTAGGACTTATTTGAAAATATAAAAACAATCATCCGCAACTAGGGTTGCCGACTGTCCTACACAAAAATACTGGACAATCACAGTGGTAGGTGGGAGTCACATGATGCCCCCCTCCCAAAAAAATATCTACCTTAGCCCACACTGCCATGTTATTTTTCACAATTAAGCAGTCTTTTTACATCTTGGCTGCCAATAACATACAAATCAATCATTTTAACTCTTAAGCTGCCGGTAACACATGTAAATAGTGATTTGACCCCCCCCCCCCCTTAACTTCCCCCACTTTTTCTGCTCCATATTGGACTGCACTGAGGCATACAAGGCCTTTTACATTTAGCTAACACACTAACACACAGGGACATTTAAATGCCTATGATACCCAAATGTTGAAACACTTGAAAGTGATGCAGCATAGCTGTAAAAAGCTGACTATAAAATATCACCTGAACATCTCTATGTAAAAAACAGAATTTATGTTTACCTGATAAATTACTTTCTCCAACGGTGTGTCCGGTCCACGGCGTCATCCTTACTTGTGGGATATTCTCTTCCCCAACAGGAAATGGCAAAGAGCCCAGCAAAGCTGGTCACATGATCCCTCCTAGGCTCCGCCTACCCCAGTCATTCGACCGACGTTAAGGAGGAATATTTGCATAGGAGAAACCATATGTTACCGTGGTGACTGTAGTTAAAGAAAATAAATTATCAGACCTGATTAAAAAAACCAGGGCGGGCCGTGGACCGGACACACCGTTGGAGAAAGTAATTTATCAGGTAAACATAAATTCTGTTTTCTCCAACATAGGTGTGTCCGGTCCACGGCGTCATCCTTACTTGTGGGAACCAATACCAAAGCTTTAGGACACGGATGAAGGGAGGGAGCAAATCAGGTCACCTAAATGGAAGGCACCACGGCTTGCAAAACCTTTCTCCCAAAAATAGCCTCAGAAGAAGCAAAAGTATCAAATTTGTAAAATTTAGAAAAAGTGTGCAGTGAAGACCAAGTCGCTGCCTTACATATCTGATCAACAGAAGCCTCGTTCTTGAAGGCCCATGTGGAAGCCACAGCCCTAGTGGAGTGAGCTGTGATTCTTTCAGGAGGCTGCCGTCCGGCAGTCTCATAAGCCAATCGGATAATGCTTTTAATCCAGAAGGAGAGAGAGGTAGAAGTTGCTTTTTGACCTCTCCGTTTACCAGAATAAACAACAAACAAAGACAAAGTTTGTCTGAAATCCTTAGTAGCTGCTAAGTAAAATTTGAGAGCACGAACTACATCCAAGTTGTGCAACAAACGTTCCTTCTTTGAAACTGGATTAGGACACAAAGAAGGCACAACTATCTCCTGGTTAATGTTTTTGTTAGAAACAACTTTTGGAAGAAAACCAGGTTTAGTACGCAAAACCACCTTATCTGCATGGAACACCAGATAAGGAGAAGAACACTGCAGAGCAGATAATTCTGAAACTCTTCTAGCAGAAGAAATTGCAACCAAAAACAAAACTTTCCAAGATAATAACTTAATATCAACGGAATGTAAGGGTTCAAACGGAACCCCCTGAAGAACTGAAAGAACTAGGTTGAGACTCCAAGGAGGAGTCAAAATTTTGTAAACAGGCTTGATTCTAACCAGAGCCTGAACAAAGGCTAGAACATCTGGCACAGCTGCCAGCTTTTTGTGAAGTAACACAGACAAGGCAGAAATCTGTCCCATCAAGGAACTTGCAGATAATCCTTTTTCCAATCCTTCTCGAAGGAAGGATAGACTCTTAGGAATCTTAACCTTGTCCCAAGGGAATCCTGCAGATTCACACCAACAGATATACCAAATTATGTGGTAATTTTTCTGGTTACAGGCTTTCAGGCCTGAACAAGAGTATTAATAACAGAATCTGAGAACCCTCGCTTTGATAAGATCAAGCGTTCAATCTCCAAGCAGTCAGCTGGAGTGGGTCGAACGGACCTAGAACAAGAAGGTCTCTCAAAGGTAGCTTCCATGGTGGAGCCGATGACATATTCACCAGATCTGCATACCAAGTCCTGCGTGGCCACGCAGGAGCTATCAAAATCACCGACGCCCTCTCCTGATTGATCCTGGCTACCAGCCTGGGGATGAGAGGAAACGGCGGGAACACATAAGCTAGTTTGAAGGTCCAAGGTGCTACTAGTGCATCCACTAGAGCCGCCTTGGGATCCCTGGATCTGTACCCGTAGTAAGGAACTCTGAAGTTCTGACGAGAGGCCATCAGATCCATGTCTGGAATGCCCCACGGTTGAGTGACTTGGGCAAAGATTTCCGGATGGAGTTCCCACTCCCCCGGATGCAATGTCTGACGACTCAGAAAATCCGCTTCCCAATTTTCCACTCCTGGGATGTGGATAGCAGACAGGTGGCAGGAGTGAGACTCCGCCCATAGAATGATTTTGGTCACTTCTTCCATCGCTAGGGAACTCCTTGTTCCCCCCTGATGGTTGATGTATGAACTTGGCCCTCGCTAGCTGAGGCCAAGCTTTGAGAGCATTGAATATCGCTCTCAGTTCCAGAATATTTATCGGTAGAAGAGATTCTACCCGAGACCAAAGACCCTGAGCTTTCAGGGATCCCCAGACCGCGCCCCAGCCCATCAGACTGGCGTCGGTCGTGACAATGACCCACTCTGGTCTGCGGAAGGTCATCCCTTGTGACAGGTTGTCCAGGGACAGCCACCAACGGAATGAGTCTCTGGTCCTCTGATTTGCTTGTATCTTCGGAGACAAGTCTGAATAGTCCCCATTCCACTGACTGAGCATGAACAGTTGTAATGGTCTTAGATGAATGCGCACAAAAGGAACTATGTCCATTGCCGCTACCATCAAACCTATCACTTCCATGCACTGCGCTATGGAAGGAAGAGGAACGGAATGAAGT
This sequence comes from Bombina bombina, assembly GCF_027579735.1. Taxonomy (NCBI): domain Eukaryota; kingdom Metazoa; phylum Chordata; class Amphibia; order Anura; family Bombinatoridae; genus Bombina; species Bombina bombina. The sequence goes on from NC_069509.1 coordinate 74,481,300, forward strand.
ATCCGACAAGAGTCTAGAAGTTTTGTTTTTCTGGCTTCTGTCAGAAAAATCCTCATTTCTAAGGAGTCTATTATAGTTCCCAAGAAGGGAACCCTCGTTGACGGAGATAGAGAACTCTTTTCCACGTTCACATTCCATCCGTGAGATCTGAGAAAGGCCAGGACAATGTCCGTGTGAGCCTTTACTTGAGGAAGGGACGACGCTCGAATCAGAATGTCGTCCAAGTAAGGTACTACAGCAATGCCCCTTGGTCTTAGCACCGCCAGAAGGGACCCTAGTACCTATGAGAAAATCCTAGGAGCAGTGGCTAATCCGAAAGAAAATGCCACGAACTGGAAATGCTTGTCCAGGAATGCAAACCTTAGGAACCGATGATGTTCCTTGTGGATAGGAATATGTAGATACGCATCCTTGAAATCCACCTTGGTCATGAATTGACCTTCCTGGATGGAAGGAAGAAGTGTTCGAATGGTTTCCATCTTGAACGATGGAACCTTGAGAAACTTGTTCAAGATCTTGAGATCTAAGATTGGTCTGAACGTTCCCTCTTTTTTGGGAACTATGAACAGATTGGAGTAGAACCCCATCCCTTGTTCTCCTAATGGAACAGGATGAATCACTCCCATTTTTAGCAGGTCTTCTACCCAATGTAAGAATGCCTGTCTTCTTATGTGGTCTGAAGACAACTGAGACCTGTGGAACCTCCCCCTTGGAGGAAGCCCCTTGAACTCCAGAGAATAACCTTGGGAGACTATTTCTAGCGCCCAAGGATCCAGAACATCTCTTTCCCAAGCCTGAGCGAAGAGAGAGAGTCTGCCCCCCACCAGATCCGGTCCCGGATCGGGGGCCCGCATTTCATGCTGTCTTGGTAGCAGTGGCAGGTTTCCTGGCCTGCTTTCCTTTGCTCCAGCCTGGCATAGGTCTCCAGGCTGGATTGGCTTGAGAAGTATTACCTTCCTGCTTAGAGGACGTAGCCCTTGGGGCTGATCCGTTTCTGCGAAAGGGACGAAACTTAGGTTTATTTTTGGTCTTGAAAAGACCTATCCTGAGGAAGGGCGTGGCCCTTGCCCCCAGTGATATCAGAGATAATCTCTTTCAAGTCAGGGCCAAAGAGTGTTTTCCCCTTGAAAGGAATGTCAAGCAATTTGTTCTTGGAAGACGCATCCGCTGCCCAAGATTTTAACCAAAGCGCTCTGCGCCACAATAGCAAACCCAGAATTTTTTCGCCGCTAACCTAGCCAATTGCAAGGTGGCGTCTAGGGTGAAAGAATTAGCCAATTTAAGAGCACGAATTCTGTCCATAATCTCCTCATAAGAAGAAGAATTACTAATAATCGCCTTTCCTAGCTCATCAAACTAGAAACACGCGGCTGCAGTGACAGGGACAATGCATGCAATTGGTTGTAGAAGGGAACCTTGCTGAACAAACATCTTTAGCAGACCTTCTAATTTTTTATCCATAGGATCTTGGAAAGCACAACTATCTTCTATGGGTATAGTGGCGCGCTTGTGTAGAGTAGAAACCGCCCCCTCGACCTTGGGGACTGTCTGCCATCAGTCCTTTCTGGGGTCGACTATAGGAAAACAATTTTATAAATATGGGGGGAGGTACTAAAGGTATACCGGGCCTGTCCCATTCTTTACTAACAATGTACGCCACCCGCTTGGATATAGGAAAAGCTTCGGGGGGCCCCGGGGCCTCTAAGAACTTTTCCATTTTACATAGTGGTTCTGGAATGACCAGATAATCACAATCATCCAAATTGGATAACACCTCCTTAAGCAGAGCGCGGAGATGTTCCAACTTAAATTTAAAAGTAATCACATCAGGTTCAGCTTGTTGAGAAATGTTTCCTGAATCTGAAATTTCTCCCTCAGACAAAACCTCCCTGGCCCCCTCAGACTGGTGTAGGGGCCCTTCAGAAACCATATCATCAGCGTTCTCATGCTCTACAGAATTTTCTAAAACAGAGCAGTCGCGCTTTCGCTGATAAGTGGGCATATTGGCTAAAATGTTTTTGATAGAATTATCCATTACAGCCGTTAAATGTTGCATAGTAAGGAGTATTGGCGCACTAGATGTACTAGGGGCCTCCTGTATGGGCAAGACTGGTGTAGACGAAGGAGGGGATGATGCAGTACCATGCTTACTCCCCTCACTTGAGGAATCATCTTGGGCATCATTTTTACTAAATTTTTTTATGACATAAAATACATATAGTTAAATGAGAAGGAACCTTGGTTTCCCCACAGTCAGAACACAATCTATCTGGTAGTTCAGACATGTTAAACAGGCATAAACTTGATAACAAAGCACAAAAAACGTTTTAAAATAAAACCGTTACTGTCACTTTAAATTTTAAACTAAACACACTTTATTATTGCAATTGCGAAAAAGTATGAAGGAATTGTTCAAAATTCACCAAAATTTCACCACAGTGTCTTAAAGCCTTAAAAGTATTGCACACCAAATTTGGAAGCTTTAACCCTTAAAATAACGGAACCGGAGCCGTTTTTATATTTAACCCCTTTACAGTCCCTGGAATCTGCTTTGCTGAGACCCAACCAAGCCCAAAGGGGAATACGATACCAAATGATGCCTTCAGAAAGACTTTTCTATGTATCAGAGCTCCACACACATGCAGCTGCATGCCATGCTGTCCTCAAAAACAAGTGCGCCATACCGGCGCGAAAATGAGGCTCTGACTATGATTAGGGAAAGCCCCTAAAGAATAAGGTGTCTAAAACAGTGCCTGCCGATATAATCATATCAAAATACCCAGAATAAATGATTCCTCAAGGCTAAATATGTGTTAATAATGAATCGATTTAGCCCAGAAAAAGTCTACAGTCTTAATAAGCCCTTGTGAAGCCCTTATTTACTATCTTAATAAACATGGCTTACCGGATCCCATAGGGAAAATGACAGCTTCCAGCATTACATCGTCTTGTTAGAATGTGTCATACCTCAAGCAGTAAGAGACTGCACACTGTTCCCCCAACTGAAGTTAATTGCTCTCAACAGTCCTGTGTGGAACAGCCATGGATTTTAGTTACGGTGCTAAAATCATTTTCCTCATACAAACAGAAATCTTCATCTCTTTTCTGTTTCTGAGTAAATAGTACATACCAGCACTATTTTAAAATAACAAACTCTTGATTGAATAATAAAAACTACAGTTAAACACTAAAAAACTCTAAGCCATCTCCGTGGAGATGTTGCCTGTACAACGGCAAAGAGAATGACTGGGGTAGGCGGAGCCTAGGAGGGATCATGTGACCAGCTTTGCTGGGCTCTTTGCCATTTCCTGTTGGGGAAGAGAATATCCCACAAGTAAGGATGACGCCGTGGACCGGACACACCTATGTTGGAGAAAAGAAAGATATTTTACCTCAAAAATGCATCAGTAGCCACATCCCATTGTAAAGGACTTCTAAGCAGCAAATCAGTATGTCTGTCCTGGGACAGCTAAGGGAGTGAGCTTTCATGCACCCTCATCTTATTTCCCTATTCAGTTTAAGAAAGTTTACAATGAAATCTCATGAGAGTTAAGTGAAATCTCATGAGATCACAGTAAAAGAGTTCATGACCTCAGCACTGTTGATGCTGATTGGCTGCTGTTCATTTCTTAATTTTTTATTTATTTTTTACCTGCAGCTGGACAGCAGCTGAGTATAACTTTTTACACAGAAGTTAATCTGCAGAGCTGAGGAAATTGTGAGGTAAAATAGCTTCCTTTTTTACATAGAGATGCTCAGGTGATATTTTCCTGTCAGCTTTTTACAGTTATACTGCATCAGTTTCAAGTGATTTAGCATATGAGTATTATGTCCCTTTAAGTGTCCAGTATTATTGTGAAGAGTTTACAGGACAGCCTGCAAAAATACTGTAATGTCCGGTTGAAAGTTGGACACCTGGTAACCCGATCCGCAACCACGGCTCAAGAAACAGACAGGCGTAACATTCAGAACTAAAATGATATCTGCACAGGGCTTCAGATATTATCACTTTAAATATGAAGAAATTGTGTGTCCAGTCTTGGTAACACACCATTGGCTCCATTTATTAAGTAAAGGATTGGGGAAAAGAGTTCAAGTTACCCTATTAGTTTAGGGTTCAAGACTAAAGTTTAGCGTAAGGTTACAGTTAGGTTTATGGTGTGAGGGTAAATGGATAAGATTGCAGTTCGGATTAAGGTATGGGGTTAGGGTTAAGGATAATATTGCATATAGGTTTAAGGCATGGGGTTAGGGATAAGATTGCATTTAGGCTTAAAGGGACATTAAACACTTTGAGATAGTAATATAAAATGATAAAGTGTATATATAAAAAGAAACTTTGCAATATAATTTTATTATTTATATTGTCCCCTTTTTCTGTATTTCAGTTCTGAAATTGTGAGTGTTTCGGTTCATGCAAGAAATGGAAATGCAGAACACTGTTATATCCCACACAGCCATTGGCTGCACACTCTTGTGACCTATTTATAACTGTCCCTAATTGGCCACAGCAGAGAAGGTAACCTAAGGTAACCTAAGTTACAACATGGCAGCTTCCATTGTTTTATAGACACATAGCTTTACACTTATTTTGTCAATATTTAAGCAACTAATGAAACTTTAAGATATACATCTACATGTTATTTTGAGACTAATCTTTTCTATGAATGCATCATTCATTCTCTCTAGCATTTATTTAGGGCTACATTACGAGTGGAGCGCAAATTAATGATTCTGCTTGAGTGTTAATTGCGCTATAGTAAGCTTGTTACGCTCGTCCGGTTCCGTTCGTATTACGAGTTGAAAGTAAACTGTTTTCGCTCTTGTGCTAACCCGACAAGCGCAAAAATCAGTAGTTAGAATATTGTGTGCGCATATTTAGACATGTATATGTATGTATCTCTATGTTACAGACTTCTGGCTGCCTTTTTTTCTAATACCTGAGACCTTGGGGACGATTTATCATTGTGCGGGCGGACATAATCCGCTGTAGCGGATCATGTCAGCCTCACATCGATAAATGTCGACAGCATACGCTGTCGGCATTTATCATTGCACAAGCATTTCTTGTGAAATGCTTGTGCAATGCCGCCCCCTGCAGATTTGTGGCCGCTAGCATGGAATGTCAATCATCCAGAAGGCTCACGCGAAATAAGCAGCATTCACTGCTTCATATATTGGCCCCCTTATAACTTGTGTGCAATATTGTTTTTGAATAATTTTAATAGATGGTGTTATTATGAGTGTAACTATACTTTGTAATGTATTTTTGACGTGTTTTCTGCAACTTTTATGTTTCTCAAAACAGTTTACCAGAGCTCTGAAGTCATGGTAATCATTCTAGCGTAAATCTTGATTGCACTCAAGCAATCAAATTTACTTTCAAATAATAATGGTATATTGTGAATCTGATTTGCCTCCTGAAAAAAAACAATATATATTTTGTGTGGGTGACTCACTGAAATTTGACTTACAATAGGGTTTAAATGTAGGTAGCAAAAAAAGCTCAAAATGTGCTCAGCACTGGGGCTATAAATAGAAATAAAGCTGGCAGAAAAAGAGCTAGATTTAAGACTAAACCAGTATATTTGTTCACAAGATTAAAATACAGTGAACTGCAGCCTTATTGCAGAATGCATTTTATGTGCATAAGATTAGTTGTATAGCTGCGGGATTATTCGTATAATGTAACACACTACAGCTTTGCTAAGTGCTGTTTCCATCATGGGAAATAAAGAAATCACTAAGACTTGCAGTTAGGAAGTGATAGATCTTTGAAAGTGTATAGCATATGTATAGGTTAAAGTGACATTTAAAGGGGCAGAAAGGTCAAAATCAAAATTTGCATGGGTGTATTTTAGTCTTAAAGGGACATGATACCCAAATGTTGAAGCACATAAAAGTGATGCAGCATAGTTGTAAAAAGCTGACTAGAAAATATCAGCTCAACATCTCTATGTAAAAAGAAAGATATTTTACTTCAAATTTCCTAAGTATTCACACCCCACTGTAAAGAGACTTTAAAGTGCCGTAAAACAGGTTGAGATCTGTGCATATCCTAAAAGGGCTAATTAATTTAAAATAGTTTGTATAAAAATAAATTGTTTAAAAATTGCTGGCAAATATTTTAAATAATTTTCAAAAATAAGCAAAATGAATTACATAGTTAAACTGCCTGGGCTGGAGTAGCTAACTCCGCCCCTCTTATCAGTGTTTAGACACAGGTACTGTATTGTATTTCAACTGAGTTCCCAGCTTCTATGCATACTCCAGCAGATAATCCCTATTCACTTTTGCATTTTACCAGAAGAACAATAAACATACAATGCCTTGCAAAAATATTCACCACCCTTGGAATTTTTCGTGTTTTGTTGCCACACAACCTGGAATTAACATGGATTGTTTGAGGATTTGCATCATTTAATTTACAGAACATGCCCACAACTTTCAAGATGTTTTTTTTTATTATTATTATTGTGAAGCAAACAACAAATAGGACAAAATAACAGAAAAAAGTCAATGTGCATAACTATTCACCCCCCTAAAGTCAATACTCTGTAGAGCCACCTTTTGCGGCAATCACACCTCCAAGTCGCTTTGGTTAAGTCTCTATGAGCTTGCCACATCTTACCACTGGGATTTTTGTCCATTCCTCCTTGCAAAACTGCTCCAGCTCCTTCAAGTTGGATGGTTTGCGCTTGTGAACAGCAATCTTTAAGTCTGACCACAGATTTTCTATTGGATTGAGGTCTGGGCTTTGACTAGGCCTTTCCAACATATTTACACGTTTCCCCTTAAACCACTCAAGTGTTGCTTTAGCAGTGTGTTTGGGGTCATTGTCCTGCTGGTGAACCTCCGTCCTAGCCTCAAATCACGCACAGAGTGGTACAGGTTTTGCTCAAGAATATCCCTGTATTTAGCACCACCCATCTTTCCCTCAACTCTGACCAGTTTCCCAGTCCCGGCTGCTGAAAAACATCCCCACAGCATGATGCTGCCACCACCATGTTTCACTGTGGGGATGGTGTTCTTTGGGTGATTTGATGTGTTGTGTTTGCGCCAGACATAGCGTTTTCTTTGATGCCCAAAAGTTCAATTTTAGTCTCATCAGACCAGAGCACCTTCCTCCATACATTTCGGGAGTCTCCCACATGCCTTTTCGCAAACTCAAAACGTGCCATTTTGTTTTTTGCTGAAAGTAATGGCTTTCTTCTGGCCACTCTGCCATAAAGCCCAACTCTATGGAGCGTACGGCTTATTGTCGTCCTATATACAGATACTCCAGTCTCTGCTGTGGAACTCTGCAGCTGTTCCAGGGCTACCCTAGGTCTCTGTGCTGCCTCTCTATATAATGACCTCCTTGCGTGGTCTGTGAGTTTTGGTGGGCGGCGTCTCTTGGCAGGTTTGCTGTTGTGCAATGTTCTTTCCATTTGGTTATGATAGATTTGATGGTGCTCCTGGGGATCATCAAAGATTTGGATATTTTTTTATAACCTAACCCTGACTTGTACTTCTCAACAACATTGTCCCTTACTTGTTTGGAGAGTTCCTTGGTCTTCATGGCAGTGTTTGCTTAGTGGTGCCTCTTGCTTAGGTGTTGCAGCCTCTGGGGCCTTTCAAAAAAGGTGTGTATATGTAATGACAGATCATGTGACACTTAGATTGCACACAGGTGGACATCATTTCACTAATCATGTGACTTCTGAAGGTAATTGGTTGCACCAGAGCTTTTTATGGGCTTCATAACAAAGGGGGTGAATACATACGCACATGCAAATTTTGTTTTCTATTTCTAAAAAATTGTTTTATGTATATATCTTTCTCATTTCACTTCACCAACTTAGACTATTGTGTTCTGATCCATCACATAAAATTCAGATTAATAAAACATTGAACTTAAGGCTGTAATGTAACAAAATAGGTAAAAAGTCAAGGGGGTGAATACTTTTGCAAGGCATTGTAGATACAGCCATAAAAGGAATTGTGTGGGGGGAGTGAGAGCTTTACAATTCAGAAACTAAAAAGAAAGGGTTAATGGCGAGGCACTGCAGTATAAATTTGCAGGTAAAGTAATTAAAGTACATTTTATATTATTTTGTCTCTATCCCAACTTGCTTTATGTCCCTTTAAGCAGCCAGTCAGGATGCTTGTCTCAGGACTTCTAGGGAGTGTCCATCTGTCATGTGCAGGCACAGTCATGTTATTTTACTATTTAGTTTAAGTAAGTTCTATGAAATCTCATGAGATCACAGCAAAGGCAAAGCATTACCTCAGCACTACTGATGCTGATTGGCTATTTTTTGTTTTTGTTTGTTTGTTTTTTTCAACTTGCAGCTTTACAGCAGCTGAAGAAAAACTGTTTACACAGCACTTACCTGTGTAATTACTTAAGGTTCCATACAGCGTTGTTTGCACACTCTCTTTTATTACCAGTTTTATGTCTGTTCCTAATTGCCCTCAGCAGGTGGGAGAGATAAACAAAACATGACACTGTGCCCATTACTTTATAGAAACTCAGTGGAATTTTGAAAACCAACAATTTGAAGGGACAGTTTACCCAAAAATGTTTACTCCTTTAATTTGTTCCCAATTAATTATTTTTCCTGCTGGAGTTTTTTAAACTGTATATGCACTATATGCAGAATTATATAGCATTATTTTGTAAGTTTACTGTCCCTTTAAACACAACCAGCAGAAGAAGTTACACTCCCAGTGAGATGTAGAAGAGAAAACTAATACAATTATAATTTTCCATTGTTCTCAGTATTGGTCTTTGGTTTACAAACAGATATACAATAAGAAAGCAAGAGTGTGTACCCAAAGTGATAACATAATGAGATCTACTTTTACCTGCAAGCTCAACCCATTTCAATAGGCTGTGGTTTCAAAGCACAAAACCAGCAATTTCATATACACAAATAAACCTGAAAATGCAATATCTCAGACATTCAATACTCTGCAGCTGTTATAAAAGTCATTGGAAATACATTAAAACAATTTTACAGTTTACTGTCCCTTTAAACTACAGGGAACAGATTAAATATTGAAAGTATATTGCAAAGATTTTTAACTAAGTATAGTTAAACATTTTATATTGCAATCACTGTATAAATATATTGTATCTGGATGCATTGAAACTGCTATTTGTTGATCCATGCCTGTCATTCAAATAGTTTCAGTCACCTAAGCTCACCAATAAATGCATTGTATGCCCTACAGACAATATATTACAGGAAACATGATTCTATGAACTGATGATACATAACAATATAATTCTCTATCTCTTATAGGGATAGAAAGGTCAAAAATAAAATGTGCATGGGTGCATTTCATTGTGAAATATAAGCATTTTTGCAATATAATTCCATTAGCAAAAATGCTTCTAGTAAACACCATTAGTTTCTTTGCGGCATATGCACATAGCCTTAGAAAACCTGTGAACTAGTATTAAAACACCACACCTGCTCAGAGAGTCTGCATTGGCTTTTATGACACAAAAAAGCAATTCATATCACTGCCAGCTCTCTGAGCATGCATGGTGTTTGAATTCTTATGCATGGGCCCTCGCATGATATGTGAATATGCTGCAGAAAACCAGTAATTTCTTATATTAGAAGCATTTTTGCTAAGGAAAGTTTATTGTAATAATGCATTTATTTCACATTAAAATGTAACTTCATCTTTAACCTTTCTTTCCAGACCTCTTACAATAAAGATTCCAATCTATTTACAAAATTAATTAATGTCCCATTAAAGTATTTTTACCCAAACGTCAAATTTGTATTACAAATGTGTGATCTGAATAATAAACATGTTTTTGCTTCACCCTTCACCAAATTTACAAAGGAGTCTCAGCTTTTCCAGCCTATAGCAAGCAATGTACAACATATTATATTAGGAGCTCTGCATGAATAGGAAATCTAAACCAGGAGTCGCCAACCTTTCGGACCTCAGGGACCACTAAACACAATTTTGAATCCCGTGGACCACTGAATTTTTTTTAAAAGGTACAAACCCTTAAGATGTGCGTGTGTGTATATATATACAGTATATATATATATATATATATATATATATATATATATATATACAGTATATACAGTATATATATATATATATACACACACACACACACACACATACTGTACATAACTAGTATAACCATAGCTAAGTTTACATTATGTATATATTAACACATTTTTAAGAATTATTTTTTTTTAATTAACTAACTGAATGACAGAACTGAGAATACTTCCAAAAGAAAGTGAGAAAAAAAGAATTATGTTTAAAAGGACCATAAGACTTCCAAGTTACCTCCCCAGTTAGGAATTATTCAAAACTACTTATGATCATGGACAGACTTTGGAGTCATAAATTAAGTTTATATCAGAAAGCTCTCAATATTGATGTGAGCTAACCATGACTGATGTTACTGGCAATTTCTATAATACTGGTGATATATAGCTGATCTGCTGGATGGCAATTACTGGAATTCAGGTGGATTTGTGCATGGGAAAAATATTAGAATGAAAATATGTTATACTTAATATAAAAAAAAAAAAGAAGATGGAGGGGAGGAAGACAAACAGTGATGTAAGTCCATCTGAAGGAGTTAGGAAAACTGCTACAAAGAAACAGGTAAAGGGAAGAAAATAAATAAAATAGAGAGAATTTTTTTTTAAGATTTTCTTTTTTTTTTTTTTTTTTTTTTTTTAAATCTTTTATTTATTTCCAGGACCAGTCACAATAACAAACATCTTAAACCGTTAGAATTTTACAATGCTCAATACAGATTTGTCACTCCAACCACCCTGGCATTTTCTCTGTATTTCCACGGTTAACTTCCTCCACCCTCCTTCCACTTTCTCCATCTCCTAAAGTACCGTTAGTAGCCTATCCAAACCTATATGAGCATTACCCCCCATGCTATCTACTACATTATCTCTTTCCTTCGCTGCTCATCAATTAAGGAGCAAAAAGTCTTATGCCACATTGCGATTTGGTGCAAGCTACTCAACAGTCTTAATAATGTGGCAATGGGTTATCCTTTTATCATTCAATGTCTTTGCCATGGAGGTAAGTCTTTGTTTCATGTTATTGGCATCAGAGTCTAAGATTTTACATTTTCATCACATCCCTTCTCTACTATTTCCAGAGTTCTACTCTTCTTTTACATTCCCCGAGGCGCCCCCCCAGGGTCAGGACCGTCTATCTAATCTGAGTCAATTAGTCGAATACGAGTATGTTAGTTAATAATTAAAAAATATTCCACTGTCCCCTAAGTTGGGCTTCAAGGACAAACTCTGAGTCTTTAAATGGGTATATTATTTGTCTCTGGTGTGGGAGATCTAGGCTGCAAATCAGGGGTTCCCATTTTTTCAGAAAGTGCTGGGTCCGCTTTGTTACGTCTCCTTGTGTGTCAATCTGTTCATATGTCATTTGTCTTTGTACAGTTATTTTGAGTTGTGTTAGAGTTGGTGGATCGGGTGTCATCCATTGTTTGAGAATAAGTTTTCTAGCCAATAGTATTACGTTATGGATGAATTTAGCGTGGTTCTGTGGATCTGACTGTGAGTGCAGCAGGATCAGCATAGTCGTTGTCAGGTCAAATTTTTCCCCTGTAAGTTTCTCCACCCATCTCTGCGTCATTCCCCAGAATTTCTGGAGTCGCGGGCATTGCCATATCATGTGTGTAATGTTAGGGTCAGGATGTGAACATTTTGGGCATAACCCTGATGTCTCAGAACTCCACTTGTGAAACTGTCTAGGTGTTATGTATGCATTGTGTAGTAATTTTGTATGTGATTCCCTGATCTCGTTAGACAATGATGCTTTCCTCACTTTTAGTACACTTTGTTCAATAATTTGATCTGGGGTCAGTTGTCCATGCAGCGTATTCCATTTATTTTGGAGGTGGTCTCTTGTGGTTTTGTTGGGCTTGTTCTGAAGAGCCTTGTAGGTGTGTGAGATTGAGGTCATCCCCCCTCTGTGCAATGTCAGTAGTCTGTAAATTTCACAATTAGTGTCTGGCAAGTCCCCTGCCCTTAAGAGGCCTTGTATATAGTGTCTACTCTGTAGGAAAGCAAAATGATGTTGGTTGGGCAAGTTAAAGTCTGTTTGTATCTCGACAAACGGTCTAACTGTTTTCTGATCTGCTGATAGCATCTGTCTTATGGTAGTTAGTCCCCAGCCCTCCCATTGTTTGAATGGTTTGGTAGTAAAACCCGCCTGGAAATCTGGGTTACCCCTTAGTGGAAGGTATGTAGTGTGTCTGTTTGAGAGTCCAAGAGCTTTGCATATCTTCCTCCACGCCAACAAAGGGTGTAGGAAGAGGGCGGTAGTGCCCACCGCCCCTTCAATTTGTGCATGTCATGTGTGGAAGCATTTTCAAGGACCACGGGGTGATAAGTTCTTCTAATTTAAGATTAGTGAAGGTGGTTCTTTCTAAAAGCCAATCCATTGCATATTTAGCTAGGGCAGCCCAATTATAATGCTCTATGTTTGGAAGTCCAAACCCTCCCATCTCCGGTGTACAGGTCATTTTTGTGAAGCTTATTCTGTGTTTTTTCCCTTTCCATAAGAATTGAAGGATGTTTGTGCATGAGTTCTGGTAACATTTGAATGGTGTAGAGCAATTTGGGGAAGAGAATCATTTTAATTAATCCTACTCTTCCCAACAGTGTTAGTGTTAGTGCTGACCAGGTCACCAATGTACGTCTTAGACCTTTAAGTAAGGGCTTGAAATTTAAGTCATACCACTGTCTGGGATCTCTAGCCAAAGTGATACCTAAGTACTTGAAGGTAGTAGTAATGATTTTGAAATTGTCCTGAAGCGGAACAGTAGGGTTTTTATTATGTAGCCAAAGTAGCTCTGATTTTTCTTTGTTAATACAGTATCCCGATATTTGTCCAAATTCAGTGATAATGCGCATGATATTGGGGATGTTATTCCTAGGGTCTTTCATGTATAGAATCATGTCATCCGCAAAGAGTGAGATATGCATTGTTTCTTTGCCTATAGTCAGTCCCTCCATATCTTTTCTAAGCTTAACTGCTAGTGGCTCTAACGCAAGGTCAAAGAGGAGCGGCGACAGGGGGCAGCCCTGCCTCGTGCCTCGCTCCAGGGAGAATACCTTAGAAGGAGTACCGTTAACTAGGATCGCTGCTCTAGGATCAGTGTAAATGGCGTGTATGGCTGTCATAAAGTCACCCCTTATGTCAAATTTTTCCAATGTGGTAAATAGATGGTCCCATAATATCTTGTCGAACGCTTTTTCAGCGTCCACAAGTATTAGGCAGGCTTCCCCCCTTTCTGTCTCTCGGTCTTGGTTCTTTAGTCCCCAATAGTAAGTTAGTATGGATTGTAACTTTCTCATATTTTTCACTGATGATCTGCCTTTTACAAATCCCGTCTGGTCGTCGTGTATCAGTGAGGGTAAGATTTCTGTCAGTCTATTGGCCAGTATTTTCGTGAACAGTTTGTAGTCAGAATTAAGAAGGGATATTGGTCGGTATGAAGATGTCAGTAGGGGGTCTCTGTCTGGTTTGGGTATTACTGTCACGTTCGCTTCCGAAAATCTGCTAGTTAGGTTAGCTCTTCCCTCTCTAATTGTATTGAAGAGCAATGTGAGCGTCTCCGCTGTTTCCCCTTTAATCATTTTATAAAATTCCCCTGGTAGTCTGTCAGGGCCAGGGGTCTTTTCCAAGGGTAATGACTCGATAGATTTAATAACTTCTTGTGAGCTGATTGGGGCATTGAGTTTTTGGAGCTGTTCTTCGGTCACCTTCGGGAGGTTTATGTCTTTCCAGAAATTTAGTTTTTGGTCATTGGGTATTGTTTGGGTGCTGTATAGGTTAGAGTAGTAGTTTATGAATGCTTCATGTATGTCCTTCTCCTGCGTTAATAGTTTACTCTTTTCTCTAAGAGCTGTTATGTAGTTTGGTTTTCTATCTAGCTTGGTAACCCTCGCTAGTAGTTTCCCCGTGCGATTCCCATAGCGATAGAATTTCGCCTGCATGTGATCTTGAGCCCTCACTGATGTCTGAATGAGGTGTGTGTCTCTAAGTTGCTTAGTATCTCTGTATTTAATTCTATTATGATCTGTCGGGTATCTCAGGTACTGGTTTCTAGCATTTAAAAGCTGGCGTAACAGCAGCTCTCCCTTTCGTTTGTAGGTTGCAGTCATTTTAATTGTATATCCCGTCACTACTCCCCTCAGCACCGCTTTTGCAGCCTCCCAGAACAGTGAAATGTTGGTCATGTGTTGGGCATTGAGGTTTTTGTATGCTAACCATTCCCCTATCAGGTGACTTCTCAGGTTTGTGTCATGGTATAGATGTGTGGGGAATCTCCACCTACATGCCTTTCTGTGAGGTGTGTTTGTGTGCAGCTCTAATGTGACTGGGGCATGATCCGAGATGGTTATGGGGTCTATTCTCACCTCTCCAATTCTAGGACAAAGTTGTTTCGACACTAGAAAGTAATCTATGCGGGATAGTGTAGTTTTTGATGGGTGTGCGCATGTATAGTCTCTTGCTTCTGGGTTTCTTTCCCTCCATACATCTAGCAGAGCTAGGGTGTTCCTAAAGTGTTTAATAATTAGAGTTTCTCTTTTAGATTCTTTCCAATGGTGCGTGTGTTGTGTGACACTATTAGGATCACGGAATCTATCTGCCGGTGTGTAGGGAGCGATGTTATAATCTCCTCCTGCTATGATGGGGAGGTCTGAGAAGTGAATGAGCTTAGTGTGTAGGAGGTTAAGGAATTCTCTTTTCCTTGTCTGGGGGCCATATATTCCACATAAAACCACACTGAGCGATTCCAGTTGAACCTTAGCTATCAGATATCTGCCCTCTGTATCAGACACCGTTTGTAGAGTGGTGTATTGTAACCCCTTACGAAACAACATTGCCACACCTCTCGCCCTTTTCCCCTCATATGGGGTGTACAGGACTTCCCCCACCCATCCCTGCTTCAGTTTTTGGTGCTCTATTTGTGATAGATGAGTCTCTTCTAATATTGCAATGTCAGTTTTTTTTGTTTTAAGCTGTTTCAGAATCGCTTTTCTTTTGATTGGTGAGGTTATTCCTCCCACATTCCATGTGGTGATCCTCATCCTAGCGTTTTATTTACCTAACTTTGGTTTCTTATTAGCTTCAGTCGCAGATGTGTGGTGTGTTATGTTAGGTATAGTTGTGTGGGAGTAGTGAGGTACGTTTTACTTACTCGTTTGTGCAGTCTCCCAGGTCTGTCCCTTTTTTTTTGTGTTCCCCTAGGGTGGCGCCTCGAGGCTGGCTCGATCTGTCTATTTCTCTTCAACAATAACAACAGCTGCAGTATTCTTTGCAATAAAACACTTAAATAAAACACTTAAATACTTAAATACCTAAACAATAAAACAGAACAAAGAATCAAGAAGTGTCCCCCCCCCCACATTGTAAAGGATATAAGTTAACTTGTCTTAGTCTTCAAGTTGCGTTATTATTATTAAGTTAGTTTCTTCTGTGATCTCGGCAACAGCTTTCATCTGTCTGAGCTTGAAGGGCGATTTTCACGATCCCGTGACAGTTCTTGTTTGCTTTCCCTCTGTAAGTGTAACCTGAGTTGGTTTGGTGAGTCAAAGTACAGGGGACCATTGGTTGTTTGTAGACGTAATCTCGCTGGATACAGAAGGGCTGCTGGTCTTCCTTGTTCCATAAGCTGCTTACAGTAAGGCGTGAATTCTTTCCTTTTGGCTGCTACTGCTGCAGAATAGTCTTGAAATAGGTATATTTTCCTGCCTTCGAATTCCAACTGCGGGGCTTTTCTGTATGCTTGTAGAATTGCTACTTTTGCCTTGAAATTGAGATATTTGACCATAATCTGTCTTGATTGTTGATTATTGTCGCTTATCTTCCTTTGGTCTCCAATCCTATGGGCTCTCTCTACAGTGTATGGCAGGTGTGCTTGCGGGATATGGAGCATCTTTGGCAGTGTGTTTTCTGCAAATTCTATTAGTTGTGATCCTGGGAGGGATTCTGGGATTCCTACTATTCGCAGGTTATTTCTTCTTGACCTGTTCTCCAGGTCGTCAATTTTCGCCCACAGTCTTTCATTTTGCTGCTGCAATGTTTGAATATTGGCCTCAGCTTCTCTATGGCGGGTTTCCCCCTCTGCCACCCTTTGTTCTACTTGTGTTAGCCTCCCATTAAAGGATTTAACTTCAGTTGTTAATGAGTCCATCCCTGTTTGTAATTGTTCAATTTTTGGTAAGAAAAGTGCTGATATTTGGGAAACAATTGGATGGGGGTCCACAGGGTTAGCATGCTGCGTGTCTTCTGTGTCCACGTGGAGCTGTGATGTTTCTGCTTGAGTTTTTTTCTTATCAGCGCTTTTAAGTCTTCCTGCCATTATTCCTGTTTTCTTATTAAAGGAAATGTAGTATTTTTGCATGCAGCTTTAAATATGTTTGCCGTTGCTTCTCAGTAAGTCAGGTCTTTGATGTGGTACTCCACACCCAAGCACCTTCTGTTCAGAGTTTATTTGTTCACAGATTGGTATCAGAACTAAGAGGATCGTTTGCGATGGGTGGGTTGGGGGGGAGCTGGGCCTAACCCCCTAGAGTGTTCTGTTCCTAATTGAGGGTATAGTCTTGCTAGGGCTTATATTGGTTTTGTTAGTGATCTCCCTTCTCCAGGAAACCTCACTTGTTGCCTTTCGTTTTTGTAACCTATAGCGTATGTGGGTCTATGGTGATCACGTTAGGTAGTTGCTTTTCCCTATCAGAGACTCAATATACTATGCCCTGTAGTTTGGGGGCTCTCTGCAGTCTTTTCCTGCTTATTTAAGCTTATCTTTGTTGTCAGGTGAGTTGCGGCTTTAACTGTCACTTTGCCTCTATTACTAGGTGTCAGGCGTAAGGAGACAAGATGGCGGCGTTCCCGCCGTTAGTCTGGCGTTAGGTTTCAGACCTCTCAGTGTCTTATAGCATGCTCAGGGTTCTTACCGGGAGTGTAATCGTCCGATTCTGGCCACCCGTTTCAGGCTGGAGGGTTGCTTGCCGTCCGGTCCCAACCGGTTAGTCTAGCGGGTGGGAGCGCGGCTGGTGACTGACTCCTTGCTGAGAATTATCCCGGCAGTAGTAGTGTCCTCTGCCAAGGGGTATCAGTGTTTTCTGGTGGCACTTTTGCGGTGTAACTCGAGTTTGAGTATTAGTAGCAGCGGAGCTTTTTCTTTTGCCCTCCCACCGGAAGTCCCAAGATTTTCTTTTTTTATATACTTTAATTCCACTATTTCAAGCCAAGACTATACCAACCTCTGCTGACTTTAGAATGGAAGCATCTTCCTCTGAGCAGTGCACTGGGTGGGAGTTAAAAATACAATCTAGCTACGCAAGTTGCACAGTACTACGCAACGTGCGTAGGGAGATTGTAATTTAACACCTCCTCCGTCGGTTTTCACTGATGTCCAGCCAGGCACTGTAGGGAGTTGCGGCATAACCAGGGTGACACCCTCAGAGAAGATTAATTCCTGCTTGATGGTGTCAAGGACCACCAACATCTTCTTGTGGACCACCAGTGGTCCACGGACCACTGGTTGGCGACCACTGATCTAAACTATTTTGGAAAAATGTGACGGTAGATCAGTGAGCCTGTTATTTATTAAACAGCCTGTTTATGTTAAAATAAAAAATAAACCTCCATGGCTCAGACAGAGAATGTGATTTTTAAATTTACTTTGAGGAGCTCACAGCTGACAAAGCCTCAAGACAGCTCCCATAGGAGAGTTTGACTTGCAGTAACATTATCTATCCTGTTTTGAAGATAGCTGACAAGGGATGTACCTACCCTATGATTTCTGGAAGTGCTGCTTGAGATTTATTAGAATGGCACTAGCTATGCTCATGGTCTGAGCGTGGAGCTGCTGGGGGAAACATTAACCGCACCCGGTTTCCTATACAGTGGGAACCTGCCGGTATCTAAATGCTCCTCTGCGGCTTGGCATAGAGCAAGAGTTAACCTTGCATTAAATACAGAAGACTTACATAATTAATAAGTGCATAATAAAATGACAATGCAATAACACTTACTCTGAATTTCAAATAAGCAGAATATTTTTTTTCTGACAAATTCATTTTTTCCCCTATATGCCGGCCCCCTGTATCATGTGACAGCCATCACCCAATCACAGACTAGTATACATATAATCTATGAACCTGTGCACATGCTCAGTTTGAGCTGGTGCCTCATAAAGTGTGTATATAGAAAGACTGTGCAAAATGTTATAATAGAAGTAAATTGGAAAGTCTCCTAAAACTGCTTGCTCTTTCTGAATCATGAAAGTTTAATTTTGACTTTAGTGTCCCTTTAAGGACTCACTCATATAAACATTGGAAGTTTGTGGGCTCCTGTTTAAGGTTATTGTGTCGCTCTTCACCCTTTAAATTGAGCTGCATTTGGACAGTACATTTTACCCAGTGTGTTTGTATCATACTATGTACCCGGGTTCATGTATAGTGCTGTACGGGACTGGGACATTGTAATTGTGTTGCATTTCCTCTTGCCCTTGTTTTTGCTATTGAGTTACTTATATGCTGTATTTTATTTATTCCTGCTTAAGCCTTGGAGGTTTTTACAAACAATAAATAAATCTAGATTTTTTTTATGGTGCAGCCTTGGTCATACTTCGGTATGTGGTATTTTCTACATGCCCTTTCCTCTATATTTATGATAATTTACATGTATTTGTGACTGCTTATACATTAGGATTTTTGTATTAGTCAATATACCCCACTATCTAGATTTAATTATTTATTTTTTTAAAATCAATTGAATGTTTGTAACAATGTTATACGTTGTTGCAAACACTGCTGACATAGTGTTAAAAAAACATGCACATTTATGAGCCTGATCAAGTATGCTCATCAACAAAGGCTACTAAGTTAACAAATTAATTTTTATAACAGAAGTAAACTAGATTTTTTTTATTATTATTTTATGTACTTTCTAAATTTTCACTTTCATCTCTCTTTAAAAGTAAAAAAAAAGTACTTATTATAGCTGTATGAATGTAAACATATATTTGATAGACACTCATTAGCAGAGACACTTAACCTGTATGAGGAAGAATATGTTTTAAGCATAACTGTTGCAGCTGCAGAGTAGTAATTGCATGGGAAACTGCACCTGTGTGTTTATTTTTATATTTGAAATAGCTAATTTTGCTCATTGAAAGCCCACACATTGCTCTCAAGCACTTATCCATTCAAATGGGCCAAGTCCAAAACAACCACATACCTACTTACTTTCTCTCTCTCTGTGTCCGTTTAATCTCCCTTTAAAGTTAAAGGGACACTAAACCCAAACTTTTTCTTTCATGATTCAGATAGAGCATGCAATTTTAAGCAGCTTTCTAATTTACTCCTACTAATTTTTCTTCATTCTCTTGCTATCTTTATTTAAAAAGCAGGAATTTAAATAATTGGAGTCAGCCCATTTTAGGTTTAGCACCCTAGATAGCGCTTGCTTAGTGCTGGCTATATTTAGCAAACCAATAAGCAAGCATAACCCAGGTTCTCAACCACAAATGGGCCGGCTCTTAAGCTTTACATTCCTGCTTTTTAAATAAAGATAGCAAGAGAATGAAGAAAAAATGATAATATGAGTAAATTAGAAAGTTGCTTAAAATTGCATGCTCTCTCAGAATCCTGAAATAAAAAAAATGGGTTTAGTGTCCCTTTAAAATGTCACTTCTATATTCATTTTACTTCAGCACAAACATTTGTTTAGTATTCTGTCCCTATTGTCTATTAAACTGAAGTGATACTCACATCTAAGTAAGAGGTATACTGTATCAATTACCTCTTTTACCAACATTATTTTGTAATTGTTATAACAGTATTTTATTTGAACTTATCCTAGTTTTTAGCCCTATTTATTCTAGGTACTTACCGGCCACCAAGCCATGTTCCTCCCAGCCAGGAAATATCCACTCAGCGTGTTCCTGCTTACGCGACATGAGGACTGTGATGTAAAAAAACAAGCAACAAATCAGAGATGGCAGATACTCTGGGCAATCCTTACATTTCATAAATAAAATGAAAAACATTTCAGCCAGTATTCACACTCGAAAATAACTGCTGAGAACTAAAAAAGGGTCTATTTCTTGCTTTGTGATAAAAGCGCAATCTATTCATATTTAAAGCACATTACCAACAGGATCATGGGATTTCTTTCTCTCTGGGTATAGTAAATAAGTTTAAAATAAACCAGACTTAGTTAAAGGACCACTTATACAGTGCAAGTGAATCATTGACAAATACACAATCAAAAGACAATGCAATGGCACTTTGAAATGAGCAGTAGAATATTTTCTAAAATATTTCAAAGTGAACGCAGTTTTCCCTCCCCTGTATCATGTGACAGCCATATAATGTGCACTTTGCATATGCTCACTAGGAGGTAGAACCTTTAGATTTTGCACATTTTGATAATGAAAGTTTATTGCAAAGTTTATTTTTAAATTGTATGATTTATCTGAATCAAGAAAATTTAATTTTGATTTAGTGGTACTTTAAACAAATTAAAATAGGAGAATGGTTCTTTTTTTTTAAAAGCGTTTTTATTGTATTTTTCTTTAAAGGGACAGTCTACTTAAAATTTGTTATTGTTTCAAAAGATAGATAATCCCTTTATTACCCATTCCCCAGTTTTACATAACCAACACGGTTATATTAATATACTTTTTACCCCTGTGATTATCTTGTATCTAAGCCTCTGCAGACTGTCCCCTTATTTCAGTTCTTTTGACAGACTTGCATTTTATCCAATCAGTGCTGACTCATAAATAACTCAATGGGAGTGAGCACAGTCTTGTCTACATGACACACATGAACTAGCACTGTCTAACTGTGAAAAACTTTCAAAATGCATTGAGATAAGAGGTGGCTTTAACATCTTAAAAATTAGCATATGAGCCTACCTAGCTTTAGCTTTCAACTAAGAATACCAAGAGAACAAAGCAAATTTGATGATAAAAGTGCATTGGAAAGTTGTATGCCCTATCTAATACATGAAAGATTAATTTTGACTTGAATGTCCCTTTAATGCTTTAGAGAACCAAATTCAAAACTGAAACATACTCAGTATGTAAGTAATATTATACAAAACATGGGCGCACTTGTCAATGGAAACCATTAGAAACCAATGATAATCACATTTAATGGCGCATTAAATTTGTTAAATTTGTAGTTGTCCCACACTCCCTAAAGATTCCTAAAAGCAAAGGTTTTTAAAGTCCTGTAAACTGCCTAAACCAGCTATAGAGTTGCAGTATTTGCAAGCTACAGAATTTGCATTGAGGGCTCTTCAAGGAGTGTGGGACAAAGCACAATTTTCACACAGTGCTACTATTTGCTCAGTGTTTACTGAGATTTTTCACAAGGTTTTCATACTCAAATCCATTTCCAATCAGCAGAGAATTGTGAGACAACCGATCATTAGAAACGTTGTCCACTGTTTTTTTTCCAGATTTTTGGACACTTTAGAGTCAACAGTTTTGACCTCTTTAATCCATTTTGACCTGTTTTGAGCACATTCTTGGCTGTCATCAGTTATTGTGCTTGTTCAGTTCACTTGCTAATAAACATAAAAACATTTTCTGCAGAATTAAACTTTCATGGTTCAGTTAGAGCAAATCATTTTCAAAGACTTTTTATTTTACTCCTATTTTCATATGTATTTTGTTCCTTTGGTATCCTTTGTTGAAAAGTATACCTAGGTAGGCTTATGAACAGTAATGTTCCACTGGGAGTTAGCTGCTGATTGGTGGGTATGTACAAATGCCTCTTGTAATGGCTTACCAGGTGCGTTCAGCTAGCTCCCAGTAGTGTATAACTGCTCTAACACATTTTTATGTCCCTTTTATAAAAACTTAAAAAAAAAAGATTTAAAGGAACAGTCTATTTCCTGTCCCTTTAATACACTTTTTACCTCTGTGATTATCTTGTATCTAAGACCCTGCTGACTGCCTCCTTATTTCAGTGCTTTTAACAGACATACATTTTAGCCAATCAGTGCTGACTCCTAAATAACTCCATGTGAGATTGAGCACAATGTTATCTATATGGCACAAATTAACTAGCACTGTCTAACTGTGAAAAAACTGTCAAAATGCACTGAGATGAGAGACGGTTTTCAACGGTTTTGAAATCACTTTGAGTCTACCTAGGTTTAGCTTTATAAAAAGAATACCAAGAGAACAAAGCAAATTTGATGATAAAAGTAAATTGGAAGCTTTATTTTTACACTCCCTATCTTATTCATGAAAGTTTAATTTTGACTAGACTGTCCCTTTAAGTTATTAAACATATTCAAATTAAATATGATTTCCAGAATACATTTATGGCCACATTTAAGCATTTGGACATAAAAAAACTATTTAATTATAAAATGACTGAAAATGATTGAAAAATAATACAACATAATAGAATCATTTATTTGTCAAGTATAAAAATGGTATCAGATGATAATGAACAAATATAATCAGCAGTGTAAAAATCTAACCATCAAATATATTCACAAAGAGTGACTAAAGTGTAATTTATCGTACCAAAGTGCAATAAGATAAATATTCCTGTTTGCTATTTTAGCAGCCTAGGGAAAGAAAATGGTTTGTCCGAGTTCGTAAAACTCTCAACCATGGCCTACGCTAAAAAGATACACGATTAAAAAAACAATGGCCAGTGTGAGATGAATCAGATAAAAAATTTCCGACTCTTATTCATCCTTGAAAAGTAAATGTCCTTAAGAGAAATAAGTTGACACCCAACGATTTTTTTCACAGATCTTGCAATTCTGTGTAGTTTCTCCTTTAATGATAATATAGAAGAGCTATACCAGGTTAAAATAGAGGATGATAAAACGGGTTTGATGATGGCTGAATAAAAACAAGTTAACAGGTTTTGAGACAAGCCACATTTTTTAAGTTGCCTTAAGAAGTACAAACGCCCCATTTCAAATCATGTCGATTTATTGTACCAAGGAATCTCTTTTTTAAATAAGTATTAATTCCACACGCCATATTATTCTTTAAGTGACAAAACTGTGCCTCTCTTGTTGTCTAATTCATATTTAATAACATTCACATCACATAGGATTTGACATAATCAGTGGAACTGTAAGACATTTGAAGCCTCTAATATTATATAAGTTTTATAATTAATCTGGTCAATAAAGCAAAATATTATTTCTCACCCAGATTCCTACAGCCACATTGAGCACGAAATAAGCCACAATCACTACAATGTCGTAGACGTGAAACTGCTGGGAAGTGATGAAGCTGTGAGATGTGGCGTTTACTTCCATGTTTCCCGTTCTGCAACCTCCATGGACTGAAAGCAGAAGCTCTTCGAAATATGAGGGTCAGTGGCAGGAATTGCTGACAACATGAAACTTGTTGGGGTAATTGATCATTAATCTGGCTGTACAAGGCACTGCTGTTGGAGGCAATCAGGTGTATCTAAATGACACAAAGTACAATCTCTCTTTTTTTTTTTTTTAAGGAACCTGATGTTGAGAATGATCCAAAACAGCTATTCCTTTCTTAGACTATGTATTTATCTTTGGTTGTAACTGTGTATTACCCAATAGGACATTTTTGCAGAATTTTGCACAATAGCATTGTAAGTAGAGTATATTATCTGGAAATTTGAGCTATACAGTTTGCCCATTTTCTCTAAAACTATAACTAAAAGTAATATATATATATATATATATATTTATACACACAGTATATATATATATATATATATATATATATACACACACACACACACAATACATATACTCAAAGTACATAGATTAAATATAAACTCTGTTAAATGACATGCAAATGAAAGCACAGCATTTAAACACTATGGGCTAGAAATTACAAGTGGAGCCCTAAATATCGCTTGCGTGCAAGTGATATTAGTGCTCTACTTTGTAATACCAGCTCACGAGAGAACGCTTCCATAGGTGCCTATGGGAGCCTCGTTCTGATGCCATCTGAAACGGCATTAGAACCTCACGCAGAGAAGGGGGTAAGTAGTGCAGCATTTTAAAATATATATGTATATGATTATATACATATATATTTATGTGTTAATATGTGTATATACACATATTAAGTTCATCCTAATGATTATGTTGCTAGAATACAAGAAACATCTTTTAGTTGGAATACGTAATGAAATTGATCTATTACAATCTGAAATGAATACACGCTGTCAGAGTCAAGAGTTTGCAAAATTTGATGGTATCCTAAAGAAAAGTTTAACAGTAGAAAAGAGCAATATTATGGAAATTAAACACTCAAAGTATATGAGGGATAGATCAGAGTACACAAATAATACTGTGTATATCTGGAACAAGCAGGCAAGAAGCAAATAAAGACAGGGGGGGATATTTATCACAGGTCTGGCGGACCTGATCCGACAGTGAGGAACAGGTCCGCCAGACCTCGCTGAATGCGGAGAGCAATGCGCTCTCTGTATTCAGCATTGCACCAACAGCTCACAAGAGCTGCTGGTGCAACGCCGCCCCTGCAGATTCGAGGACAATCACCCACCAGCAGGGAGGTGTCAATCAACCCGATCGTACTCGATCGGATTGATTTTCGGCGATGTGTGTCCGTCTGCTCAGAGCAGACGGACAGGGTTATAGAGCAGTGGTCTTTAGACCGCTGCTTCATAACTGGTGTTTCTGGCAAGCCTGCAGGCTCGCCAGAAACACGGGCCCTCAAGCTCCATCCGGAGCTTGATAAATGGGCCCCAGGTACACAACACAAATCAGCCAGGTTTCCAGTCTAAAAATAAAAACAAATGCAGACATTAGAAAAATAACAACAAAAAGGTAACGTTTAGTGATCCCGAGTAGTCATCTGATGACACTGCTGGTACGAGTGGGGAGGAAAGCTCCACAAAAGATAAGAATAGTATTCTAAAAGACACAGCAACTGTTTTTGATCTGGGTCAAGTAGTGAGACCAAAAGAACAATTACATTTTGGGAACAAAGAGAATAGGGATATTAGACCCAATGAAGAACAGGTAGATTTAAATCAGGTTTTTCCCCCACTCACACCAGTAGAAACAGGGGGTGGGAACATCAAGCCCCCACAAGAGAGGTACCAACTGAGAGGGAATCGACCACCAACAAAATACAAGTAATTAATGGAGTATTACATTTGTCAGATACTCCGTTAAGTGACGCACAATATAGAGTTTTGAGCTATGGTCTTAATTTTTCTCCCACTACAGGTTTTAATTTGTTTCAGACCATGCTCGATGTCAACAGACTCATTTGAAACATAACTTTACGGAAGCATTTTCAAGGTTCCAATAGTAATCAAGATCAATTGACACTTTATGGAGATGAGTCTGTTGTGACACCAATCAGGGATGATTTAACTTTTTCTGATGTTGTTACTATGGAGAGTCTCTATAGTGAGGGGAATACTGTTGAGACATCTAATAAGATAAGTCACACCTTCAAAAAGAAATCAGAATTTTACCCCATACATAGAAGAGGGCAATATCTTGAAATATTTTTTAAAAGTGTAGAAAACGATTTGCAAAAATTGAAGGAGACAGAATCAACAATTAAATGCAATCTCACTAGGGATGAACATGTAGCACTGACCCAACTACAAAATAATAATGATCTGACCATAAGAGCAGCCAGCAAGGGGGGTACCATAGTCGTTAAAACAAAAGTGACTATGTTAAAGAAGCATTACGCCACTTGTCAAACACAGAGGATTACCAAACCCTAGACAGAAATCCTATAGTGACTTACAAAAGAGAACTACGTGATCTTTTGGACGATGGAGTAGAAAATGGTTTTATTAATCCAGATACCTTTGCCTTTCTTATGGTGGATTACCCACAAATACCTATCTACTACCACCTTCCAAAAGTTCATAAGTCCTTAGATAACATACAAGGACGCCCCATTACAATTGGGATTGGATCTCTTTTAGAGCCTCTGTCACAGTGGCTTGATTCACTGCTAAAGCCATTGGTAGTCAAACAGCCAAGTTACCTTAGAGACACAAATCATGTGCTACAAGTGTTAGAAAAAATCAACTTCAGCTGGCTGACTATTGAAGCTGTAGCACTGTACACATCTATACCCCACAAATGTGGTTTGGAAGCTATTAAGCGGACACTGTATAATGACACCAACTTTACTCCACACTTTAGGGAGTATATACTTATAGTCTGAATAAGAGAAAGAACAAAGGGGCGCCTCATGTGTAGATCCACCAAACAAATGTATAAGCAAGATGACCAGAACAAGCCAAATGGGTACTCACAGTTCATAGTAGCACCCTAATGTGCTGGTAGATGCAGGCTGATATACTTAGGGGCGTATCAGCTCACCCACTCCAGGAGTTCCCTGTATTCTACAAATGGGTAGAGCAGAAGGGCACTACATGTGCAGATCAACCAAAGTTTAAATGGCAAATATGTTGCAAGTGCCAAATGGATACTCACTTTTTGATTAAGCACACTTATGTTCTGGTAGATACAAACTGAGGGCATATCAGCTCACCAACTCCAGGCTCTCCCAGTAATCAGGATACTAAAGCAGGAAAAAGCAAGTGCTTGTGTTTGGGCCAATTGTAAGTGTACACAAGCAAGTAAGGTGCTACCACTAAACTTGTTTTTAGAAAAAATGTTTATTAAAACCAATACAATAAAAACAAGTAGTGAACTAGAGGGTATCAAGGTATCCCCCTAAAAATCCAACGCATTTCTCGGCTCTTTTTCTTTTCTATATATTTAGTATATGTGCCCCGTCTAATTTCAGGTCACTTTATACTTAGAGTCACAGCCTTTCTTTTAACCCATTATTTTTTCCAATTTGAACAGACATTTTATTTGCAAAAGAGAGGCACCACCATGGGTTAGAAATTTGCGCCCTCTTTTGAAAACTTGTTCATGAGCAGCTGGGAAAGAAAATTCATTTTTGGTGGAGATGAGAAATATAGATAAAACATAAAATATTTTGGTAAAATCATTAATGATCTACTTTTGATTTGGTCAGGCAATAAAGAAGAAGCAAATTAATTCATTGATAACCTTAATAATAACGATATGGGCTTAAGTTTTACCTATCAATATCATAAACATATGGTCAATTACCTAGATGTAAATCTATCAGGAAATGAAAACAGAAAAATAATTTCCAAAATTTTTCGTAAACCAATTTCTGGTAATACGCTCCTTCATGCAAACAGCTGTCACCCACAACATGTGACTCATGCAAATGCTAAAGGGCAGTTCATTCGTACACGACGTAACTGTTTAGAATATGAGGTTTACAAAAGAGAAGCTAACAACCTAGAGGTAAGGCTTAAACAAAGAGGCTACAAGTATAGAGATATCAAAAGGGTTAGAAAGGCTGTTGACTCTATGGATAGGACCTCACTTCTGAGTGAGAAAAAGGAAGAGAAACCGCAAAACCGATTCAAGGGTGTTAACTTTATTACTGATCACAGCACAAACTATACTGAGGTGTGCAAAATTGTGAGTAAGCACTTTGGATTGCTTGTGGCAGAAGACAAACTCAATGAGGTAGTAAAAAATGGACTTAGGTGTTCATACAGATGAAGTAAAACTATAGGTAATCTAATCTCACCTTCCCAATTAAAATTGCCAACCCCCTCTAGTTCATGGCTACATTACAAAGGGATGTTTAAGTGTGCGCGTGCAAAATGT
Organism: Bombina bombina; assembly: GCF_027579735.1. Taxonomy (NCBI): domain Eukaryota; kingdom Metazoa; phylum Chordata; class Amphibia; order Anura; family Bombinatoridae; genus Bombina; species Bombina bombina. The sequence continues at coordinate 74,509,041 of NC_069509.1, forward strand.
AAACCATATGAACATGTCCTTGTAACCAATAACTTCTCTTCATCCACGACTAAACAATCAAAATTGATAGATGCCTAAACTGTAACTCTACCTTTGTCATTTACCTATTAACATGTAATTTGTGTGACATTCAGTAAGTACCTTACGACACGGGATATCAATTCCAGAATTTGGGAGCACCTATCCACCATAGGTGCTGGAAAATCCTCCACCCTCTTGTTCAGCATTTTGCTATCCGTCACAATAAAAAAGTTGATTTACACTAAGATGGTGTGCCATAGAGCAAGTCAATAACCCAAAAAGAGGGGGAGACAAAAAATGAACAAGAACAAAAGGGAAATGTTCTGTTTATTTAAAGACCAGAACACCATATGGTTTGAACTCATACTATGATCTGATAAATTACTGGGAATAAGCTTTAATATATACTTAGAGACATTATTACACATTTCTCTTATTGGTTTAATATTGATGTATAACAAGTTGTATAGATTGATACATACTCACTACTCAAGGAAAGAAATATGAATAGATTTTTTTTTAGAAATTCACTGATTGGATACAGTTATCAAAATTCTCAGGGGTTTATGTGTGTATACATGTTTCATATGATACTGAAGTGCAGCTTTTATTTGTGTAATATTGTTATGTAACTTAGTTAACGTTTGTGCATAGGGATATTGATGTATGGCCAAATTCAGGGGTATTTGATCCTTTTTGTCTATATACTTTAGTCTGTAGGGATTGATGAGGATATTGTCTTTGATATGCCCCCTTAGAAATTGTCATTAAGAAATACAGAGCCCTAGCTAAGTATTTATGAGTTTATTTATATATATATATATATATATATATATATATACATTTAAAAATATTTATAAATATTTTGATCCTGTTCAATATGCGTCCTGTATGTATGTATATATACATTTGCTTTTATGTGAATAAGTTGTATATATTGCTGTTACATTTAGGATTTGAATGTTAATATCACTTTAAAGTTGGAAGGTGTATGTTTCCTTTAAACTCTTTTACCCAATTAGGTGAAAGATCCCAATATTTAAGATGTACCAGGTGTGATATAGCACAGGGCTATGACTATGGCTATCCGCCGAAATGCGTAAGCCGTGTTTATCACACCACCTTCTCCTTCTTTGTATGAATCTCCAGGTTTTAACTATGGAAAATAAAAGTCAAGTTTTACCTACATGGGAGTGTACCTTTGTTTTGATGACCTTTACCACTTTTTAGTCATATTTGAATAACGCACTGAGTGTGACGTCATCAACGGCTGCCAGAGGAGTTGGCCGTGGAGCGAGCCATAAGCCGAAAGTAGAGTATTGAGGGAGACAAGGTTCCGGTAGTGGGGAGAGCAGGTAGCCACTGTGAGATACACTCCTCACAGAGTTGTAGTGTGGTGTCGCCTCCTCACAAAGGGATCCGGACTTGGAACTCACCTTCACCTGCATAGTGCATTTGGCTATTTCTACTGGTAAGAAGATGACGTTGTTTGTACACTGGGATATGCCTTTCTAAGAAAAGTATTTAGGTCGTATCACTACCTTCTTGTTGTTCTCTATACACATAATAACACATACATATATATGTACTGTATATAAGCACATACATATATATTTACATTGCAGTCTATGGGAACACAGTTCACATAGACAGCAAAGTAAAGCCACTTTTTAGTGCTGTTTATTTTCCAACACCCCACTCCCGCCAATTTTTAAGCCTCAAAACTGCCAAGTGCAGTTAATTTTATTTTAAAAAAAAGGTAGAATTTTTTTTTACATAAAAAAACTGTAATGTTCTCTATTTTGAGGGCATTACGGGCACTTTTAGAAAATTAACCAGAGTTCGGATCTCTGGTTAATTTTCTGAGCGCTAATTGCTACCCCACAGTAGAGGTGTTGCTCGGGACCCGCAGTGCACTGCTAGTCTCGAGTTGAACCCTCCGCTGGTCCAATTTGCAGTGCTAGTTGCACATCTGAGTCGCGTGACTAGCGCTGCTGATTGGATCAGTGGCTGATTCCCCTCAGGAGCAGCAATAGACGTAAAATGATATGCTTACGGATTAGATCATGTCATTTTTTTACTATTATGGCTCTTTAATTTCAAAATAAAAATAGACAGCTTTAACTTAAAGGGACATTCTAATGTAATAATAAGCTACTCTAATTTGTTACTTGGTAACTATGGCATTGATTTCCATCTTGCAGTTGTGTTCAGATAAGCCTTTTCAATGTTGAAGGAAACACAATTTAAATTATACTACTACTTCTGTATTTTAAAAAGCGCATATCAGATCTGAGCGGATACCAGGAAATTCCCCCCCATAGCATGCATGGATAATACTGAGATTGGTTATTCCATTACATCTGACTTTACGTTTTCACAGGTCTTTTGCATTCTATGACAGCAGTGCTTGCTATGTATAAGATTGCTATTAACATTTTTACAAACACTGCTGCCAGATGGCAAAATACACATGCACACTCCTGCGCTAACATAGGAATATTATTATCAGGTATTTGTAGAGCGACAACAGATTCCGCAGCGCTATAAACATAGGCGGTATACAAGATAACATTTACAGGGATCAAATGGGTAGAGGGCCCTGCCGGTGACTTACAAACAGCTGGGCTCATCGGCTTACATGCTAAGAGGTTCAAGGGGATAGCAATGGAGTTAGGAAAGGTAAGTGTAGGTTGTATGCATCCCTGAACAGTAGAGTCTTTAGGGCGTGCTTGAAGCTGTTAAAACTAGGGGAGAGTCTTGTGGAGCGAGGCAGGGCGTTCCACAAGATGGGAGCCAGTCTAAAGAAGTCCTATAAACGGAAATGTGAGGAGGTAACAAGAGACGAGGAGAGTAGGAGGTTGTGAGCAAAGCGAAGGGGACGGGAGGGAGAGTATCTGGAGACAAGGTCTGAGATGTAGAGGGGAGCAGTGCAGTTGAGGGCTTTGTATGTTAGAGTCAGAAAATTGTGTTTAATCCTGGAAGGAAGAGGACGCCAGTGAAGGGAATGGCAGAGAGGTGCAGCATTCTTTAACAAAGGATACAACAGAACTAAGCGAATTTGGGAAATTGTTTAAAATTTCATGCTCTATTTAATCAATTTAAGTTACATTTTTACTGTCCCTTTAAGCAATTTTTCCGTTCCTCTGCACCTTTGACCTAATGGGTGTTTTACATATATCATTTAAAAGAAATGTGTTCATACTAGTTTGGATGGGAAATTATTAAGGGCTGTTTTATTTATTCTTTCCTGGGAGGAAGTAAACAAGGTTCGCATCTTAGAGATTGTGTTCAATGTGTTAGCTAGAGGTGTGTAATATCATTAAACAGTAACCAGCAGTTCAGAAGAGATAGCAGGAGAAAAATAATCTGTAATAGGTCACCAATGCTTGTAGTAAGCAGACTGCACCATACTACTAAACACGCGCTACCATATGTTCATTTCATCATTAATGTCCTGTTGTGTTTGTGATCAGTCACTCTAAAACTCAAACCCGTCATCTGCAAAACCACCTGTCACTTCTCTGAAAACTTATTGCATAGGAAGAACATTATTTTCTTTAATAAAATTATTTTCTATAATAATCAATTACTGAGGGACCTCCTGTTTGATCAGTGTTCCTATATCTACATATCAAAAAATGTTTTTCTTTGCTGAAGGTTTTACTTAAAGGGACAGTAAACACTAGAATTTTTGTTGTTTAACCCCTTAAGGACCATAGCACTTTTCCATTTTCTGACCGTTTGGGACCAAGGCTATTTTTACATTTCTGCAGTGTTTGTGTTTTTTTTTTTCGTTTTTTTTTTTTTATAAAATGCAATTTTAATATCTGATAAAAGCATTTTAATTAACGCCTTTGCATTCAACATAATACAACTATTTTTTTATTAGTACAGAAAATATAAAATTGTATGATTTTTGTCTGGTAGAAAACTTATTAAAGTAACATAAAGGTAAAAAAAATATGACTCATATTTTACATAACTTTAATGCAAAACTATGTAAATACTTCAACACTTTTTAATGTTGCAAGAAAGGGACCTTCCAGTCTTCACCTCCAGCTTTATGTTAAAGGGGCACTGAACCCAATTTTTTTCTATAATGATTCAGATAGAGCATGCAATTTTTGCTCTAATTTTTTTTTTTTAAACATTGTTGGAGTTTTTAAATTTATAGCAGGAAAAAACCATGAAAACCATAAAAAAAAAAAAAAAGAAAAAAAAAAAAGATGAAACTGCATAGGCTTTCCCTCCCTCCCCTCCCCATCCCCCCACCGCAACAGTCCCCCACTACCAAATACCCAATAGAACTATTTCATAGTTTTGGAATGGGGTTATCATATACTCTATTTCAGTCGGAGAGAAACTTTTAATACATTTTGACCATTTACTAAAAAATGCTACGATTTTGCGCTCTGAATTTAGGTCTGTGGCGAGTTGTTCTACCCGGTATTGTTTTTTAAGGTAATTTTTTACCTCATTCATTGTGGGTATAAATCTAGTTTTCCATTTTTTAAATATCAAATTTCTCGCGGCCAGAATAACTAAATTAAGTATTTTAGCGTCTCTGAAATCTTCCTTATTACTTGACAAGAAAATTATAGTTAGAAGAGTAAGTTTAAGAGGTTTTATTTTCACCACCTTTAATAACCAATACTCTAGTTTGTGCCAGAATTGTTTCATTTTTGGACATAACCACACCATATGCAATAAGTCTGCGGCCAATAGACTACATTTTGGACACTTTTTGAAGCCGATATTGTTCCATCTGTAGGCTTTATCTGGTGTATAATATATCTGATATAAGAGCTTTATATGGGATTCTCTCCATGTTTCAGCTGGTGTCACGAGGTAGCGTGAGGGATCTCATAATATGTGCTTCCTTGTCTATATTCATAGACAGTTGGTCTGACCATTTTTGAGCTAGTTTCTCAACATTACAATTGCGTTTCTGGGAGTTAAGATAGGTATATTCGGCCTAGGAAAACTATGTTATAAAGATATAAATTTGGGAGAGCCAGCCCAGCGAATTGTTTTGCCAGGTATAACCTCTGCAAGGAGATTCTAGGTTTCCTTGACTGCCATATGAATTTCCGAAGCGCTGTGTTAAATTTCTTAATGTCTTGTGCTTTTACAAAAAGCGGGAGATTTTGAAGAGTATATGATATCTTTGGCAAGATTACCATTTTATATAGAGCAATACGCCCAGAGAGAGAGAGAGGCAAATTCTGCCAGTCTCTCATAAGTGTAATAGCGTGTGCAATAATTGGGGTAATATTTAAGGAGTACCACTCCTGAGGGTTGACCGAAACTAGTATCCCCAAATATCTAAGCGATTCCAGAACTGTCTTAAGTGGGTTATTTAAATATGACGTGTCGGTCTTTCTTAGCCAGAGTAGTTCTGTTTTTTGTTTATTCATTCTATACCCTGCAAATTGGCCAAATTGTTCGATTATGTTAAGCAGTTTTGGGATATTCCAAGAAGTGTTGGAAACATACACCAGCAGATCATCCGCATATAGAGCCACCTTCAACTCATGATTATAGATCTTAATACATCGATGTGCTTTCTGATTTTTATAGCTAGGGGTTCGATCGCCAGATCGAACAGGAGAGGGGAGAGCGGACAGCCCTGCCTCGTACCCTGCTCCAGGTGGATGGTCTGTGACTCTTGCCCATGCATGACTAGTTTTGATGATGCCTGAGTACATAAATTATTTACTAAATTCAAGAATTTGTCTTGGAAACCATATTGTTTCAGTGTAGTTAGAATGTGATCATGACTGACTCGATCGAACGCCTTCTCAGCGTCTTATCACTGCATCCGGAAGACTTTCGACTGACTTCCTTTCACTGTTTCTAAAATAATCAATAGATAAAAGAAGTTGTCTAATTTTAGATGAAGAACTCCTTTTTAAAAGAAACCCCACCTGATCGCTGTGAATAACCTCAGCTAAACCTTTTTGCATTCTTTTGACCAAAATTGAAGCAAATATTTTATAATCCGTGTTCAGCAATGCGATAGGTCTATAAGATTCTCTGCATTGTGGGTCTTTACCGGCTTTAGGTATAAGGATGGTATGTGATGCTAGAAAGCTAGGAGGTATTTGATTGTTCTGTTGAAACAGATAGTTAAAAAGAATAGTCAGTTGCGGAGTAATTACTTTATCCAGACTTTTATAAAATTAATTTGGTAGAGAATCAGGACCCGGCGCTTTCTCCCCTTTCAAAGCTTGAATTGCTTGGCTTACTTCCAGCTCTGTTATTGGGGAGTTCAGTGTCAGGTTGAATTCAGGACATATTTTCTCGATAAGGATTTAGTTGTTTTAGAATAACATGTATATTTTCTACTGTCATGGTTCTGCACCCTCCAGATATCTCTAACTGCTAGATTGCACATGACAGATTTAAATAATTTGTTTTCCAGCTTATCTTTCTTATTTATCTTCTGCGTCAGCCCATGTCTCAATCTGTCTAATGGGGCTCGTGGGGACATATTGAAGTCCCCTGCTATAATTACGTGACCTTCCGCTATTTGCAAAATTTTCGACTGGAGAGAGTCCCAGAACCCATACTCGATTATATTAGGCGCATACAGATTACATATGGTGTATATCGAATTTAAATTTTTCACTTTTAATATTATAAATCTGCTGTCCGGGTCAATCAGTGTGTCTAATTTTTCATAACTTAGTTTCTTCCCTATAAGAATTGCAACTCCTTTTTTCCTGTTGACTGAGGGCGAAAAGATACATTCGGCCACCCAGGAAGATTTCAGTTTTAGCGATTCCTCTGTGTTAAGATGTGTTTCCTGGAGTAACACTATGAGGGTATTGGTTTTTTGTAGGTGCGTCAAGATTGTTTTTCGTTTAATAGGTGATACAATCCCGCCTATATTCCATGAGGTAATTTTAATATCTTTATTCATAGAATTGTATATGTGTCTCTAAAGGGCAATAATTATGTATAAGTTGATCCTGGGGAGGCGGACGCGGGGGGGGGGGGGGGCGAGAGAGCGAAGAAAGGGGGGAAAAAACAACAACATTATAACAGATACAGTCATTAATTCTTGCTATTTGTCTGACTAGTATGAATTTAACAGTTAGCCCCATGTTCCGCTATTTGTTTCTCAGCTTCAGCTGCCGAATAAAAAAAAAAACGTTTGACCTTCAAGTATGAGCTTGAGTCTGGCTGGGAAGATGACGGTGGCCTGCCAGCCCAGCTTCAGCATCCTGCCACAAACAGGGGAGAGCTCCCTCCTCTTTGTGGAGGTCTCTATAGAAAAATCCTGGAATAACAAAATTTTATTTACGTTATAAAAAATGGGTTGGTTCTTACGAAAGAATTGGAGGAACATCATTTTGTCCTGGAAATTCAGGAATTTTGCGATAATTGGTCTGGGTCTGGTCAAATTGGTTGAGGTGTTAGGAGCTCACCCCAATCTGTGGACTCTTTCAATAGGAATGAGTGCTTGTGATGGGGGGATTTTCAGCAGTTGCGGCATAATATGCATCATAACCTGCATGAGCTCGTCCTGTTTAGCTGACTCTGGAAAGCCAATAATCCTGAGGTTATTCCTCCTTGATCTATTTTCTAAATCTTCGACTTTAGCTTTGAGTTTTGAGATCTCAGAATGATTACCTTCAATTTTAGAAAAATGTGAGCTTGTTATATCTTCTAGGTCTGAGATTCTCTGCTCTGCTTCTTGAATTCTTTTGGAGAATTGTCTGACCTCTAAGGTCAGTAGTGAGATATCCTGTCTGATTTCGTTTTTTAATAAATCAAATTTTGGAGTGATGGCTTCTAGAATATTAGCAACAAGATTTTGTGATTCATATGGAATCGATAGATTTTGAAGTTTCGAGGGGGTCGTTTCTGTAGGGGGATCTGCAAGTGTCCCTGGAGGATTTTTATTCCTGCGGTCCTTGTTTTTGGCTGCCATGCCTAAATTGTTTTTGCCCGTGAGTGATGGTGAGGTGATATACTTATCCATACAAGAGAGAAAGAAGAAAAAAAAACAGAATAACGTGCGAACGTGCTGTGTGACACAAAAGGTGATATAGGGGGAATACGTATAAGTTAAGCCCAATCGTGGGTTGAGTACAGGGGAAGTGCTTAATTCGTGAAAAAAGTGACGTGCAACAAAAGGGAAGTACGAGGAAAAGAGCTGACGTACCTCTTCGGGAGGAGTGAAGTGCGAATAAAGTGAATTACAGATAGTAAGATGAGAAGAGTTGAGAGCCCTCAACTTTTAAGGCCGGAATGTACCGGCGTGCTTAGTGTGTTCTGGTGCTGAAAATCAAGAACGCAGGATTTAAGGAGCTTTATAGCCTCAAGACTATGTATTTAACTGTAGTACCCTCAGTGTTAACCTATCAATAAAGGGTGCACTCTGCCTCTCTAATCGGGAGTTTAATATAACTGTTCCTTTTTCAATGTGCTCCCTAAATTACCTCCTGTCTCATCAAGCAAGGTAGTTTTGTTATACACACCTGTCTGGGTGTATTCTATAAACAAATAAGAGTTCACGCAGGAGTTTATTCAGTCACTTAAACTCAAAGAATGCTCTTAATTATTGTGAAAATCAAGAAGAAACATTTGTAGTGTTTTGAACCTTAGAGGTGTGCAGTGTCATGTTTCATGGGTGAGTGGGGTGAGTAATACTTATTAAACCCTTTAGGTATATGCACCAGCTAACTGTTCCCCTCTCTTACCTCAGCCCTTTTAATCTATTTGAATTCTGTATTATATGAATTGTTTCAATACATTTACCATGTCATATACCTTAGCCTCTACACAGAATATTTCAAAATTGTGCAATAAAACAATAGAATGATAGAAAAACCAGCTATTATTCACATCACATAGCTAGGTCAAGAACCTCTAACCCTGCAACTGCTTATTAATGTCACTGACAAAGATTTATAGCAAGATGACACTTGGTAGCATCAGTAATTACTGAAAAATAGTAAAGCAGGGTTGAATCTTGTTTGCCTCAGGAAGACTAAACAGTCTCAGAACGTTGAAAGTTCAAGCCTTAAATTATTTCTGAGCTTTACCCATATTTCTGTGTTAAAGAGTTCCAGTGGGCATTCATATATCTGTTTAGCTCTTCTTATTCCTTTTCTTTTTCTATTCTCCTCTTCCCCCTTCCCCGTACAATCAAGAGAACACTCAATCCACAAGTTTGTAGAAGCAATTACTAATCTTTCCCACTCTTTTAATTTTGCAAATTTTCAACAAACCAAGAGCAGAAAAACCTTCTCCGTGTTTAGCAGAAAAGAGAAAAAGGGGGGGAAAAATAGTTCTCATGCCCAATGCGTTAGTGAGAGTTCCGGGCCCTTCCAACCCTGCTTTATGTAAGATTTTATTAAAGTAATTAGCCGGGGTTTAGCCAGGGGCTGCAGATATACTGCTAAAGGGAGGCTTTTAGCTGATCACCACCCATGCATTCTTAACTTTGGTCAGTTCCCGTTCCGACCTTCCTTCCCCACCAGCCGGCTGGGTTGTGCAAACACAGTGACCGCCGCCCTGCACTCACTCGTCTTCACCTTAAGGCTCTATGTCTGTGTCGGGTTCTCTTGTAACAGCCAGCGTGTTTCCTATAGCCAGTTTCTGCTTATCTCACTGGATGGATGCTGGTGTTTAGTCCTGAGGGTCTCGCTGCTCTTCTCGCTTCCCAAGACTCTTGCCGCCCCCTCCTCCTATGAAACAACGGCCTGGGTTGCGGACTCCACCTCGCAGCATCGGTGGGGGGGGGAGCCGCCGTTAGAGATAATTCTTCCTCAGATTTTCCGGCCGTGGGCGCCGGAGGAGTCAGGAGCCCGCGCCGCTCAATCCCCACGCGCAGCACCGGTGGGTGGGGAGAACAGCTGTTCTTGCGAAGCCTTGCTTTGAGTGCCGGGACTACTTCGGCCTGATCCCTTAGAGTCACGGGAACCCCTGAGGTATATAGAGATAAGGTGAGTGTCAGTCAGCTGCCACTGCGTCCGGGCTGCGTAGGTATGCACTGTTTTGGGCGTCTTACCCCACTCACTGGGCAGAGCTGTGAGTGGGAGGCCCACACTCGATTTTCCGATTCCTTCCACCCAAAACGGAGCTTATGTAGATGTTCTGCCCTGCAGTATAAGCTCCTGGTGGGACAGATCTATTTTAGCGCAGTTGGTATCTTGCGCTGCCAGGGGGAACACCTTGCTTTGAAAGTTTGTTGTTTTCCTGTGCTGTAGCAAACTTTCCAAGGGAGGTCCTGGCGCGAGAAACCGCCAAGGGACAAGCTACAGGGGATGGTAGCCTGGAGCACGCTCTCACAACACAGACTCCTCCTCTTCCCCTCCCAGGGCATGTCAGAGCATGCAATTTTTGCAGTGTTTGTGTTTAGCTGTAATTTTCCTCTTACTCATTTACTGTACCCACACATATTATATACAGTTTTTCTCGCCATGAAATGGACTTTCTAAAGATACCAAAACAGACTTTTTCGAACTTTGACCCCCAAAATCTGTTACACATCTACAACCAACAAAAAAAAAACCATGCTAAATAGTTTCTAAATTTTGTCCTGAGTTTAGAAATACCCAATGTTTACATGTTCTTTGCTTTTTTTGCAAGTTATAGGGCAATAAATACAAGTAGCACTTTGCTATTTTCAAACCACTTTTTTTTTTTTTTAAATTAGCGATAGTTACATTGGAACACTGATATCTGTCAGGAATCCCTGAATATCCCTTGACAAGTATATATATTGGTTTAGAAGACAACCCAAAGTATTGATCTAGGCCCATTTTGGTATATTTCATACCACCATTTCACCGCCAAATGCGATCAAATAAAAAAAATCATTCACTTTTTCACAATTTTTTTCACAAACTTTAGGTTTCTCACTGAAATTATTTACAAACAGCTTGTGCAATTATGGCACAAATGGTTGTAAATGCTTCTCTTGGATCCACTTTGCTCAGAAATAGCAGACATATATGGCTTTGGCGTTGCTTTTTGGTAATTAGAAGGCCGCTAAATGCTGCTGCGCACCACACGTGTATTATGCCCAGCAGTGAAGGCATTAATTAGGGAGCTTGTAGGATTCATTTTAGCTTTAGTGTAGTAGACAACCCAAAGTATTGATCTAGACCCATTTTGGTATATTTCATGCCACCATTTTACCGCCAAATGCGACCAAATAAAAAAAAACGTTCACTTTTTCACAAACTTTAGGTTTCTCACTGAAATTATTTACAAACAGTTTGTGCAATTATGGCACACATGGTTGTAAATGCTTCTCTGGGATCCCCTTTGTTCAGAAATAGGAGACATATATGGCTTTTTGGCAATTAGAAGGCTGCTAAATGACGTTGCACAGTGCACACCACACTTGTATTATGCCCAGCAGTGAAGGGGTTAATTAGGTAGCTTGTAGGGAGCTTGCAGGGTTAATTTTAGCTTTAGTGTAAAGATCAGCCTCCTACCTGAAACATCTCACACCCTGATCCCTCCCAAACAGCTCTATTCCCTCCCCCACCCCACAATTGTCCCCGCCATCTTAAGTACTGAAAGAAAGTCTGCCAGTACTAAAATAAAAAGTATCATAATTATTTCTCCCCCCCCCGCACATATTTACATATTCTGCTGTGTAGGATACCGCCTTAGCCCTCAACCTCCCTGATCCCCCACCCCGCAAACAGCTCTCTAACCCTCCCCCTTTACATTATTGTGCGCCATCTTGTGTATTGGCAGCTGTCTGCCAGTACCCAGTTTTCCATAAAATGTTATTTTTGTTTTTTTTCCCATATTTTTCTGTAGTGTAGCTTCCCCCCTCAATAAACAACCCCCCACCCCCTCTTAGATCCCTTAGATCAAAATTCCCTCCCTCCCACTTTGTGTAAAATAGTGTTTAATAGTGTAGCGGTTCCCACCCGCCCCCCTCTGACTCTCAACCCACATTGATGGCTGCCCACCCGCCTCGGCTCCCACCCACCAACGATTGTAGCCATCGATGTCCGATGCAGAGAGGGCCACAGAGTCCGGGGTCTGTCACTTTGAGGGCCATGAGAGTGGGGTCTGGTCCTGGAGGTTGGGGGCAATGTCTCTGACCTTTGATGTTGGGGGGTTCTGGCCCTGGAGGTTAGGGGGCCTGGTAGGGGCAGGACAGGGAGGCTATTATGTTCATTTGCATAAATTTGAATACATTTGGGTCAGTGTGAGACAAATGGGGACCTACCCTAATTTGTGCCCAGGGCCCTAATTGGTCTCAGTCCACCTCTGCATTTGTGTAACATTGTGGTAATATTCATGTAACATCATTGTTCAGATTTTGTGTCTTCAATAAACAGAAATTGAAGGAAGGAAGAAAGAAAAACTAACCACTATATGAACCTATCCCTCTGTACATACAAATTAGGCACGCAGTCCCCTATCCTACCTCTCCCTCGCTCCTTCCGTTTATCTTACCAATGTTGCTTGTTTTGTTTTTGTTTTAATTGTTAAAAAAAAAAAATCATATACAAAAATATACCTAAAGGAGCTATTTCTCATACAGCTCTGCAGCTGGTATAACAAGTAATTGAAAACACATTAAAGGAAAACCTTTGCAGTACACTATACCCTTAAAGGGACAGTCAAGTCCGAAAATAACTTTTGTGATTCAAATAGGGCATGTAATTTTAAACAACTCTCCAATTTACTTTTATCACCAATTTTGCTTTGTTCTCTTAGTATTCTTAGTTGAAAGCTAAACCTAGAAGGTTCATATGCTAATTTCTTAGACCTTGAAGGCCGCCTCTGCATTTGACAGTTTTTCACCACTAGAGGGCGTTAGTTCATATGTTTCATATAGATAACATTTAGCTCATGCACATGAATTTACTGAGGAGTGAGCACTGATTCGCTAAAATGAAAGTCTGTCAAAAGTACTGAAATAAAGGGGAAGTGTGCAGAGGCTTAGATACAAGGTAATCACAGAGGTAAAACTTATTTTATTATAACTGTGTTGATTATGCAAAACTGGGGAATGAGTAATTAAGGGATTATATATATATATATATATATATATATATATATATATATATATATATATATATATATATATATATATATATATTATATATATTTATTTATTTATTTTTTTAAAGAAATTTTTATTAGGACATATGCCATACAGTCATAATGAGAAACATTACACAGTAGTACTTCGTGAACAAAATCAACATCCAAAATAATTTTTATAATAATGAGGTGGTCTCAACACAGTCCCAATAGAGACCAAAACCTCACAAGTCCCATCATAAACCAATGTCCTTTGAGTCACACAGGAAGACAGTGCTTATGTCCAACAATAACAGCTATTTATGACAACATAATAATCATAGAACAACATATGATTGATATAATTCAAGGTTAATGTATGATAAACGTACATAGATTAACAAGTGGTAACAATTCAGTAAATTGTTTCATACCTAAAGATCTTCTATTTAACAAGATATCTCTGAATAGAAATAAGGAGAAAAGGGATATACATCAGAGAAATAGAGGGAAAGGAGCAAAATAAGATGGAAGAGAGGAAAAGGAAGAGGAGAAAAAAAAATGCAAATCACGGATGTAACACAATGCCATAGGTAGTCTGAGGTAAAGACCACAAAATCTGAGGGGAAAACTACACAGGACTATAGTCCCAAACCAAGGCATGGAGGTCTTCAGAACCATGTATATGAGAGACATAAGCTTCCATTGATTTAATATATCTCACAATAGCTACAACTTGTTCCCAGAGAGGAGAGGCCGACCAAAGCCACATTCTGGCAATGGTCAATTTAATCGCCAGGAATAAGTAAATGCAGAACAATTTTTGCGACAAGTGTAGCTTTGTAGGGAGGATATGGAACAGATCTACACTGGTTGTTGCTGGTATCAAGATGCCCTTTAAATTGCAGTATTGGACTGCTTTCTGACATAAAGATGCAATGACCGGGCAAGACCACCAAATGTGGGCTGGAGTGCCCAGGGCGTCACAACCCCTCCAACACTTGGGAGAGTTAGTGTGTGATATTTTAAATAGACGGGTCGGTGTCATGTGCCACTGCAACAATACTTTGAGAAATAATTCATAGAGAGTGATGCAATGGGCTGCTTTTTTGGTCAGTCGAATTGCCAAGTGCCATGCTAGTGGTTCATGAATTGTACCCACGGCAGATTCCCATTGTTTTATCGGTGGAGATTTATAGAAAAGTGAAGGGTGTAAGATATCCTGATAAGAGGATGAGAGCAATTTTTTATAAGAGATTTTTAAATCCCATTTCGTCTCCCACTTGGTTTTAGACCGCAACGGATCTTTGTCAAAACCCCATGATTTAAGGAAGCTCCGTAATCTCCAGAATTCAAAGTGTAAAACTAAAGGTGGATTATACTTCTGGAGAAAAGACTGATATGAGATTAATTGGACCCCCTCATATATGTCTGTTATGTCTATGATGCTCAAATCCGACCAAAGGGACGGATGGGTATCTGGCAGTGCAGGAAGAAGCCCCCCCAATCTTATGGGATGGGGATGGGTGAGGAGCAACTGTGGGTAAATTATTAATCTTGTTCCAAAATTTCAAATTGGAAACTATAATAGGATTAACTAAAATAGTTTGCGGTCTAGCATGCTTAGGGATCCAAATCAGATCCCCAAGAGAGTACCCAGTGAGGCCTGCTCCAATTCTGCCCATCTACTATTATATGGCATTCCCCATTGCGTCACGTGGGAAAGGCGAGCAGCCTCGTGGTAATAAAGGATATTGGGGGCAGCCGCCCCTCCAGCAGAGACAGGTTGTTGCAGGGTACTTGTGGCAAAAATACACCAAGGTGTTTAATATATGAGGTGGACCAATTAAATTTATATTGGTTCTTTAGTTCAATGAGGGTGTCCTCAGGAATATGAATAGCATAAGCCTCCGTTTTAGAAACGTTAAGTTTATAATAGCTAACCGAAGCGAATCTCTCCAGTAGAGAGAAGAGATGTGGCAAGGACTTAACTGGGTCCGAAAGCAGCACAGTTAAATCATCAGCAAACAAAGCTGTCGTCTGGGTCGTATGATGTATATCCACTCCTATTATTTGAGGGGATGACCTAATGGCAGTAGCCAACGGTTCCATGATAAGAGTAAATATAAGCGGCGACAGGGGGCAGCCCTGTCTTGTTCCATTTGTGATCCCAAAGGGATCCGAACAGAATCCAAGTCCCCTAATTGTAGCCGAGGGATTAGAATACAAGGCCGCTATAGATGTTATAAACGAAGTGGGGAAACCAAACCGTCGTAGAACAGCGAACATATATTCCCAGTTCACCCTGTCGAAGGCCTTTTCAGCGTCCAACGACAGGGTGACACAGGGCAAGCCTAATCTATCGGCCTCAAAATATATATTTAACAATCTCCTGGTGTTGTCGGGCCCTTGGCAACCCCTTACAAAACCCAATTGATCACAATTGATTAAGGATGGTAAAAGGAGGTTGAGACGTGAAGCCAAAATTTTGGCAAACAGCTTAACGTCCAAGTTTAGCAATGAGATAGGCCTATAGCTTGAACATTCAGTGAGATCCTTCCCCTGTTTAGGAAGTGTAATAATGGTTGCCTGAAGGAACTCGGCAGGAAATGTGTCACAAGAACTAGCCTTGGTAAAAAATCTTAATAAAAGAGGTATAAGCTGTGGTTGAAATTTTTTATAGAAGAGGTCTGAAAAGCCATCTGGCCCTGGCGATTTGAGGGTTTTAAGAGACTGAATAGCTGTTTTAGAAAGAAGTGAGATTCTCCGATAGCGCTAACTTGAGATAAGACCTAAAGCTCCCTTACGAATGGGTCCCTAGTTACCCAATGAAAATCTAACAGAAACAATACATATGTAAGGAGCGCCTAAATGAAAGGCGAGGTCAACAAGAGTGGGCCAGGATCAAATATGGGATGGGTCGTATATAAATAGTGAAAGAGGGATAAATAGCATATAAAATGTCAATTTAATCTCAGAGTTAAAATCAGTTTACATAAACATATGTTAAAATTAGTTTACATAAACATATAATACAAATACATATAAATACATGGATCCATGATACAATTTATAAAAACAAATGACAAATATGAGAATAAAAAACAAATGTAGACAAATAGAAACAAAGTTAAAAACAATGGTGACCGCTCCGGGGTCTGATTAAATATGGTATAGTTAATACTGCCTGTGTAGAAGGTGCTATAATAAGCTCGTCTTAGGACGTGTGGTGAAAAAATGTGTAACTAAAAATTCTTAAAGTCCTTGTTAATAATAATAAAGAAACCAAGTCCAATAGTCCAAAAAGAATCCAAAGATCCAACTGATCCAATTGTGTAGGTTATTCCAAATGTGAAAAAATAAAAATATATAAAAAATGTGTTCAAATGTGATGAATAAATTGTGGACAAAATAATCAAAAAATATATATAAAAAGAGTCAAATATGATGTTAGAAAATAGTGTTCAAAACAATTCCTCAAATGTGATGTGGATTTCAAGCCAAAAGGTAGATAAAAAAAACAAAAAAAAAACACATACAGTGTAGGTGTGATTCTTGGTAGTGCTCAGCTATGAACAAAAAAGAACAAAATTCCCAAACCTGTGAAAAAAGAAATAGTACAACATAGAGCAGTAACGTTTTAAATTAACTGTAGTTGATTAAAATGTAACTCACCATATAGGTCAACGCGTTTCGGCCCACCAATAGGGCCTTATTCAAGACTGGTATATGGTTAGTAAAAGTATGCATTTTATACTTGTTTGATTAACCAAATGGCGCCAAATGAGTCTGAATTGCGCCCATTTGCTGACCCTATGACCCGGATGTTCATTGTGGGACCGGATGTGTAACCTTATTTGATTCCCATATTTGATCCTGGCCCACTCTTGTTGACCTCGCCTTTCATTTAGGCGCTCCTTACATATGTATTGTTTCTGAATAGCTGTTTTAACCTTGAAACTGGAAATAGGGGCCTGTAAAGCCTCCATCTGTGTTGTAGAAGTAGTGGGGAGATCTAACATAGAAAGAAAATCATTTATACTATCCAATTGCGGAGGAGGGGTCGTATTATCTTTTGACAGGTTGTAAAGAGATGAGTAGTAATCAGCGAAAGCTGTACCTATCTCTCTCGGGTGAGTAATGTGCTGACCTTTACCTTTCAAGGAATGGATACGAGCTGCCGCTGTTCGCTGACGTAACCTGTTAGCTAAAAGCCTGTTGGCCTTATTACCTGTGTAATAGAAGACCTCTTTGAGTCTAAGGAGCCTACCTGCTGATCTTTCAGTTTCTAGTTGAACTATTTTCGTTTTAAGATTTACAAGTTGTTGATAAAGGCTTGGCGATGGGTCCTTTTTATGCTCAGCAGTGAGTTTACGGAGGTTTACCATTAGATGGGCTAATGTCTCGCCTCTATGCTTTTTTTGCTCTGCCGCAATTCTAATAAAGGACCCCCTCACATATGCCTTCAATGAGGCCCATAAAGTGAAGTCATCCACCATGCCATTATCATTAATTTGAAGAAACTCAGTTAAATCCTTAGTGATACGAGCGACCGTGTCGAGGTCTGAAAAAACAGTTGGCGAAAGTCGCCACACTGGAGGATACTGTAATTCCAGTGGGGATTTAAGAGTGATATGTACCGGGTCATGGTCAGACCATGGGCATTGGGGAATCCAAGACCTGGATATACAATCTAGAAGTCTTGGTTCACAAAAGAAAAAAATCGATCCGTGAATAAGAGTGATGAACTTACGAAAAGTAGGTGTAATCACGCTGTCATATTAAGAGCCCGCCACACATCAAACAAATTAAATTGAGACATGAGATTCTTGAATTTGTATGAAAGATCAACCAAAGCTTTATCAGACTTACGGGATTTATCTGATTTTTTTTATCTAGCACAGGATCCCAAACAGTATTGAAGTCTCCTGCAATGAGGAGAAAACCCTGGCGTAGACTGTCTAGCTTATTTAAAAACCTGCGGAGCATCCTTATATGTTGTTTATTAGGGCCATAATAAGAGGTCAATGTGTAAACCACATCATCCAACTTACAAATGAGAATTAGGTACCTACCCTGTGGGTCAGTTTCAGTATGGATAGGTTCATCTTTATGGATATTATATATATTTTAAAACAAAAATTCTGGTGTTGATTGTTCCTTTAAGCCCACATAAAATTACTAAAGGCATATGAAACCCAAATTGTTTTTTCATGATTCAGATAGGGCATCCGATTTTATTATTATTATCGGTTATTTGTAGAGCGCCAACAGATTCTGCAGCGCTATGATTTTCAACAACTTTCTATTTTACTCCTATTATCAATTTTTCTTTATTCACTTAATATTTTTTGTTAAAAAGCAGGGACATATGCTTAGGAGCCGGCCCATTTTTGGAGCACTATATGGCAGCAGTTTTTCAAAAATGTTATCAATTTGCAAGAGCACAATTTCCTGCCATTAGTGCTCCAGATGGCTACCTAGGTATCTCTTCAACACAAAATATCACGTGAAAATTTGATAATAGAAGTAAATTGGAAACTTTTAAAAAATGGTCTGCGCTGCTAACTGTAGTTTTTCCACAGCCCTCAGAGAGGCTGAAGTGTATTTCATAGAATGCAAACCCCCAAACCTCCTACATAAAGCATGCTAAAAGATAGGCACGTGCATTCGACTGTTTTGTTAGCTGCGAATGCGGTGGCTGCTCGTGGCATTCAGCTTTTTTTGAAGCCGGGTTTATTCTTGTGAAAGTGCAACACACTAAGATCTGTGCAAATCCATATATTAGCGTGTTGCCCTTTCACAAGAAGAAATGTGTCTCCAAGAAGAGCCGAATGCAGCGAGCCGCCCTCTTCATTCGCATTTGCAGCTAACGAACCTGCCAAATGCACATTTGTAGTAAAAGATAAAACATTAAAAGGAATTTTCAAGATGTGTCGCTAAACTGCAAGCCAATGCAAATAAAGCTACAAATATGAAAGCTTTACATGTTTTGAAAACATTTATGTTGCGTACAGATCTTCAATGCAGTCTTGAATTTCTGAAACATATTAAAAATAATGTTATAATGTCCTTTGTACTGCAGGAGGGAGGTGTGGGGGCAGATGATGTGATGTAACAACATGACACAAAATGTCTGATTGAAAAATAAGTTACAAAGTCGGTAACAAAAAAAAAGAGTGCTTTACCCCTACAATTATATAGGAAAAATTATCACTGAATAAAACAGAAACAATTTTTTAACCATTCATAATTTATCTTTATTGGTTTAACTATTAAATCATACATGTTTAAAAACACAAACTCTCTAGATATCAATATATAGCATAGGTGTGTGAATAATACCTCTGAAAATCATGTATCTAGATGTGAAACATTGTAATTGGTTTGTATAATATCAAGCAGTTAGATACAACCAATATCTTTTGTAGCCGGCTAGTAATAAATTCAGAAATAACGTAACAAGAGAACCTGTTAATATGTGAGATGTCAGATTGCGAGATTAACGCTATCTAGCTAATACTCTATCTGTAATTATAAAGTACTACAAATGTTTTTAAACTTGTATGGTTGAATAGTTAAACCAATAAAGATAAAGTATGAATGGTTAACAAATCATTCCTATATTATTCTCCTTGAAAAATAAAGAAACAGCTGTTTTACCATTTCCCCAAAATCCACTTAAGGGGGGACAAAGTAATTAGATTCTCCTTGAAAAATAAAGAAAACATAATTTATGTAAGAACTTACCTGATAAATTCATTTCTTTCATATTGGCAAGAGTCCATGAGCTAGTGACGCATGGGATATACAATCCTACCAGGAGGGGCAAAGTTTCCCAAACCTCAAAATGCCTATAAATACAAAACTCACCACACCCACAATTCAGTTTAATGAATAGCCAAATAGTGGGGTGAAAAAGAAATGAGTAAAAAGTATCAACAAAGGAATTTGGAAATAATTGTGCTTTATACAAAAAAATCATAACCACCACAAAAAGGGTGGGTCTCATGGACTGAAAGAAATGAATTTATCAGGTAAATTTTTACATAAATTATGTTTTCTTTCATGTAATTGGCAAGAGTCCATGAGCTAGTGACGTATGGGATAGAAATACCCAAGATGTGGAACTCCACACAAGAGTCACTAGAGAGGAAGGGATAAAATAATAACAGACATTTTCCACTGAGAAAATTAAATCCACACACAAAAAAATAAGTTTTTCTCATAAGTGAAAGAAAAAAAACTTAAAACATAAGCAGAGGAATCAAACTGAAACAGCTGCCTGAAGAACTTTTCTACCAAAAACTGCTTCCGAAGAAACAAATACATCAAAACGGTAGAATTTAGTTGCTGCTTTTCAAATCTGATCAACTGAAGCTTCATTCTTAAAAGCCCACGACGTGGAGACTGATCTAGTAGAATGAGCTGTAATTCTCTAAGGCGGGGCCTGACCCGACTCCAAATAAGCCTGATGAATCAAAAGCTTTAACCAAGATGCCAAGAAAATGGCAGAAGCCTTCTGACCTTTCCTAGAACCAGAAAAGATAACAAATAGACTAGCAGTCTTCCTGAAATCTTTAGTAGCTTCAACATAATATTTCAAAGCTCTTACCACATCCAAAGAATGCAAGGATTTCTCCAAAGAATTCTTAGGATTAGGACACAAAGAAGGGACAACAATTTCTCTATTAATGTTGTTAGAATTCACAACCTTAGGTAAGAATTTAAATGAAGTCCACAAAACTGCCTTATCCTGATGGAAAATCAGAAAAGGAGATTCACAAGAAAGAGCAGATAGCCAAAAGGAACAACACTTTCCAAGAAAGTAGTTTAATGTCCAAAGAATGCATAGGCTCAAAAGAAGGAGCCTGTAAGGCCTTCAAAACCAAATTAAGACTACAAGGAGGAGAGATTGATTTAATGACAGGCTTGATACAGACCAAAGCCTGTACAAAACAGTGAATATCAGAAAATAAAACAGAAAGAGCAGAGATTTGTCCCTTTAAGGAACTTTCAGACAAACCTTTATCCAAACCATCCTGAAGAAACTGTAAAATTCTAGGAATTCTAAAAGAATGCCAGGAGAATTTATGAGAAGAACACATTATGAAATATAAGTCTTCCAAACTCGATAATAAATCTTCCTAGAAACAGATTTATGAGCCTGTAAAATAGTATTAAAAACGGAGTCAGAGAAACGTCTATGACTAAGCACTAGGCGTTCAATTTCCATACCTTCAAATTTAATGATTTGAGATCCTGATGGAAAAACGGACCTTGAGACAGAAGGTCTAGCGTTAATGGAAGTCGCCAAGGTTGGCAGCTGGACATACGAACAAGATCCGCAAATAAAAACCTGTGAGGCCATGCTGGCGCTACCAGCAACACAAACGATTGTTCCATGATGATTTTGGAAATCACTTTTGGAAGAAGAACTAGAAGTGGGAAGATATCAGCAGGTTGGTAACACCAAGGAACTGCTAACGCATACACTGCTTCCACCTGAGGATCCCTGGACCTGGACAGGTACCTGGGAAGTTTCTTGTTTAGATGGGAAGCCATCAGATCTATTTCTGGAAGACCCCACATCTGAACAATCTGAGAAAACACATCTGGATGGAGTGACCACTCCCCCGGACGTAAAGTCTGACGTCTGAGATAATCCGCTTCCCAATTGTCTATACCTGGGATATGAACCGCAGAAATTAGACAGGAGCTGGATTCCGCCCAAGCAAGTTTCCAAGATACTTCTTTCATGGCTTGGGGACTGCGAGTCCCACCCTGATGATTGACATATGCCACAGTTGTGATATTGTCTGTCTGAAAACAAATGAACGGTTCTCTCTTCAACAGAGGCCACACCTGATAGCCCTGAAGATAGCACGGAGTTCTAAAATATTGATTGGTAACCTCGCCTCTTGAGGTTTCCAAACCCCTTGTGCTGTCAGAGATCCCCAGACAGCTCCCCAACCTGAAAGACTTGCATCTGTTGTGATCACAGTCCAGGTTGGACGAACAAAAGAGGCCCCTTGAACTATACGAACTTCCATGAACATAGCCACTGAAGGGAATGACTGAGACTGAAGGTTACGACAGGCTGAAACCAATTTTAATCGTCTCTTGTCTGTTAGAGACAGAGTCATGGACACTGAATCTATCTGGAAACCTAAAAAGGTGACCCTTGTCTGAGGAATCAAAGAACGATTTGGTAAATTGATCCTCCAACCATGTCTTTGAAGAAACAACACTAGTTGATTTGTGTGAGATTCTGCAGAATGTAAAGACTGAGCTATTACCAAGATATCGTCCAAATAAGGAAATACCGCAATACCCCATTCTCTGATTACAGAGAGTAGGGCACCGAGAACCTTCGAAAAGATTCTTGGAGCTGCCGCTAGGCCAAACGGAAGAGCGACAAACTGGTAATGCTTGTCTAGAAAAGAGAATCTCCGAAACTGATAATGGTCTGGATGAATCGGAATATGAAGATAAGCATCCTGTAAGTCTATTGTGGACATATAATGCCCTTGCTGAACAAAAGGCAGAATAGTCCTTATAGTCACCATTTTGAAAGTTGGCACTTTTACATAACGATTCAAAATTTTCAGATCCAGAACTAGCCTGAAAGAATTTTCTTTCTTTGGGACAATGAATAGATTTTAATAAAACCCAGACCCTGTTCCAGAAACGGAACTGGTATGATTACCCCTGAAAGCTCCAGGCCTCAAACACACTTCAGAAAAGCCTTAGCCTTTACTGGATTTACTGGGATGCGTGAGAGAAAAAACCTTCTCACAGGAGGTCTTACTCTGAATCCTATTAGGTACCCTTGAGAGACAATACTCTGAATCCAACGATTTTGGACAGAATCTGCCCAAATGTTTTGGAAGAATTCTAATCTTCCCCCTATCAGCTGAGCTGGAATGAGGGCTGCACCTTCATGCAGACTTGGGGGCTGGCTTTGGTTTCTTAAACAGTTTGGATTTACTCCAACTTGAAGAAGGTTTCCAATTGGAACCAGATTCTTTGGGGGAAGGATTAGGTTTCTGTTCCTTATTTTGTTGAAAGGAACGAAAGCGGTTAGAAGTTTTAGATTTACCCTTAGGTCTTTTATCCTGAAGCAAAAAAACTCCCTTCCCCCAGTGACAGTTGAAATAATCGAATCCAACTGAGAACCAAATAACTTATTACCTTGGAAAGAAAAAGATAGTAATCTAGACTTAGATACCATGTCAGCATTCCAATATTTAAGCCACAAAGCTTATCTAGCTAAAATAGCTAAAGACATAGATTTAACATCAATTTTGATGATATCAAAAATGGCATCACAAATAAAATGATTAGCATGTTGAAGCAAGCGAACAATGCTAGACAAATCAGGATCCGTTTCCTGTTGCGCTAAACTTTCCAACTAAAAAGTTGATGCAGCGGGGGCGTGTCCTAGCACTCTTCTGTAGCTCTGGGAGAAAAATCAATAATCCGCCGGTTATTGCTTTAATTCTACAGCACGAATATACACAAGACCCTATCGTTAGTTGCTGTATTTATGATCCTGGAGGCGGAATTGGACGATTGAGGCCTATAGCGGCGGCGATCTTACAGGCAGCGTCCCCCCCCCCTGGATCCCAGGGGTGTCTAGCCAGAACTGGTTAATATTGCCGTAATTAATAACCTTTCTTACTAAGCATCGGCATACCGATTTGGGCATTGTAATCACATAGAAAGTGCAGTCGCAGACATCAACCGGCCACAATGGGAGTTAGTGACCTTTCTACTGCTATGGATCATCGCTTAGCTAAGTTGGAAGCCCTGTTGCAAGCTTTAATAGATAAAGCTCCTTCGGAGCAGGACTTACTTTATCTAATGGAAAAATTAGAATTTACTAAAGTTGCTGAGCCGGCGCTACAACAACCCGTGATGAGTGAGCCAGTTGCACATATACAGCCCGGGGAAGACAAGCAACCTACCATGCTAGGGCTCGGAGCAGCCATACAGTCAGGCGGTAGCCCTATTATCACACCACTATCAACATTTGACGACGATAAATACAGAGCAGAGGAAACGCCATACCAGCATAACTTGCAAGATACTGGCCTCTCGCTAAACACGGGCCTGCCAAGCAGGAGATATAACGCTACTCCATCTCGGATGGCGCCTGGAGCCACATTGATCCACCCACAGATGGAGATACTGGACCTTCCGCATCTAAAAGTCATTGCCAGCAAACAGTGAAAACCTCTTACCACTCTCGGGATTGAAGATCCCACAGACTTAGCAAGATTGCAGCTATGGGTAGAACAGAACTTGGAGCTGCCACGTGGACTCTGGGGGAGCCCTGAGATAGCCGTAAACGTAGAGACTCTAAGCTCACCTACCTTTACCACGGATCCAGATTGTTTCTTAGATAGTATACGGCTTTCGGAGGGTCCTGACCTCCGGTATAACCCTCCCGGGACTAAGAACCACCCCACACTATCCCCAGGCACTATTGCTACCAGACATCCTATACTGCAGAGGGGAGAGATTCAGTTCTGCCAGATTGCCGGCTGTGAAGGGGATGGTGCTTTTTGTGACAAATGGAGGTACTCTGGGGGTTGATAACTCTCCTCTAATGCACATCTACCAATAGACTCTGCTTGGGACTATCTTAAAGACTCATATATAAGGTTTGCCGCGCTGTTTGGTTTTGCTACCAGCGCTTGTTTTGATGTTTTCCGGTTTTGCATATATGTTTGAATATGGATGTTTTACTAATTTAATATGTAGCTCCTATCCCATTAACCCCATCATTACTTTCCAGAATCCCAGGAAGTGGGAGGTTGATCAGAGGCAGGGGGAGACAAGTATTTCCTTAGTTTATAACTCTCGGGTTGAATATGGCATTAATGGCGTGCACATTAAACATACTGTATTACCTAACTCGCGGCTGGCAGCCACGGTAGCGGGTGGGGGTCACGTATATATTTTATAGCTGGGACATCGCCATTTATCTGTCAGTAAACACCCCTAACAGCCTCAACATTGAATCTTCCCCCTATGCTTTTTACATGGGAATAGGATAGCTGTGGGTGCAACTAAATATAAAAATGACATCTCTTCTGGTTAGTTGTGTCTCTTAACACAAGTTCTTCTGTGTTATTCTGTCTCTTCTATTTGTTGTGCTTCCCCAAAACTGTTTATAAGTGTCTTTGTATTAGATCAATGAGTGGTCTAAAGTGCTAACACTAGGGGATCAGAAGGAAGTACACTGAATTAGACAATGTTTTTTTAAATACTGACCCCCATATTTGAGTAGAAATTGCAGATTGTCATCATTATGTATAAATTGTTCCATGGTCACTAGCAATCAACAGAGGGGATAAACTTGATAATTCAATGACTCAACGACATATTGTATTATAATATTTCTAAGGTATGCTATGGTGCATACATTTTATGACGTGTACTTTTGTTTGATATGAATAAAGCTTTATTGAAAACCAAAAAAAAAAAAAGTTGATGCAGCTGCAACATCAGCCATAGAAATGACAGGTCTGAGGAGATGACCAGAATATAAATGAGCTTTCCTTAGATAAGATTCAAGTTTCCTATCTAAAGGGTCTTTAAAAGAAGTACTATCTTCCATAGGAATAGTAGTACATTTAGCAAGAGTAGAAATAGCCCCATCAACTTTGGGGATCTTTTACCAAAACTCCAATCTAACTGCTGGCAAAGGATACGATTTTTTAAACCTTGAAGAAGGAATAAAAGAAGTACCAGGCCTATTCCATTCCTTAGAAATCATATCAGAAATAGCATCAGGAACTGGAAAAATCTCTGGAGTAACCACAGGAGGTTTATAAACATAATTTAAACGTTTACTAGTTTTAATATCAAGAGGACTAGTTTCCTCAATATCCAATGTAATCAACACTTCTTTTAACAAGGAACGAATATACTCCATTTTAAATAAATAAGTAGATTTGTCAGTGTCAATATCTGAGGAAGGATCTTCTGAATCAGATAGATCCTCGTCAGATGAGGATAATTCAGTATGTTGTCGGTCATTAGACATTTCATCAACTTTATGAGAAGTTTTAAAAGACCTTTTACGTTTATTAGAAGGCGGGATGGCAGACAAAGCCTTCTGAATCGCATCAGCAATAACATCTTTTATATTCACAGGTATATCTTGTACATTAGATGTTGAAGGAACAACAGGTATAGTACTATTACTGATGGACACATTCTCTGCATGTAAAAGCTTATCATGACAACTATTACATACCACATCTGGAGATATAATCTCCACAAATTGACAACAAATGCATTTAGCTTTGGTAGAACTGTTATCAGGCAGCAGGGTTCCAACAGTGGTTTCTGAGACAGGATCAGATTGAGACATCTTGGAAATGTAAGAGAAAAAAAAACATATAAAGCAAAATTATCAATTTCCTTATATGGCAGTTTCAGGAATGGGGAAACAAAATGCAAACAGCATAGCCCTCTAACATAGAAAAAGACAAGAGGCACATAGGAATGGGGTTTTAAATAATTAAATTATTTGGCGCCAAGTATGACGCACAACGTAACTGAACATTTTTTGGCGCTAACAATATCCGTGAATGACACACTCACGTCATTGACGACGCAACCTTGAGCAAGTAACTCAGCGTCAACAAAGACGCTGGAAATGACGAATATGCGTCATCAGACGTAACTTCGCGCCAAGAATGACGCAATAAACTTCGGCATTTTGCGCCCTCGCAAGCCTAATTTTGCCCGCAAAATTTAAAGAGAAAACAGTCCATAGAAAATATAAGTACAATACATATATTTAGAACTTTATATTAATACATAAAGTGCCAAACCATAGCTGAGAGTGTCTTAAGTAATGAAAACATACTTACCAAAAGACCACATATAGAAGATAGCCAAACCAGTACTGAAACGGTTATCAGTAGAGGTAATGGAATATAAGAGTATATTGTCGATCTGATAAAGGGAGGTAGTAGATGAATCTCTACGACCGAAAACAGAGAATCTATGAAATTGATCTCTCTTGAGGAAAACCATTGCATTCAATAGGTGATACTCCCTTCACAACCCTCTGACATTCGCTGTACTCTGAGAGAAATCGGGCTTCAAAATGCTGAGAAGCGCATATCAACATAGAATCTAAGCACAAACTTACTTCACCACCTCCATAGGAGGCAAAGTTTGTAAAACTTAGAACATGTATTTAGTAGACCGAGCGCTAGTATTATACAGCCTTAAGCTCACTTGCAAAAGTCCCCTTGTGGACTTCGGAAGTAACTGAAAGTGTGTGATGAAGTGAGCGCTGAGAAGCTAAAAAGTCGTGGATAGAGTATAGGTGTGTTAAAAATTATACATATTTATTACAATTGAATAATAGAAATACAATTAAAACCTTCCTAAAATCTCCATGGATCCATGAGATAAAAAATTATATATAAAATGATACAATATGTTACAGATATCCAGTAACAAAACTTATCCCAACATCAGAAGGGAATTTTGTTACTGGATATCTGTAACATATTGTATCATTTTATATATAATTTTTTATCTCATGGATCCATGGAGATTTTAGGAAGGTTTTAATTGTATTTCTATTATTCAATTGTAATAAATATGTATAATTTTTTTTTTTTTTTTTAATTATTTTATCCAACAGTGAGTACAACATCAGTAATAATGCAAAGCAACATGATAATACAGTCCACCAATATAAGGTGATATCCCAAGGGAAAACAGGAAAGAAAAAAAAAAAAATGTATATTACATATCATATATCTACATGACTGAGCTAACTGGTCTGTCATAGTAACTCAGTGTTGGGGTTTTTAAATTTGCCCCCCCTCCCCTCCCTCCCGGTTCCATCTCATTAACCATCGCAACCAACAAAAAAAAAAAAAAAAGGGGGGGGGGGGGGGGGGAGAAGAGGTGGCCAGGTAATCAGTTGCAGCTTACACAGAATTGCCCCTGATCACCATATACCTAATAATACTAATTCCGAATTCCTAAATGGATATATCAGGTATTCAATTTCTCTTTCAGGGAAGATCTTAATGAAGGGCGCCCATTTATGAAAAAATTTCTTTACGTCGCATTCATTGTCTATATTGGCATTTCTTTGTTCTAAAATACATTGTTTCTTTAGGTGGTTCCTAATTTCTGGGATGGTTGGCGTCGCCCTCATTTTCCACTTCTTGCATATCAAATATCTGGTGGCAAGAATAGATAAATTGACTAATAGTTCATTAGGCTGACGCTCCTCTCCAGGCCTCAGACAGAATATGATCTGAAACAGGGAGAGTGTTACCAGTTCAATTTTGAGTACTTTCTTAAGCCAATATTCCAGCTTCCTCCAGACATTTCCTATCCCGGGGCAGGACCAGAACATATGTATTAAATCCGCAGCTATATATGAGCATCTGGGACATTTACTAAATTCAGAATTTCGGACTCTGAGGCCTCTCTCCGGGGTAAAATACGCCCTATGAAGAAGTTTCAAATGGGCATCTCGCCAGTTAGAGGAAAGAGTTGTTTTTAATACTTTATTCAAAGAGAGTTGAATAGTTTTAATTTCTATATTATTATGTGGAATTATATTATTCCAACTTATGACTAGATTCTCCCCTAACGGGGTCGCTTTACTAAGGGTCAGTAAATAGTAACATGGAGAGATGGACATAGAGGACTCTTTGATTATTGTAAGCCAAGATTCCATTTTGCCTAAGGACCAGGTCCAGCCAACCTTATGTACTAATTCTGTAATGTAGTGTCTTATCTGTAAATAAGCAAAAACAAAATTTATGCTTACCTGATAAATTCCTTTCTCCTGTAGTGTGGTCAGTCCACGGGTCATCATTACTTCTGGGATATTAACTCCTCCCCAACAGGAAGTGCAAGAGGATTCACCCAGCAGAGCTGCTATATAGCTCCTCCCCTCTACGTCACCTCCAGTCATTCGACCAAGGACCAACGAGAAAGGAGAAGCCAAAGGGTATAGTGGTGACTGGAGTATAATTCAAATTTTTTTTTTACCTGCCATAAAAAAACAGGGCGGGCCGTGGACTGACCACACTACAGGAGAAAGGAATTTATCAGGTAAGCATAAATTTTGTTTTCTCCTGTTAAGTGTGGTCAGTCCACGGGTCATCATTACTTCTGGGATACCAATACCAAAGCTAAAGTACACAGATGACGGGAGGGACAGGCAGGCTCTTTATACGGAAGGAACCACTGCCTGAAGAACCTTTCTCCCAAAAACAGCCTCCGAAGAAGCAAAAGTGTCAAATTTGTAAAATTTGGAAAAAGTATGAAGAGAAGACCAAGTTGCAGCCTTGCAAATCTGTTCAACAGAAGCCTCATTCTTAAAGGCCCAAGTGGAAGCCACAGCTCTAGTAGAATGTGCTGTAATTCTTTCAGGAGGCTGCTGTCCAGCAGTCTCATAGGCTAACCGAATTATGCTACGAAGCCAAAAAGAGAGAGAGGTAGCCGAAGCTTTTTGACCTCTCCTCTGACCAGAATAAACGACAAACAGGGAAGACGTTTGTCGAAAATCCTTAGTTGCCTGTAGATAAAATTTCAGGGCACGGACTACATCTAGATTGTGTAGCAGACGTTCCTTCTTCGAAGAAGGATTAGGACACAAAGATGGAACCACAATCTCTTGATTGATATTCCTGTTAGTGACCACCTTAGGTAGGAACCCAGGTTTAGTACGCAGAACTACCTTGTCTGAATGAAAAATCAGATAAGGAGAATCACAATGTAAGGCGGATAACTCAGAGACTGTTCGAGCCGAGGAAATCGCCATTAAAAATAGAACTTTCCAAGATAACAGCTTGATATCAATTGAATGAAGGGGTTCAAACGGAACACCCTGTAAAACATTAAGAACTAAGTTCAAACTCCAAGGTGGAGCAACAGTTTTAAACACAGGCTTGATCCTAGCTAAAGCCTGACAAAAAGCTTGAACGTCCGGAACTTCTGACAGACGTTTGTGTAAAAGAATGGACAGAGCTGAAATCTGTCCCTTTAAGGAACTAGTGGATAAACCCTTTTCTAAACCTTCTTGTAGAAAAGACAATATCCTCGGAATCCTAACCTTACTCCATGAGTAACTCTTGGATTCGCACCAATATAAGTATTTGCGCCATATCTTATGATAAATCTTTCTGGTAACAGGCTTCCTAGCCTGTATTAAGGTATCAATAACTGACTCAGAAAAACCATGTTTTGATAAAATCAAGCGTTCAATTTCCAAGCAGTCAGCTTCAGGGAAATTAGATTTTGATGTTTGAAGGGACCCTGGATCAGAAGGTCCTGTTTCAGAGGTAGAGACCAAGGTGGACAGGATGACATGTCCACTAGATCTGCATACCAAGTCCTGCGTGGCCATGCAGGCGCTATTAGAATCACTGATGCTCTCTCCTGTTTGATTCTGGCAATCAATCGAGGAAGCATCGGGAAGGGTGGAAACACATAAGCCATCCCGAAGGTCCGTAACGAGGAAGCTTGGCATTCTGTCGAGACGCCATGAGATCTATCTCTGGTTTGCCCCAACGTCGAAGTATTTGGGCAAAGACCTCCGGATGAAGTTCCCACTCCCCCGGATGAAAAGTCTGACGACTTAAGAAATCCGCCTCCCAGTTCTCCACTCCCGGGATGTGGATTGCTGACAGGTGGCAAGAGTGAGACTCTGCCCAGCGAATTATCTTTGATACTTCCATCATTGCTAGGGAGCTTTTTGTCCCTCCCTGATGGTTGATGTAAGCTACAGTCGTGATGTTGTCCGACTGAAACCTGATGAACCCCCGAGTTGTTAACTGGGGCCAAGCCAGAAGGGCATTGAGAACTGCTCTCAATTCCAGAATGTTTATTGGTAGGAGACTCTCCTCCTGATTCCATAGTCCCTGAGCCTTCAGAGAATTCCAGACAGCGCCCCAACCTAGTAGGCTGGCGTCTGTTGTTACAATTGTCCAGTCTGGCCTGCTGAATGGCATCCCCCTGGACAGATGTGGCCGAGAAAGCCACCATAGAAGAGAATTTCTGGTCTCTTGATCCAGATTCAGAGTAGGGGACAAGTCTGAGTAATCCCCATTCCACTGACTTAGCATGCACAATTGCAGCGGTCTGAGATGTAGGCGTGCAAAGGGTACTATGTCCATTGCCGCTACCATTAAGCCGATCACCTCCATGCATTGAGCTACTGACGGGTGTTGAATGGAATGAAGGACACGGCATGCATTTTGAAGCTTTGTTAACCTGTCTTCTGTCAGGTAAATCTTCATTTCTACAGAATCTATCAGAGTCCCCAAGAAGGGAACTCTTGTGAGTGGAAAGAGAGAACTCTTCTTTTCGTTCACCTTCCATCCATGCGACCTTAGAAATGCCAGTACTAACTCTGTATGAGACTTGGCAGTTTGAAAGCTTGAAGCTTGTATCAGAATGTCGTCTAGGTACGGAGCTACCGAAATTCCTCGCGGTCTTAGTACCGCCAGAAGAGCACCCAGAACCTTTGTGAAGATCCTTTAAATCCACTGTGGTCATGTACTGACCCTTTTGGATCATGGGTAAAATTGTCCGAATAGTTTCCATTTTGAACGATGGAACTCTTAGGAATTTGTTTAGGATCTTTAAATCCAAGATTGGCCTGAAAGTTCCCTCTTTTTTGGGAACCACAAACAGATTTGAGTAAAACCCTTGTCCTTGTTCCGACCGCGGAACCGGATGGATCACTCCCATTAATAAAAGATCTTGTACGCAGCGTAGAAACGCCTCTTTCTTTATTTGGTTTGTTGACAACCTTGACAGATGAAATCTCCCTCTTGGGGGAGAGGATTTGAAGTCCAGAAGGTATCCCTGAGATATGATCTCTAACGCCCAGGGATCCTGGACATCTCTTGCCCAATCCTGGGCGAAGAGAGAAAGTCTGCCCCCCACTAGATCCGTTCCCGGATCGGGGGCCCTCGATTCATGCTGTCTTAGGGGCAGCAGCAGGTTTCCTGGCCTGCTTGCCCTTGTTCCAGGACTGGTTAGGTCTCCAGCCCTGTCTGTAGCGAGCAACAGCTCCTTCCTGTTTTGGTGCAGAGGAAGTTGATGCTGCTCCTGCTTTGAAATTACGAAAGGAACGAAAATTAGACTGTCTAGCCTTAGGTTTGGCTCTGTCTTGAGGCAGGGCATGGCCTTTACCCCCTGTAATGTCAGCGATAATTTCTTTCAACCCGGGCCCGAATAAGGTCTGCCCTTTGAAAGGAATATTAAGCAATTTAGATTTAGAAGTAACATCAGCTGACCAGGATTTTAGCCACAGTGCTCTGCGCGCCTGAATGGCGAATCCGGAATTCTTAGCCGTAAGTTTAGTTAAATGTACTACGGCATCCGAAATAAATGAGTTAGCTAACTTAAGGGCTTTAAGCCTGTGTGTAATCTCATCTAATGGAGCTGATTCAAGTGTCTCTTCCAGAGACTCAAACCAAAATGCTGCTGCAGCCGTGACAGGCGCAATGCATGCAAGAGGTTGCAATATAAAACCTTGTTGAACAAACATTTTCTTAAGGTAACCCTCTAACTTTTTATCCATTGGATTGGATCTGAAAAGGCACAGCTATCCTCCACCGGGATAGTGGTACGCTTAGCTAAAGTAGAAACTGCTCCCTCCACCTTAGGGACCGTTTGCCATAAGTCCCGTGTGGTGGCGTCTATTGGAAACATCTTTCTAAATATTGGAGGGGGTGAGAACGGCACACCGGGTCTATCCCACTCCTTAGTAACAATTTCAGTAAGTCTCTTAGGTATAGGAAAAACGTCAGTACTCGACGGTACCGCAAAATATTTATCCAACCTACACAATTTCTCTGGTATTGCAACTGTGTTACAATCATTCAGGGCCGCTAACACCTCCCCTAGTAATACACGGAGGTTTTCCAGCTTAAATTTAAAATTTGAAATATCTGAATCCAGTCTGTTTGGATCAGAACCGTCACCCGCAGAATGAAGCTCTCCGTCCTCATGTTCTGCAAATTGTGACGCAGTATCTGACATGGCCCTAATATTATCAGCGCACTCTGTTCTCACCCCAGAGTGATCACGCTTACCTCTTAGTTCTGGTAATTTAGCCAAAACTTCAGTCATAACAGTAGCCATATCCTGTAATGTGATTTGTAATGGCCGCCCAGATGTACTCAGCGCTACAATATCACGCACCTCCCGAGCGGGAAATGCAGGTACTGACACGTGAGGCGAGTTAGTCGGCATAACTTTCCCCTCGTTGTTTGGTGAAACATGTTCAATTTGTACAGATTGACTTTTATTTAAAGTAGCATCAATGCAGTTAGTACATAAATTTCTATTAGGCTCCACTTTGGCTTTAGCACATATAGCACAGATATCTTCCTCTGAATCAGACATGTTTAACACACTAGCAAATAAACTAGCAACTTGGAAATACTTTTCAAGTAATTTACTATAATATGCAAACGTACTGTGCCTATAAGAAGCACAGAAAAAGTTATGACAGTTGAAAATTGATAAACTGAAAAGTTATAGCATCAAATCTTTGTAAAAAAACACACTTTTAGCAAAGGATTGCTCCCATTAGCAAAGGATAATTAACCCTGATAGCAGAAAAAAAATACAGAAATAAACGTTTTTTATCACAGTCAACTACAATCTCACAGCTCTGCTGTGAGTGATTACCTCCCTCAAAACAAGTTTTGAAGACCCCTGAGTTCTGTAGAGATGAACCGGATCATGCAGGGAAGACAATAAACTTCTGACTGAATTTTTGATGCGTAGCAAAAGCGCCAAAAAAGGCCCCTCCCCCTCATACACAACCGTGAGAGAGATCAGTAAACTCATAAATTAAACAAAAACGACTGCCAAGTGGAAAAAATAGTGCCCAAAACATTTTTTCACCCAGTACCTCAGAAAATTAAACGATTTTACATGCCAGCAAAAAACGTTTAACATAAATAAATTAAGTGTTATTAAAAAGCCTGTTGCTAGTCCCTGCAAATTAGGCTAAAGTCTTATGCATACAGTATAATTCCAGTGAAGTGCCATTCCCCAGAATACTGAAGTGTAAAATATACATACATGACAGCCTGATACCAGTTGCTGCTACTGCATTTAAGGCTGAGTTTACATTATATCGGTATGGCAGAATTTTCTCATCAATTCCATTGTCAGAAAATAATAAGCTGCTACATACCTCTTGCAGATTAATCTGCCTGCTGTCCCCTGATCTGAAGTTTACCTCTCCTCAGATGGCCGAGAAACAGCAATATGATCTTAACCACGCCGGCTAAAATCATAGAAAAAACTCAGGTAGATTCTTCTTCAAATTCTACCAGAGAAGGAATAACACACTCCGGTGCTATTATAAAATAACAAACTTTTGATTGAAGGTATAAAACTAAGTATAATCACCACAGTCCTCTCACACATCCTATCTATTCGTTGGGTGCAAGAGAATGACTGGAGGTGACGTAGAGGGGAGGAGCTATATAGCAGCTCTGCTGGGTGAATCCTCTTGCACTTCCTGTTGGGGAGGAGTTAATATCCCAGAAGTAATGATGACCCGTGGACTGACCACACTTAACAGGAGAAAAAATCTTTATTTGTCAAGGTATATTCCTCTTTCAATTGTGTAAAGGATTTGACGCATTTTCTATCTTGATCTATAAAATAAATAACTTTATCTAATCCATTATTATGCCATCTATTGAAAACGGTTGAGTCTAGGCCTGGTTGGAAATTCGGGTTTCTAGTTAAAGGAAGAAATTTTGATGCTTTAGGGTTTATTGATAAAAGTTTGGTTAGTCTAAGCCAGGCTTTAATTGGGTTCAAGATAAATTTAAGTTCCTTAATATTTAATGGAAGATCTTTAGAATCCATATGTGGTAAGGCCTGTAGTGCATAAGGTTCACATATATTAGATTCTAGGCCGATATTTGTAACATAGTTCTTTTTGGTGAGCCAGTCAGCTACTATACGGACTAAAAAACAAAGGTTATAAAATCTTAGGTTTGGAAGAGCAAAGCCTCCCATCTCTCTAGGTGCTAATAATTTAGAGAAGGCAATCTTAGCTCTTTTTCCTTGCCAAATAAACTGTCCAATTGACGAGTTTAGTGACCGTAAATCTTTCTCATACAAAATTAATGGAACATTCTGTAAGATGTAAAGCAATTTTGGAAGCAGAACCATCTTAAATAGAGCAATGCGACCAGAAATTGACAAGGGTAGGGATTGCCAAGTTTTAAGCTTTTCTTTAATGTATGCTAACATTGGAGTTATATTTATTTTATAAAGATCTTTTAGATTCAGTGGGATTTTAATTCCTAAGTAGTTCATAAATTCTGTTATCACTTTAAAGGGTATATCTGTTATACTGGCTTTATTTTTCCTAAGCCAAATTATCTCGGATTTTATAGGATTCACTTTGTAGCCTGAGAAAATCCCAAAATGGCCAGTAATATGCAGAAGTTTAGGAATGTTTTTTGCTGTATTAGAAAGATATATGAGTAGATCATCTGCATATAATCCAATTTTCATTTCATAATTTTGAATTTTTATGCCTTCTAATGAGGACCTAATCTTAATTGCTAGTGGTTCTATAGTTAGATTGAATAGGAGCGGGGAGAGAGGACAGCCCTGACGAGTGCCCCTCTGCAATGCAATTGAAGAAGAAATCTCATTGTTAATAATCAGATTTGTAAAAGAATGGGTGTATAGGTTTTCTACAAACTTAGGAAAATTCCCCTCAATCCCAAATTTTGTTAGGGAGAAAATTAGGTGCCTATGAATTACTAAGTCAAAAGCTTTTTCCGCATCAATTGATACAATGGCCATGTCAAGGGGGTCCACTTTCCCCGCCCCTTGTGGAGATGTTCTTTGTATATATTCCATTGTAGCTAGTAATTCTCTAATTTTTGCTGAAGAATTACGATTATTGATAAAGCCTGCTTGGTCCGGATGGATTACTTTGATTAGGATAGATTGAAGTCTTTTTGCTAAGATAGACGCAATAATTTTATAGTCCGAGTTTAATAATGCAATAGGTCTATAAGACCCTTTGCATGTAGGGTCCTTCCCTTCTTTCAAAATCAAAGTAGTAAGTGAAGACGCAAATGAAGGCGTAACCTGTTTATGCTTAATAAAGATATCATTGTAAAGATTACCTAAATATGGTGCTATCTCCGATACTAAGATTTTGTAAAACTCATTGGGTAATCCATCCGGACCAGCTGCCTTGTTTAGAGGGAGCTTGGTGACCACTGCTCCAATTTCTTCTAGGGAAACAGGTGCATTGAGTCTAGCAATCTCCTCAGTTGTGGCCATTGGAAAATTAATTTTACTGCAGAATTCTGTTGCTTTATTTATATCAAATTCTTTACTAGTGTAAAGTTGTTGAAAGTACTGATGAAATACCCTGGTTATA
Source organism: Bombina bombina (assembly GCF_027579735.1). Lineage (NCBI taxonomy): Eukaryota > Metazoa > Chordata > Amphibia > Anura > Bombinatoridae > Bombina > Bombina bombina. Next base: position 74,545,534 of record NC_069509.1, read on the forward strand.
TCTTCTGTCTTAGTTAAAAATTTCCCATTATGTTGGAGTCTGTCAATGTTGGGTTTTTTATTCTCGTTCTTAATTAGTCTGTTTAACATTTTACCTGACTTATTGCCAAATTTATACAATTTGGCTTGTAGCTTAAGGTCATTATTAGTTTCCTGCATTAGATAAAAGGTATCTCTTGCAGCTTTAGCACGTATGTATCTTGCCCAATTTAAAGGTGTTCCTTCCAATAAGTACAAATTATAGGAATTAATTAGAGAACTACAGACTTCCTTCTCTCTTGCTTTCCTTTTTTATTTTGAATAGCAGAGTATGCAAAAATTTCTCCTCTGAGGACTGCCTTGGCAGTTTCCCAGAAGATATCAGACCGTTTAATATAGTTATTATTAAATTGTAGGTACTCCCTAAATTTATTCTTAAGACACTCTTTAAATTTGAAATCATTGTAAAGGTAATAAGGAAAAAAGAACCGCTGATTCTTTGGTCTACCGTAAGAAAAATTGAATTCCAGTGTAATGGGCCCATGGTCTGACAAAAAGATAGGCATTATCTCGGATTTTACCATTGTAGGACTTAGGTGGTCTCCGATTAAAAACAGGTCAATCCTGGATAAGGTTTTGTGCGCTTTAGATAAACAAGTGAAGTCTTAAGTATCGGGATTCTGATGTCTCCAGATATCGCGCAAGGAGAGCACCTGTTTAATTTTTTTAATTATTTTAAAATCAAGGTTATCTTTTTTCTGTTTCAAACATTTAGTGTTTTTCCTAAGTCTATCAATGGGACATTTGGGGGCCATATTGAAGTCCCCCCCCAAGATTAAATGCCCTTCAGACCTTAGAAGGAGTTTTGTCTGCAACGTGTCCCAAAATTCAGGGTCACTTTTATTTGGGCCATAGCTGTTGCAAATTGTATATTTTGTCTGGTCTATTTTCACCTTAGCCAGGACATACCTCCCCCCGGGATCCGCCTCAGAGTCCAAAATCTCCACCTGGAGTTTTTTGCCTATGAGTATTGCTACCCCTCTCTTCTTCCCGACGCTCGGGGCTATAAGAACTTCTCTTACCCATGATGTTTTTAATTTTAACGATTCCTCCTGATCTAGATGTGTTTCCTGTAATAAACCAATATCTGTCTGAGCTTTGCGAAGGTGTGACAGGATTGCTTTACGTTTGATAGGGGATGAAATTCCCCCTACGTTCCATGATACAATTTTAAATTTTCGTGTCATGTTTCTCTATTGTGTAGGGGGAGAGAAAAAAACAAAGAGAGGGAAGAGGAAAAAAAAAAAAAAAAAAAGGGGGGGGGGGGGAGGGACAGGGGAGGAAGGATGGAGGGGGGACCCAATTCCCCATAAAATACTGTCGCCATAAACCTGTTTCCATTTTAATACAAGAAAAAAGAACAAAAAAAATCATATCGAACCACGTATATCAGGCCAAGAATCATAGCTTGACCTCTACCATAACCTGTTTCCATTTTAATACACAGAAAAAATAAATAAGAACAAAATAACCCTATCAACCATATATGTAAGGCCAATAATCGTAGCTTGTCCCTTATATCTATCCAGTAAGGGATTTGTAGAGATTTTCAGCTATTTGAACATCCTCTGTAATATGTGTTATTCCGTTTAATACTACTTTTAATTTTGATGGGTAAATCAGAGTCGACCTGTGGCCTTGTTGTATAAATTTTGAACAGATCGGGGCTAGTTCCCGTCTTTTTGAGGCAGTGTCTGCCGAAAAATCTTGGAAAATCATAATTTTGTTACCCTCTATCATAATCGGTTGATTTTTCTGTGAATACTGCAATAATAGATCTTTATCTTTGTAATTAAGTAGCCTAGCTATTACCGGACGGTTTCTACTACTGTTATTGCCTTCTGATCGTGGGGGGCCTATTCTGTGGGCTCGTTCCACTATGATTGGGGAATGAGAGGAGGGGATCTTTAAGGCTTTAGTAAGAGTATCGGATATGAAAGAGTCAAGATTTTCAAATTGTTTATTTTCGGGGAGACCGATTATTCTGAGATTGTTCCGTCATGAGCGGTTTTCAAGGTCTTCTAATCTGTCCATAATTTTTTGTAGTTTTTTATCAGAATTCTCAATCTTAGTACTATGGATGATTGTTTGATCTTCCAGATCCGATACTCTTTGCTCCATTTCTTGGAGTCTATTCGAGAACTGCCGCACCTCTTGTGTTAGAGAGGAAATATCCTGCTTAATCTCAGATTTGAGAGTTTCAAATTTAGGGGCTAAAGCTTCTGCAATGTTGGTCACTAAGGCCTGCATATTGAGATTGTCTGGCATGTTTGTTAGAGTACTAGGACTTGATTGTTCAGTACCTGATTCTACTAAATTCTTAAGCTTCTTATCTCTGTACCTTCCCGTCATATTTGGGGAGGGATGTTTTGGGGAATTGGAAAGATATTTATCCATGTGCCGCGTGATGTGAATTATAAAAGTGCTTGGAAGGGAGAAGGAGAAGAAAAAAAAAAAAAAGGGGGGGGGGGGGGAGGTGGGGAAAAGGGGAAAGGGAAGTGGGTGAGTGGTAGTGGTGAGCGGTTATCAATTAGACGGTGAGGGTGTGCCAGTGGGGAAGGTGGGAATAAAGTGTGAGGGGGCTACAAGGCCCGAAGTGAAGGGGAAAATTGGATTAAGGTGATTTATAGTGGGGCGTTGAAATTAGTGATTATGTAAGGAGGTGAATTTTAGTGTGAATCGTGATAAGTGAGTTTATTGCGGCAACAAGGATATAACTTTCTCAGCTCCTCTGAGTCCGGCCTAATCTTCTGCAATCAACTTCTTTCGGTTTTTAAGTTATGATTCTACATATATGTTTTCACACAAACCAGACACAATATACTTCCTCTCTTTCAGTATTTTACATCTTACATTAGAGTTTTAATAGGGAGGGATAACATATAGCCTATCCTATATTTGTATAAAGTTATTTGTGGGTGTGACACCTAGAAATGTAGTCCTAAAGAGACTCCTGTAAAGAGGGGGGGGTTATGTGGGTTAGTATAGCAAAAATATAATAAGAATTATCTCCAGCTATTCGTAGATTTTAGAAACAATTATATTTATAAATATGAGAAATGAGGCTGCAGGAGAATTCTCTCTTCCAGCCTCTTCGTTATAACCAATATTTATGTAAAGTGTCCTCGCCCTATTCTTTCGGGTGAATAGAGTCGTTATTATAGTACAATAGGGATTATATTATAGTATATAATGCTTAATCTATAATCCAGGAGAGAGAAAAGAAATAAAAAATTTCCCTCTCTCTGGTCCCCCTTTCTTTAAGTACCTAGGTATAGCTTCTTACAAAAAGTTCCTCATATAGGTTCTAAGAGGTATGGTAATAAGCTAGAACAATTTACCCTTAGAGGTATAGTAATGCAAAATTAGCCAAAAAGGAAAAGAAAAAAAAAAGACCAGGACATAACCTCAATTCTAACTTAGTTGTGTTTGTAATTTAACCTCTTTCCTTTCCCTTCCAGCCTTTCTCCACCTTTTAAGTAAAAAACAAAGTCGACATTACATCTGTCCCGGTTCTTTACAATGGAATTTGAGTGCAAGGGGAGTTGAGAAAGTTGTTTATATTTCAACTTAGTCCGTCTTCAATGTGTGGCTTGCGCCGTTCTCAGCGTCCAACGAACCTCTCACTGCCTCCTCCCGCGTAGCCTCGGTGGGGGAGGGGACAGTTCTAACACCGCAAGTCGGGCAGGGGCAGCAGCGTCCCCTTCAGCAGACCGCTAGTCCTCCGTCCTCTGTCAAAGTGCCAGTGAGTATAGCAGGTGTACTATTGAGCTCGAAGTGGGTGCGGAGGGAGGGCAAGGTCTTTACTTCCAGCTTGATATTGGCAAATCGGTATAGCATTGGCTGGGGTCAGGAGGGTTCAGGTATCTGAAGCCGTTTTCTCTGTTCTTTCTCCCTACGGCTTGTCTTGTTACCACGTAAACCCAAGGGGGAGAGAATGTTTCTAGTAATATTCACATTTTAGTAATATAGCTGTAGACAAGTTATATGGCTGTTCCTGCATCCAGGCAGTGGGTTGGATTTCCACTGCTCGGCACCGGAGATGTTAAAACCTGTCCAGGTAGCAACCCCAGGTAGTGGGGAGGCGCGAAATTCCTACCGCCAGATGCTGTGAGACTGTAGGAGGAAGCTCAGCAATCACAGCCTTGCTCCTCCTCCACCAGGTGCCTTGAGCATGCCTGATCCAAATATGTATAATTTTTAACACACCTATACTCTATCCACGCCTTTTTAGCTTCTCAGCGCTCACTTCATCACACACTTGAAGTTTGTAAAACTGAATTGTGGGTGTGGTGAGAGTTGTATTTATAGGCATTTTGAGGTTTGGGAAACTTTGCCCCTCCTGGTAGATTGTATATCCCATACGTCACTAGCTCATGGACTCTTGCCAATTCCCAAAATCCACTTAAAAGGGGTCAAAAAGGGGGGCTGATTTATGAGGATACCTATATCTCAAAAATGTACAATGTTACAGAAGTGAACATTTATATTTAAATTCTCCTTAAAAAATAAAAAAACATGTGTTTAACCATTTCCCCAAAGTCCACTTAAAAGGAGTAAAAAAAAGGGGGGCTAATTTATGAAGATACCTATATCTCAAGAACTGACGATATTACAGACTTGAAAATTGGTATTTAGATTCTCCTTGAAAAATAAAGAAACATGTGTTTTACAATTTCCCCAGAATCCACTTAAGGGGGTCAAAAGTGGGGGCTTATTTATAAGGGTAGCTATATCTCAAAAAACAAAGTTGTTACAAACATGAAAATTATGTTTAAAGGAGAATGTAAACACCAAAGAAACGAGTTTTAACATTTCTCAAAAATACAGTTACGGGGGGCGATTTATGAGGATACCTATATCTAAAAAACAAAGATATTACAGATGTGAACAATGGTATTTCGATTCTCCTTTAAAAAAAAAAAGAGAAATAAAAAAAAATAAAAATTTATGCTTAACTGATAAATGTATTTATTTCTCGACACGGTGAGTCCACAGATCATCAATTACTGTTGGAAATATCACTCCTGGCCAGCAGGAGGCTGCAAAGAGCACCACAGCAGAGCTGTTAAATATTACTTCCCTTCCCACAAACCCCAGTCATTAGACCGAAGGAAAGGAGAGAAAGGAAATAACACAAGGTGCAGAGGTGACTGAGGTTTATATAAAAAACCTGTCTGAAAAACAGGGAGGGCTGTGGACTCACTGTGTCAAAAAAGGAATACATTTATCAGGTAAGCATAAATGTTGTTTTCTTTCTAATGACACAGTGAGTCCACGGATCATCAATTACTGTTGGAAATTAATACCCTAGCTAGAGGACACAGATGATACGGGAGGGTAAGACAGGTAACCTAAATAGAAGGCACCACTGCTTGCAGAACCTTTCTCCCAAAACAAACCTCAGCCGAGGCAAAAACATAAATTTTAAAGAATTTAGAAAGAATGTACAAAGAAAACCAAGTCTGTTCTACGAAGGCCTCGTTCTTGAAGGCCCAAGAGAAAGACACCGCCCTAGTGCAGTGAGCTGTAATTCTCCCAGGAGGCTGCTGTCCATCAGTCACAGAAGCCCTACGAACACACTTCTCAACCAGAGAGAAAGAGAAGTGACAGTAGCTTTCTGGCTTATACGTTTACCAGAAAAACCAACAAACAATGCAAAAGACTAAAGAAGTCCTTTGAAGCCTAAAGATAAAACTTAATGGCTTGCACAACATCTAAGTTGTGCAACAAGACGTTCATTATGAGAAGAAGGATCAGGACAGAGAGAAGGAACAAATTCCTGATTAATTTTCTGTCTGAAACCACCCTAGAAGGAAAACCAAACTTGGTACAAAGAACTGCCTTATCTGCCTGAAATACAAGATAAGGAGAATCACACTGCAAAAATGATAGTTCGGAACCCTCCGAACAGAAGAAACAGCAGAAAGAAACAAAACTTTCCAGGATAGCAACTTAATATCTATGGAATGCATAAGCTTAAATGTAGCCTGTTGAAAAACTTTAAGAACAAGGTTAAGGCTCCAAGGAGGAGCAACTGACTTAAACACAGGCCTGATTCTGACCAGGGTTTGATAAAAGGAGAGCATATCCGGCACGTCCGCCAGACAATTGGCAACAGAATGGATAGAGCAGAATCTGACCCTTGAGGGTACTAACAGATAACCCCTTTTCAAGGCTTTCCTGGAGAAAAGAAAAGATCCTTAGGATCCTGCCATACCTTATAGTAAATCCTTCTAGGATAGACTTAAGAGTCTGAATCATGGTCTGAATGACCGATTCGGGACCCCACGCTTACTTAAAATCAAGCGTTCAAACTCCAAGCGGACAGCTTCAGAGAAACAATATTTTGATGAAGTTTCCACGGAGACAGAGAAGTCATCTCTGCTGAATCTGTCTACAAAATATTGTGAGGCCACGCAGAAGCTATTATAAAAACCAATGTTCTTTCCTACTTGATCGCACGATGACTCGTGGAAGGAGAACAAACAGAGAAAAAGGATATGCCAACTTGAAGTTGTCCACTCCAGAAATGTGGATGGCAAATAGACAGTAACTGTGAGCATCCGCCAAAAGAAAAAATCAGAAACACTTCCTTCATGGCTAAGGAACTCAGAGTTCCTCCCTGGAGGTTGATGTAAGCCACAGATGCTATGTTGTCTGACTAGAACCCGATAAACTGGGTTAAGGACAACTGAGGCTAAACCATCAGAGCATTGAAAATCGCTTTCAACTCCAAATGATGAAGGGGAGAGCAGACTTCTCCCAGGACCAAGTCCCTGCGTCTTCGAGTCCCAGACTCCTCCCCAGCCCAGCAGGCTGGTGTCTGCGGTCACAAATGCCCAGGAAGCTCTCTGAAGCATGTGTCATGAGACCGAAGTTCCCGAGAAAACCACCACAGGAAAAATACGCTTGTTGACTGATCCAGACCTATTCTCTGAGACAATCCAAATAATCCCCATTCCACTGTCTGAGCATGCACAACTGCAGAGCTCTCAACGAAATTGAGCAAGGGAATGATGTCTATGGAAGCCACCATCAGACCAATTACCTCCATACACTGAGCCACTGATGCCCAACAGTAGATTGAAGAGAGAGGCAAGAGGAAGGATCTTGGCTTTTCTGACCTCCGTCAGAAAGAATTTCATTGAAAGGGAATCAATTATAGTCCCTAAGCAGAATGCCCTTGTAGCTGGAACAAGGGAGCTCTTTTCCAGCTCCACTTCCAATCGTGGAGCGAAGACAGACAACAAAAACCTCCAAATGAGATTTTGCTTGTAGAAAGATGGCGCCTGAACCAATAAGTCATCCAAGCAGGATGCCACTGCAATCCCAGAACCGAATCGCAGCCCAGAAACCCTTGAGAAACTTTGGGAATCGTGGAAAAGCCATTGTTGAACCACAAACTGAAAGAGTTTGGTCTTTTTAAATGGGAACCTGAAGGTACGCCTCCTTCAGGTCTAAGGTTGTTATAAACTGACCCTCTTGCACCAAGGAAGAATGGAGCGAATAGTCTCCATCTTGAAGGACGCTATTCTGAGAAACTGTTTAAACATTTAAAGGTCCACTCACAATTCACTCTTCTTTGGAACCATGAATAGAATGGAAAAGAAACAAAACCCTGTTCCTAAACTGGAACAATTGCTCCCAGGGAGGAAGATCCTGAACACATGTTAAGAACGCCTCTCTTCTTATCTGGACTACAGATAATCTTGAGAGGTGGAACCTGCTCCTGGGAGGAAGGAGTTGAATTCCAATTCGTAACCCTGGAACACTATATCTACAGCCCTATAGAGATCTATGAAATCTTGTGTCCAGGCATGAGAAAAACTGAGATAGACTGCCCCCCACAGGATCCCATCCTGGATCAGGGGCAAACCCTACATGCTGAATGAGAGTTAATTGCGGGTTTCTTTAATGACTTCCCCTGATCCAAGACTGACTGACTACCGACTATCCTTCTCACCAGACTATAAGAAGGGCAATATGTGTAGCAGCAAGTGGAGCAGAAACCTTATTATCTGATCCATTACATTTCCTCTTGTGAATTCCCTCTAAGATAGGAAAAGCAGATAGAGCCACAGATACCAGAAGATACCTGGGCAGACAATTCTGCGGCAAATAACTCCTCCAGGAGATTGAAAGGAACCGCAGGACACTGCATGTGACGCCATAAAAGGCTTGGGATATTTGGGGAGAAAGTGGCATAGCCTAAATAGCATCATCCACGGAGACATGAGGCTAAAAATAATTTTGGAAAGTAAATTATTTAAAATGACACTCACTTTAAGATTATAGAGACTACTTAAAAATCTAAATATATTTAGGAACAGACCTCTGTTCCATACTTTAGCAAAATAAAAATATTGATTGGATTAATATATTATTTCCTAAAGTGAAGGAAATCTAACAAACAATATATAAGAATGTGAAACCTATGTAACTGTCTAAAATTAACCCCAATCCCACTCCAAGTGTAAGCAGGTCAGCATTGGGACTATATTTACACATAATGGAAATCAAACATGCTGCCAAGGTAGGGGGAAGACAAAACTCCTCCGACCCTAAATAACTTTTGATCCATTCTTTTTCACTGCTTATGGGAAAAACATATGAAAAATCGATTTAATCATAATTCTTTCCTACACTTGGGAAGATTAAACCCTCAGTTTGCCGGGTGAAAACAGTGACTGTCAAAAAATGGATGTTCTTAAGGGCTATCCCTCACACACACTGTTCCATTCTTTTTTCCCCAGAGGCATAGGAAAAAAAAAGTAGAGGCAGGCTGAACGTCAGCTCCGTTCCGTTCTCATGCCAGAGAATGGGACGGAGTAGAAAAAAAGTGCTAAACCACCTCTAAAATGGCGCCGCTTCGTAATGTAGAGGAGGCGTGGCCAAAAGTCGGCACAGAAAGAGCTCTATAATGTCGACTATCTCCCTCTAATATGAGGTATCTATTTAATACAAGGTATTTTGTTGGACCCTCGAAGCATTTATAAACAAAATAGTACCCTTGCACAGCTTCCATAAGTGCAACTAACCATGGAGCTGGGGAATCACCAGAAAACACACTTCATCTACATCAGATGTATGACACTATGCAGTCCCTTAGAAATGGCGCCAAATACACCCTCTTAACAGTCCCTGTATCATTCTCTCGATGAACTAGGGAACTTAAAAGGGTAGCCTACTTACTATAACGTATAAATATATACAGCAATTAAAATTAGCCCTACTGGTAGTTAACTCCTTCCTTGTTGTGAGGATGACAACAGTCTCCCATGTCTCATGCATAATGTGCCTGCCACTGTCGTAATCATCCATAAGGATATGTTACATTCAAAAGCAGAGGGTCTTAACCCCTTCAGTGCCAGCCTTCTAGCCCCAGAACAATAAAAGGCACTTACCTGCTTCTAGTCGTCCAGCAGTCAGATGACTCACCAAGTATGAGAGGATGCCACTCCTCACAGAGACCTGTGTAAAAAGACAGAGTAAACCTACTCAGGCTTTCTATACCAGGACAGCAACATGTTAGGAAAACGCAGCAAAGCATCCTTTACAAGTTCATAACTGCTTAAAAGCTACCACAGCCCTACTGAAGAGGCTAACATGGAAAACAGCTAAACCCAGCTTGTGATGGAAGATCAGAGCAAGCTTGTCCTTGTGGGAAGGGAAGTGATATTTAACAGCTCTGCTGTGGTGCTCATTGCCTCCTCCTGCTGGCCAGGAGTAATATTCCCAACAGTAATTGATGATCTGTGAACTCACCGTGTCGTTAGAAAGAAAAGTGTTTTACTATTTTCCGAAAATCCACTTAAGGGGGGGGGGGGCTGATTTATGAGGATACCTATATCTCAAAAAACAAAGATGTTACAGACACGAAAATTAGTATTAAGATTACAAGAAACACAGAGACTTAACAAAAACTCAAGAATTTCATGTCAGCAAGTGTGCAACCCAAAAGGGTACACACGTGAGGGCACACGTTGTTGCGTGTGATCGTGTTTTTTGCTATTTTTTACAAATCACAAAATCCACTTGAGTGAAGCCACAGGCAACATCTAGTAAACCATAACTCCCAACATTTGTGGCTGGGTATCAGGAACTCAGGAGGTTGATGGGGGCCTGTCACTATTTTGTGGTTGGAGCTGCTTTGGGAGGGGTGGGATCATGGGTGGTTAGTGGTCGGGATTGTGGGTGTGTCTGGGTGGTCAATGGAAGTTTCTGGGCAGCTTGTTGGCATTTCTGGGTGTTCCTTGGGCAAGCACTAAAAAGTTCAAAATATAGTGTGGAAGCAAGAGCACATATATTGTATTCTATTACTGGGCCATGTGAGCAGAGATGGAGTACATACCTGCTATTATTAGAGAAACAGTGATACTGCTGGTTTGCTTTTATTTCAGAAAATTAATGCGTTGACTTTGCACCAAGATTGTTAAAATATATGCAGTCCCTGCTCAATATTGGCTATGCTCTAGCTTTAATGTGGACGTGATGCCATAATCACCGCCACAATCCATTGCCATTGTAAACCGTGTAAACGTGGTAACAAATATCTCAGTTAAAGTCTATGAAAATGTTATTATGTTAATACCAGTTGTCATTTATTTTTATTTTTTTTGTTTATTCCCATAAATTCTGAATTATTTGTAGGACCTGTTTTCTATAGTACTATATACAGACTTGTCATGACTGGCTGTCCAAAGAGTCCAATACAATGTCCTTACACAAAGCAGAATTATTATTTTCAGACTTATTTTCACTCATGCTTAAAATGATTGTTCCAAACCACAGTAGTTGTTCAGCACTCGGAGTAAATCCGTGCAGGCTGCTAGGGTCTATACCAAAACCCAGACAAATATAGCAACAGTCCTTAGTCATGTATAAAAACACACTGATACAAATCCACTTAATATACCTATAGGCCCTCCCACCTAATCAGGAGAACACCTGTGAAGACCTATGCTTTACTCCCCCTAGTGCACATAACCCCTCTCTATCTTTATACAGATATTCTATACATTCATATATTGTTTACCATCATAGGCATATCAATTCTTATATTGTTTACCATCATAGGCATATCAATGTTGCAAAAAAGGTTAACATATATGAATCATATGAATAGGTTTTATACCTCCATACCATCGGTTTTAGGTTCATATACATAGAGATTAAACAGCTGATCATTCAAGACACTCCATTTCTCTATTCATACCACCTGGCCACATAGTGCCTAATACGTAGAGCCAATAAAGTTCCCTCTGTTTCAGAACTTTTTCCCTATTGCCCCCTCTCCTTGTAGAGAGTAGGGGAGACCACCCGTAGGGTGCGTGAAAGAATGAACCAACATAAAAGCAATATCAGAACAGGTATATTAGACGCACCTGTGGCACATCATTTTTTTAACAGCAGGTCATAGCCTCAGCCAAATAAGGTTTCAAATAATAGATCATGTGCAGAAACCTAGGAGAGGGGGCAATAGGGAAAAAGTTCTGAAAAAGAGGGAATTTTATTGGATCTACGTATTAGGCACTATGTGGCCAGGTGGTATGAACAGAGAAATGGATTGGAGTGTCTTTTGAATGATCAGCTGTTTAATCTCTATGTATATGAACCTAAAAGCGATGGTATAGAGGTATATTCATATATGTTAACCTTTTTTGCAACATAGATATGCCTATGATGATAAACAATATAAGAATGTATAGAATATCTGTATAAAGATAGAAGGGTTATGTGCACTAGGGGAGTAAAGAATAGGTATTCACAGGTGTGTTCCTGATTGGGTGGGAGGGGCTATAGGTATATTAAGTGGATGTGTATCAGTGTGTTTTTATACATGACTAAGGACTGTTGTCCGAAACATGGTATGTGATTGTGTGGCTTGAATAAATCTTTTTATATACAGTGGTGCTGCTGCATTCTGGACTGTATGCTTAGAATGATTGGTGCACATGGTTATACAAGGTAGCCCTTCTGCAGATAGTGGATTTAAGGTCAGAATCTTCTTCCATGGTAGTACAGTTGTTGGTAAAAACTTTGGCAGTGCAACAAGAAACAGAACATTCAGAGGAGGAAGATTTATTTATATATATAAAAAAAAAAATCAAGCTCTTTGGACCTGGAGGATCCAAAGTAGATCCATTAAACTGAACCTCCTAAACCGAATTAGCACTTTTAAACATAGTGAGCACTTGTTTGGGGGATGCTTCCTTCTGGAAGGAATGAGGGACTGGATTTGAAGGGCAGCTTGATTCCCCCTGCACCCTACTGGATTGGCACCCCTTTTTAAGAAGCGGCAGACCAAGGCTCAATTCCAGTCCAGCACTGAGTTCCAGGAGCCCGGCGAGGTTTCGCTGGCCCTTTGGCGTTCACCTCATCTCCTTGACAAAAAAATGCCTCGTCTAGTACAATGTAGATTATTCAAAGTAAAAGGGATTTAATGGTTGCTTGCTATTATTTCAAACAAATATATAGTAAAAAGTATTGGATATAAAAAAATAAAATGTAGATTTATTCTTGCTTGATGCATTTATTATTATAAAATAGAAATTTGTTATAAAAGACAGTAGCATTATAGTATTTACATAACTGCATGCCTGTTATGTAATAAAACAAAAATTGTAAAACTAATGGCTTTTGTAACATGAATATCAATTTTAAAATATATATATTTATTTAAAATAAACACAAGAAAAACTACATATACATTTATATACAATAGTTAAAAGAATATGTATCATATATAAGAATGCATACATTATTTTTTTTAAATTGTAAATAAATGCACTTTTAACCCCTAAGCTACCCTACAGGTATGAGTGGTGATTAGGAGATTAAGGCCTAATAAATACCAACAATCACCTAATCAACCCCCAAACAGGTATGGGGAGTGGTTAGGAAATTAAGGCCTACTAAATACTAAAATTTATCACCTAATCAACCCTCATATAGGTATGGGGAGTGGTTAGGAAATTAAGGCCTAAACCGCCACCTCCCAACGCAAACTAAAACTGCACTAACCTCTTCCACCTCCCCCCCCTTCCTCTAAACTCAGAGAATCCTCTTTAAGACAGAATTAACCAATCAATCTCCACGCAGTTAGCCTCAGAGAATCTAGATTTTGATAAAGAAAGGGGCTTTGGGGATAGAAGGTCCTCCCTCTGTGGCAGACGACATCCTTATGAGATCTTATGCAGGGACGATCAATATCGCCGACACCCTTTCATGTTTGATCCTCACCATAACTCAAGGAAGAAGCACTATCGGAGGGAAGAGATAAACCAGACAATAGACCCAGGGAGCCGCCAGAGCATCCACTACCTCTGCCTGAGGGTCCTGAGATCGAGATCCATATCTCGGAAGTTTGAAAATGAGATTCCATGAGATCTATCTCTGGATATCCCCAACGGAGAACAATCTGGACGAATATCTCCTGATTGAGAGACCAATCCCCGGAGTGAAGAGCCTGCAGACTTATATAGTCTCAAGGAGTGGAAAACTGGGAAGCAATGTGAATTGCTGAAATGAGACATTGGTGACTTTCCGCCCAACTCAGAATGCGAGACACCACCATCGCCAGGGAACCACCCCTTGATGGTTGAATACAATGGATGGAACTCAGTTGTGGCCAAGACAGAAGACCATTGAAGAATGTTTAACACCTTTGTAAAAACGTGGCCTACACCAAAAATGCTCCGTGGTCTCACCCCCTCCTGGTGATGTGAAGACAGACTATCCCTGCTGAGGCCTCAGTAGCTGGGGGAAGATGTGGAACATACGCCAAAATTGTCCTGTGGAGGGAAAATTGTTAACCAACATGTCACCGCAGGAGTTATAACTGTGTCAAGGAGATCAACTGTCACTAGCAGAGTCCAAAAAACACTAAGCCCAAGAACGAAAGTGCTCCGGTACGCTGATGAGACGGGGGCATAATTTATGCAGCAATAACAATGTATACTACATCTTAAACTGCTAATCTCCCTACGGAGGAAACCAGTAACTAACTGATCACACGCACACAGGCTTCCAAACTGTAGACATTAAAGAGAAGCCAGTGGCCATTGCAAAACAAAAGATAGTGCCTATTATCCCCACACATACAACGCAACTAGCCTGCGAAGAGACAGAGTAAAGTGCTAAGGAGACTTACCCTTGCTGTGCAGACAGCTCCTTGACAATTTGTAATGAAAAATACAGAAGATCAGTCCCCTGTAACGAACAGGCGAGGACAAGCTGAGTAAATGTTTGTTAGCATACAGAGGGATGCCAGGGAACTTCCCTGCCACACCTCAAGGCTGCTTATGGAATAAACTCTACTCAGAGATTGATAAGCAGGTCAGCTGTGACTCCCTTAACCCTCTCATCAAGGAACTATCCTTTGAGGGTTTCCATAATATGAAATCCTGCAGATCCCCTCCATCTCATGGATTATGGGGATGTAGTATACGCACCTGCACCGCAAACTCACCTTAATAAACTTAATACATTGTATAACTCGTTCTGCCGCTTTGTGCTACAATGTAACTACAAGACCCACCATTGTGACATGCTAAAAGAACTAAACTGGCTGACGCTGGAATCCAGACCAACCCTCCATCTTTCCTTCCTTGTGTTTAAGTGCCTTTCTGGGAAGCTCCCACTCTACCTGAGCAGCTCTCCCCGGCTATTCCCACCTCCTATAACCTCCGATCCAGTACCAGCACATTATTTAGCTTGCCTCAATACAAAAAAAAAAAAAGCAGCTCAATCCTCCTTTTCCTACAGAGCGAAAGTGTTATGGAATGACCTCCCGCACACTTTCAAACCATCCCCAAGCCTAATATCCTTTAAGTGATCCCTCTCTACATATCTCAAAACAGAATGCACCTGTCATGGTTGATTATATATTGCTTACCTGTTCTATGTAATATTTTTGCATCTATTGTGTATTATTGTACCTTATTGTATCAATGCAATGTTTTGTGGACCCAGGACATACTTGAAAACGAGAGAAATCTCAATGTATCCTTCCTGGTAAAATATTTTATAAATAAATCTCTACCTACCTCCTAGACGAGGCAAAGAACTACTGAGAGGGAAGGGGAAGTTGGAGGGATAGTTGAATGCTTTGGTTGGGTGTATTTGCCTCCTCCTGGTGGCCAGGTGATGTATTCCCATCTACAAGAATAGGATTTTGTGGACTCACTACCATCAGAAATAAATATTGCTTTTCAGAGGTAGGTTAAAAGGACCACTTAATGCAGTAGAATTGTATAATTAACAAAAGCATGATAAAAGGACAATAATTTAACACCTACTCTGAATTTCAAATAAGCAGTAAAAACAAAAATTACAAAATGTAATTTTTCTCCCATTTTCTGGCCCACTGTATCATGTGACAGGCATCAGTCAATCACAGATTAGTATATGTATACCCTGTGAGCTTGTTCACATGCTCAGTAGGATCTTGTTCCCCAGAAAGTGTGAATATAAAAAGACTGTGCAAAATTTTATAATGGAATTAAGTTTGAATCTACATGATCTTTATAAATCCTAAAAGTTTATTTTATCTTGAGTGTCCCTTTAAGGGTGGTGGCCATTTATGCCAAGCAACATTTCAATAGGAGCTTATAAACGTTGACATAATGAGAGCATCTTAAAGCCAGCATTTTTTAAAGAAAGGAATGAGAGACAAAGATAAGTCTTAAAAGTACACAAATAGGTTTTTTATTTATTTTTGACCGGTCTAGGTTTTTATGAAGCAGGTGTGATTAGGTTGGTGTCGGATTTATATAATGTACAAGTCTTATAGGTACTCATACCTGAGACAGAGAAAAGTAACTATTTAATAGCACAAAAGATATACTTCAATCATGAACAAAGAGAAAATTATCCTGCAGAATAATACAGTTCTGCTTAGAGTACTCCATTGGCTTACAATGAAAGAAGAAGTGCATATTTACATGTCTGAAAATGGCAGAGACTGGTGATGTCATCAGGAACCAATTGTAAAGTTGCTCAGCACTAACCGAGGTTAAAATATTTCACAAGGCTTTGAAGCAAGGCCTGCAGGTAATTGCCATTTTCACCAATACTCTAACATAGGCTTTAAAATACAGGAGAAAAGAAAGTCTCTGTCCAGCCAGGCTGGAGTATGGTGTAATAATATATTTTTATTGAAAGTCATACCAACCTGAAAAAGTGGGGTTTCAAGTATTGGGTTTTTGTCAGGCCAGACTTCATTGATCAGTGCTACCAGAGTGAGCAATTAGATACAGTGTATATTATTTACTTTGACTAAGTGTTACATTGTTGTCAGATTATATTGAAGCTATTGTGGGTGTATAATACTGTACTGAACCACAAACAGTTATGCTCTTGAAAAATGAACAAACAGTAATTATCTTTATTGAAGTTAACAATGACTAAATCTTTATAAGAATAAATCCTGATATTGGTGATAAACACAACAATCTCTTCTAGAAAACATGGTAAGACTTACCAGATGGGTGGGGGTGGAGTGCCAATTACCTAGCTGAAGGTATATTAAAAATAAAGTTTAATTTGACTGCCTCCAAAAGTTTAGTAATTTCAACTCTGAAAATTAAAAAAATAAATAACACTATTTTAGTGGTTGGGGAGACATACCTTATAGCTTTAAAGGTGTTTAGAAAATGAAGACTGCAAAAATATTTTCTCAACTTTTACCATTAAATCAAAATGCGCATAATAAAATGACAAAACATGAATATTAAACGGGCTGATGTTTTTCTAACAAGCTTCAAAATTTCCTTGAATTTGCCAAACTCCTGTATCATATGACAACCATCAGCCAATCACAGTCTCTCTATACGTATACACTTTGAACTCTTGCACATGCTCAGTAGGATTTAGTAATCAGAAAGTGTGCATATAAAAAGACTCTTAAAACTGCATGCTCTACCTGAATCATGAAAGTTTAATTTCGACTTCAGTGTCCCTTTAACGAAAAATGTAATTTAAGTTGAAAAAAACTAAAAGCCCACAAACGTACATCAACACTGAAGGGATAAACTCTGCTTTGACCAAATCAGTAGAGATACTTTCCCTTCATTTCTACTTTTATTTCTTAGAATACATTGGATACAAGAATTAAAAACAGAAGTCACAAATATTTTATTTTTCCCTCGTCTTTTGCAGAAAATAAATACAAGTGCATATTGTCTGTATGCTTTCCTACAAAAAAAGCATTACTACAGAAAGTTATCTTCACACAACTGCTTCTGATACATATATTTTTTTTGGTTCCAAATATCAAAACAGCAGTTCCTTCAGGAATTAGCAGAGTCAGCTATGGGGTAGGAACACAAATCATTTCTGGAGTTAACCTCTTGTTCTCCACACCTATGCTGCTCAAGACACCTGCAGTATATTGATCTACACATACTACATTGCTCTGCAATGTATCACAGGCCTTACCACAGCATTAAATGGGCAATAAAGCAACAGCACTAGTAAATTTTATTTAGAAAAAGCAAAACACAAGCTAAGCCTGAGACCTGATGAGTTGCAGTAGTTGGCATTTACGTTCGTAAGCAGCAATTATTGCTTCCTGCTCTACAGTATATACACTTCCATCAATTTACACATTTTCATCAACAGAGAAAAATGGCACCCTCCCATGGAGATGCTACTTGTTAGAGCAGCAAAGAGAATGACTGGGGGGGGCGGAGCCTGAGGGGGATCTATATGGACAGCTCTGCTGTGTGCTCTCTTTGCCACTTCCTGTAGGGAATGAGAATATCCCACAAGTAAGGATGAATCCGTGGACTGGATACACCAAGTAAGAGAAATGGCACATGGGAGTCGTTATAAAACTTTAATTTAAAGGGATATGAAACCCAAAAATTTTCTTTTTATGATTTGGATAGAGCATGTGATTTTAAACAACTTTCTAATTTACTTCTATTCAATTTTTTTTCGTTCGCTTGGTATATTAGCAGGGATGTATGCTTAAGAGGCAGCCCATTTCAGGAGCACTATACGGCAGCAGTTTTGCAAGAATTTTATCCATTTGCAAGAGCACAAGATGGCAGCAATATTTCCGGCCATATAGTTCTCCAGATGCCTACCTAGGTATCGCTTCAACACAGAATATCTTGGGAACAAAGCAAATTTGATCATAGAATTAAATTGGAAACTTTATTAAAAATGGTTTGCTCTGTCTAAATCACAAAAGAAAATGTTGGGGTTTCATATCCCTTTAAGAACTATGTGCTTGATGTGGTTACATTTTAGGATAACTTGCGAAACTAATGTAACATTTTGGCTTGAAGACTAAACAACGATATGACTAAAGCAGAATAATTTGTCAGTTACATATAGGCTCTTGACAAGCTTTGGCTGTTTTTTTTCTGTAGGGCAGGAATGAATTATTCCAACTTTCAAAGACAGAATAAGCAGGCAAGACCGAGATCAGGCGGCCCTGCCAATGTTGAATTACGCCACCTTTGTTCAAGCAGGAAGGTCCTAAAATCACACAATAGGGACTAGCACCCCCCATCTGCGCTCAAGGCAACCAAACTGCACTCAAACAGCTTGTGTTGTTCTATTTATAGTGTGAACTGAAAAAAGGACTACAAAACAGGAAATTCTCTTTTCCTTCAGAAAAGAGCAGAGGTATTTTTTTTTATATATATATTTTTTTTTTACTAGTGCTGCCACTTTAGGGACCCTAGGATCAAGTGCACATAAAAGACATAGTACAAACAATTATTGTGTTGGACATTTTGTTCACAAAAAAATTAGCAAAAAAGGCAAAACATTGATTGGTGCATCTGCGGATAAGCAGATTAGCCTGAAAAAAGCGGCCCCATTGAAATATTAAGGTAAGCATTTGTACGGCAAAGATACACTGTACAATTCCAGTTTTGGCCCTTGATAATTTCCTAAAATATATATTCATAGATGAAAGCTAAAGATTAATCATCTACTCCTATATTTCTAAAAAGGTAAGACATTGATTCTCCATTGTGAATCCGGCGAATTGCTTCTGACAGGATCATGCTGATGTCAACCGTCTTGATTTTGGGGCACTGAAGCTTCTGGATTTCATGCGGAATTGTATTGGTAACCACCACCTAGGGCAGAGGGGGGAAAAAAAAAAGTTACACCAGATTGAATGCCAATATAATAATTTGTTTGCAAATTTAAAAAAGTATACAAAACCCAACATTTTTATTTCATGATTAAAAAAAGAGCATGTGATTTTAAACAACTTCTATTATCAATTTTTCTTCGTTCTCTTGGTATCTTTAGTTGAAAAACAGGGGCATATGCTTAGGCGCTAACACATTTTTGGAGCATTATGTGGCAGCACTGTTTCCGGCCAGTGCTGCAGATACTTAGCTAGGTATCTCTTGCATACAGAATATCACGGAAATTAAGCAAATTTCATAATAGAAAACTTTTCTGTCTGGATTACAAAATATTTTTTTGTGTTTCATATCCCTTTAAGTATCAAAAATAATGGTGGCCAGCATATCAGAGCAGGATATACATTTTTACTACTTGTGAAAAATATTTAGAAATAAACTATAATAAACCAAAAATGCTTCTTCTTATTATTTAACTGTTGCCAATTTATTGTGGGTCAATATATTCTGCATTGCTATAAATGGGAACAATATTATGCGTCTATAAACAAACTTCAAATGAACAATGAATAGGTACTGCAAGCAGCCAGTCACTAACCAAACCAACAATGCAATGATATTAAAATAAGAGTTATTTTAATAAATGCCTTACAGTTCTGCTGGTGTCATTTGTGATGCACACTTCAGCTTAAGACACATGAAAATATATCTGCAAATAACTTTAAAATGGCAGCGCAAGCAAATTTTTCACTAGTAAAAAAAAAAACTTTCATGATTTAAATAGGGCATGTAATTTTAAACAACTTCCCAATTTACTTTTATCACCAATTTTGCTTTGTTCTCTTGGTATTCTTAGTTGAAAGCTAAACCTAGGAGGTTCATACGCTAATTTCTTAGAACTTGAAGACTGCCTCTAATCTGAATGCATTTTGACCCCTAGAGGGCATTAGTTCATGTGTTTCATATAGATAACATTGAGCTCATGCACATGAAGTAACCTAGGAGTGAGAACTGATTGGCTAAAATGCAGGTCTGTCAAAAGAACTGAAATAAAGGGGGAGTCCGCAGAGGCTTAGATACAAGGTAATTACAGAGGTAAAATGTGTATTATTATAACTGTGTTGGTTATGCAAAACTGGGGAATGGGTAAAAAAAAGGGATAATCTTTCTTTTTAACGAACAAAAATTCTGGTGTTGACTGTCCCTTTAAACATATCCTTTGTCAAAGGAGCAGCAATGCACTACTGGGAGTCAATGACAAGACGCAAATATATGCAGCCACCAATCAGCAGCTAGCTCCCAGTCGTATTGCTACTCCTGAGCCTACCTAGGTATGCTCTTCAACAAAGGACACCAAAAGAATAAAGCTAATAATTTACATAAATTAGAAAGTTGTAAAAAAAAAATAAAAAAAAAATTACACTCTCTTCCTAAACCATAAAAATGTAATTTTGACTTTACTTTCCTTTTAAACCGAAAAACAAAAATCTGCACATTACTCGCAGGCTTATCCTTGCTCTGAATATATAATTACATATAGCATATATTTAGTGTTTAATGTCCCTTTAAATCAGACATCCTCAAACTTGGCCCTCCAGAGGTTTTGGAACTACATTTCCCATGATGCTCAGCCAGCATATCAGCTAGCTGAGCATCATGGGAAATTTAGTTCTAAAACTTCTGGAGGGTAAAGTTCGAGGATGTCCGCTTTAAATACTCCACAACACTTGCGGCTTTTCTTACCTCATCAATAGCAGACTCCTCTATTAATCGTGGCGCATCTGAGGAAAGTAGCCCATGTGTGGCCATCACAAATATCTTGTAGGCACCTCGCTCTTTAAGTGTGTCGGCAGCAGCAACAAAATTATCTACATCATCAATGATGTCATCCTAACAAGTCAAAAACAAACATGAGTTGCAGGTCTCCACAAACACGCAGCCAATACAAATTGTGTTTTATGTACTAGACCATAGGCAGAATACTTTGTACTGTGAGGTTTATCTTTAGGAAGATGTGTGCATGTGTATTTTATTTTTTATAAATAGTAATGATTCTTAAAGGGAAGAAAACACATCTTTTCAGCCTTGCATGTTACATGATCAGCTCGTAGTATGATCTCTTTTCAGTTATTGTGTTACAGCTGCTTTGACAGATGGCACATGGGTGATTCAAGTTACAATAATCAGTAATTAAAAGCTACATGAGTTGATAAAGGATCAAAGTGATCGTATAACCAGTCTAAAGTGTTATTTTACTTTATTTTAAAAAAAAATATATATAAGAACTCCAGAAAACACACAAAAAAATAAACTAACATTCCAAAAATAAATGATGTACCTTTAAATAAAATATGCAACAGGTTTGATATGCATATACATACCACAATGATGGCTATCCGTCCTCCTACATCCCCAACCACAGTGATAGGAGGCTTCTCTTTCGGAAACATTACTGAAGTTTATAGATTTAAAAAAAAAAAAAAATTAGAATGTTTCGATTTCTACCATTTCATATAACATAGAACTACATACATTCTATATATTGTCTAATTTAGAGTCATAAGGACCACATGCAGCCATCTACACAGATTTCTGGCCCCTAGAAAAGTAGAATTAAAGGGACATTGTACACTTATTTATGTATATGTTTATTTATTTATTTATTTATTTATTTAATCTTGTTGCTCCAGTCTACTTAACCATTTTTATTTGGGTGCATTTTTAATAATAAGATAGTAGCTGAGGTTGAAAGAAGACAGAAGTCCAGCTAGTTCGACCTATCCTGCCTGATTTACAATAAAAGCTCCAATTGAGCTTAACTTAATCATATTAAAAAGGTGACCCATTTAACACAAGGAATCATATCCCTGAATTCTGTTTGTATCTAGAAAAGAATGCAAGACATTTTTAAATGTATCTACGTCATTGGCATCTACTACCTCCTTAGGTAATGCGTTCCACAATTTGATTGCTCATACGGTGAAAACACGTTTACATTGGAGATTAAATCTCATTTCCTCTAGCCTTCAATTGTCACAAACCATTTCCTTTGAATTAACAGAGCTCCCACCAACTCTATATATGGGCTTTGAATATATTCATATAAAGAAATCATAACACCTCTTAAGCACATTTTTTCTAGACTAGAGTACAGACCCAATTTAGCTAACTCTTTATAGTTTAAATGTCCCATTCCCCTTATTAGTTTTGTGGCCCTTCTCTGAACTTTTTCTAACTCTGCAATGTTTTTTTTTTTGATTAGTCCCCAGAATTGCACTCACTCAAATTGAGCTCATACCAGCAATTTATAGTGAAAGAATTATTTCCTCCCTTGCATTAATGCCTCTTAATAAATGGTTTGTTTATATTTTTTATGTAAATGTTTGAAACTGTAGCCCTGTATGCAAACCAAACTCTGTGAGTGTGTACGTTTGTAAGTTATGCCCTGCTCTGTCCCTGCCGGTTAGTGTACCTTGCTGGGGATTTCCAGATGACGTCAGTGCTGCTGCGAAGTTTGCAAACAGCACAAGAATCTCACAGCCTTTGTGATACATCTGATAACAGAAATGCAACCATTTCCTGATAATGTACACATTACACCTGAATAAACCGTTAAGAAGTTTTATTGTGGTGAAGTCAGGTTTTTGTGCTCTCATGCCCAAGACCTTTAAAAAGAGTTTGTGCTCATGCACATGCTGAACCAGAACCTACTCTAGGAAATAGTGCAACCTTTATACAGGTAGGAATTGCCAGGAGTTTGGCACGTCACTTTAATTTGAAGGGGGGAGGGTGTGCCAGTAGCTGTGCCCCAGACGACACGCAGGAAAGGGATACTTACCTTTCTTTTTACCAAATATTTTTCTCTTTAGTTGATTTCTTAAATTAATACTTGGATTAAAATATTTAAGTATTAAGTTGTTGCAATATGTAACTATAGTGGTTCTTTAAAAAACGTGTGCCGCATGTTTTGTGGCCCTTCTTTCCCCATCAAATTTATCAACAGTGAGCTACCTAATTTTCCATGTTGTCAACAAAAATAAAATTTTCCTCGGCCTATATTACAAAAATAATTACTAATGAAAGGACTAACGACTAGATTACAAGCGGCAGTATAGCTGCGCGCAACTTAATATAAGTCCATGGTAAATCCCATTTACCAGAGATGGGTTAGCATGGCTGGCATTGCTTTATAGCAACCTATACTTTCAATAGCTATCACAACCGCACTAAAATTACAAGTCAAAAGTTACAGTTTGTGCTCAACAGAAAGCCAAAATTGTGCTAGAATATTTAGCAAGACTTGAGTCCTGAAGGTTAATGGTTAAAAAAATGTTTTCACAAATCACATCAAAAACATCTCATTTATACACTTTCTATTAAAAAAATATATATATAATTTAAATATTAATAAAAAGTTTTTAAAAGGGATATGGTATATGAAAAGGTGTTTGAATGGGAAGGGTTCTAGTGTGTGTGTTTATCTATCGAGATCTATATCTATAATCTATATAGGAAAGGAATAAGTTCATTCCAGAGGCAAAGTATTAAAATGTCCAAATTTTATTGTATTCCACAAAATGGATAAAAAGAAAATTTATGCTTACCTGATAAATTTATTTCTTCTACGATACGACGAGTCCACGGATTCATCCTTACTTGTGGGATATTACCCTCCTGCTAACAGGAAGTGGCAAAGAGCAACACAGCAGAGCTGTATATATAGTTCCTCCCTTCTCTCCACCTCAAGTCATTCGACCGAAGGTATAGGAAGAGAAAAGAAAAGCTAAAAGGTGCAGAGGTGACTGAAGTTTTGAAAAAAAATATAATCTGTCCTAAAATGACAGGGAGGGCTGTGGACTCGTCGTATCGTAGAAGAAATCAATTTATCAGGTAAGCATAAATTTCCTTTTCTTCTACAAGATACGACGAGTCCACGGATTCATCCTTACTTGTGGGATACAATACCAAAGCAACAGGACACGGATGAACGGGAGGGATAAGACAGATAGCTAAACGGAAGGCACCACTGCTTGAAGAACTTTTCTCCCAAAAATAGCCTAAGAAGAAGCAAAAGTATCAAATTTGGAAAAAAGTATGAAGGGAGGACCAAGTCGCAGCCTTACAAATCTGTTCAACAGAAGCATTGCTTTTAAAAGCCCATGTGGAAGCCACAGCTCTAGTAGAATGAGCCGTAACCTTTTCTCGTATGCCAGGCGGATGATGCTTTTCAGCCAAAAAGAGAGAGGTAGCCGTAGCTTTTTGACACCTACGTCTTCCAGAATAAACAACGAATAGAGAAGATGTTTGACGGAAATCCTTGGTCGCTTGTAAGTAAAACTTCAGAGCCCGAACCACGTCCAAGTTATGTAACAGACGTTCCTTCTTAGAAGGATTAGGACACAAGGAAGGAACAACAAATTCCTGATTAATATTCTTATTAGAAACAAACTTAGGAAGAAATCCAGGTTTAGTATGCAAAACCACATTATCAGAATGGAATATAAGATAAGGCAAATCACATTGCAACACAGAAAGCTCAGAAACTCTTCGAGCCGAAGAGATAGCAACTAAAAACAAAACTTTCCAAGATAACAGTTTAATATCTATGGAATGCATGGGTTCAAACGGAACCCCTTGAAGAACATTGAGAACCAAATTCAAACTCCATGGCGGAGCAATAGGTTTAAACACAGGCTTGATTCTGATTAAAGCCTGACAAAAAGACTGAACGTCTGGGACATCTGCCAGACGCTTGTGTAGTAAAATTGACAAAGCAGAAATTTGTCCCTTTAAGGAACTAGCTGATAATTCCTTCTCCAATCCTTCTCGGAGAAAGGACAAAATCCTAGGAATCTTAACCCTACTCCATGAGTAGCCCTTGGATTCGCACCAAAAAGATATTTACGCCATATCTTATGGTAAATCTTTCTCGTGACAGGCTTGCGAGCCTGAATCAAAGTATCAATGACTGAGTCAGAGAATCCCCGCTTAGATAAGACTAAGCGTTCAATCTCCAAGCAGTCAGCTGCAGAGAATTTAGGTCTGGATGTTGGAACGGACCTTGAATGAGAAGGTCCTGTCTCAATGGTAGTTTCCACGGTGGCAGAGATTACATGTCCACTAGATCTGCATACCAATTCCTGCGTGGCCACGTAGGTGCTATCAGGATTACTGAAGCTCTCTCCTGTTTGATTCTTGCAATCAGTCGAGGTAGGAGAGGAAATGGATTAAACACATAAGCCAGGTTGAATGACCAAAGTACTGCTAGAGCATCTATCGGTACAGCTTGGGGATCCCTTGACCTGGACCCGTAACAAGAAAGTTTGGCATTCTGACGAGATGCCATCAGATCCAATTCCGGTGTGCCCCAATGACGGATCAATGATGCGAACACCTCAGGATGGAGTTCCCACTCTCCCGGATGAAAAGTCTGATGACTTAGAAAATCCGCTTCCCAGTTCTCTACTCCTGGGATATAGATTGCAAGAGTGAGCCTCCGCCCATC
Source organism: Bombina bombina (assembly GCF_027579735.1). NCBI lineage: Eukaryota > Metazoa > Chordata > Amphibia > Anura > Bombinatoridae > Bombina > Bombina bombina. Next base: position 74,571,195 of record NC_069509.1, read on the forward strand.
GGATTATCTTTGAAACCTCTATCATCGCTAGAGAACTCCTTGTTCCCCCTTGATGACTGATATATGCTACAGTCGTGATATTGTCCGACTGGAATCTTATGAATTTGGCCAAAGGCAACTGATGCCACGCCTGAAGCGCGTTGAATATTGCTCTCAGTTCCAGAATATTGATTGGTAGTAGAGACTCCTCCTGAGTCTAAACACCCTGAGAATTCAGGGAATTCCAGACTGCACCCCAGCCCAAGAGGCTGGCGTCCGTCGTCACTATTACCCATGCTGGCCTGCGGAATCACATTCCCTGGGACAGATGATCCTGTGACAACCACCAAAGAAGAGAGTCTCTGGTCTCTTGATCCAGATTTATCTGAGGAGATAAATTCGCATAATCCCCATTCCACTGTCAGAGCATGCACAGCTGCAGTGGTCTGAGATGAAAGCCAGCAAACGGAACGATGTCCATTGCTGCTACCATTAATCCAACGACCTCCATACACTGAGCCACTGATGGCCGAGGAATGGACTGAAGTGCTCGGCATATATTTAGAATCTTTGACTTTCTGACCTCCGTCAGAAATATTTTCATGTCCAGCGAGTCTATCAGAGTTCCCAAGAATGGAACTCTTGTTAGTGGAACTAGTGAACTCTTTTCTATATTCACTTTCCAACCGTGAGTTCTTAGAAATGCCAACACGATGTCCGTGTGAGATTTGGTCAGATAAGTTGACGCCTGGATCAAAATATCATCCAGATAGAGCACCACTGCTATGCCCGTGGCCTGAGAACCGCCAGAAGGGACCCTAGAACCTCCGTGAAGATCCTGGGTGCTGTGGCCAACCAGAAGGGAAGAGCCACGAACTGAAAATGTTAGTCCAGGAAGGCAAACCTTAGGAACTGATGATGATCCTTGTGAATAGGAATATGAAGGTATGCATCCTTCAAGTCCATATCATATTGACCCTCCTGGATCATTGGCAAAATTTTTCGTATAGTCTCCATCTTGAATGATGGGACTCTGAGAAATTTGTTTAGGCATTTAAGATCTAAAATTGGTCTGAAAGTTCCCTCTTTTTTGGGAACCACAAACAGATTTGAGTAAAACCCTTGTCCCTGTTCTAGTTTTGGAACTGGGCAAATTACTCCCATGGTATAGAGGTCTTCTACACAGCGTAAGAACGCCTTTCTTTTTGTCTGGTCTACAGACAAACGTGAAAGATTAAATCTCCCTCTTGGGAGAAATTCCTTTAATTCTAGCTGATACCCCTGGGTCATAATTTCCAATGCCCAGGGATCCTGAACATCTTTTGCCTGAGCAAAGAGAGAAAGGCTGCCCCCTACTAAATCTGGTCCCGGATCGGGGGCTGCCCCTTCATGCTGTCTTGGTAGCAACAGTGGGCTTCTTGACTTGTTTACCTTTATACCAGGCCTGGTTAGGTCTCCAGACTGGATAAGTGATAATAAGCAGCACCGGAGACTTTGTATGCACTTAAAAACGTCAGCTACGATTACGGCCATAAGGGCTGAAACGCGTAAGCAACGGTTCATGGGGTGCAACTCTTTTGGCACAGTTTGTCACACATCAACCGCTTTGTAAGAGGATCCATTTGCCTTAATAAAGTGAAGTTTTTAAGTGCATACAAAGTCTCCGGTGCTGCTTATTATCACTTATCCAGTTGACTCTGAAACCGAGCAAGCACGGAAGATTCCAAGGCACTACGGAACCTAGTGCACGCATTCACCACAGACCCACTAGCGTAGTGGGAGTATCCCAGAGAAAGGGATCGGCCAGCTGTCGGGAGCTAGCAGGTGACGTCAGACGCCGAGTGCGGAGCGGTAAAGTGAGGAGCGGGCCTAGGAGGGGAGAGATTACACAGCACAGGGAGCAAGTCTTGTGAGGAGAAGGATACTTCACCAGTGGAGAGACACTCCTTTGATCGAGGGTACCCCCGTGGACGGGCCGCTCCCAAATACCGCATCACTTTGAAGCAGACACGGTACCGACAAGAAGCCGGGTGAGTCAGCAGATGCTATGCTGTTCTGAAATTTCATCACTGAACAACAACAGTTTGACACATTTACCTATTCCATTTTTTGGCATCTGATGAGGTGGACTCTAGTTATCTAGTGCTAACACACAAGTGACTTTTTAGGTCTCCAGACTGACATGGATTGAGCAAAATTCCCTTCCTGCTTTGTGGCAGAAGAGGAAGCAGAGGGTCCTCCTTTAAAGTTTAGAAAGGAACGAAAATTATTTTGTTTACCCCTCATCTTCACAGCCTTATCCTGAGGCAGGGAATGACCATTACCTCCAGTAATGTCAGAAATTATTTCCTTCAATTCAGGCCCGAATAGGGTCTTACCTTTAAAAGGAATAGCTAAAAGCTTAGATTTTGATGACACATCAGCAGACCAAGATTTGAGCCATAACGCTCTACGTGCTAAAATGGCAAAACCTGCATTATTCGCTGCTAATTTAGCCATTTGAAAAGCGGCATTAGTAATAAAAGTATTAGCTAGCTTGAGAGCATTAATTCTATCCAAAATGTCATCTAATGGGGTCTCAACCTTAAGATACTCTTCTAGAGCATCAACCCAAAGAGCTGCTGCAGTAGTAACTGGAACAATGCAAGCTATAGGTTGTAAAAGAAAACCCTGATGCATAAACAATTTCTTTAGAAGATCCTCTAATTTTATATCCATAGGATCTTTGAAAGCACAACTGTCCTCAATAGGTATCGTTGTACGCTTAGCCAGGGTAGAAATAGCTCCCTCCACCTTAGGGAGGGTTTGCCAAGAATCCCGAATGGTGTCAGATATGGGAAACATTTTCGTAAAATTAGGAGGGGGAGAGAACGGAATACCTGGTCTATCCGATTCCTTAGTAACAATGTCAGAAATTCTTTTAGGGACTGGAAAAACATCAGTGTAAGTAGGCACCTCTAGATATTTGTCCATCTTACACAATTTCTCTGGTGGTATCACAATCATCCAGAGTCGCTAAAACCTCCCAGAGTAACAGGCGGAGGTGTTCAAGCCTAAATTTAAAGGACCATGTCCGAATCTGTCTGAGGCAACACATTTCCTGATTCTGAAAGTTCTCCCTCAGACAGCAATTCCCCGACCCCCAAATCAGAGCATTGTGAGGGTACATCGGAAATGGCCAATAAAGCATCAGAGGGTTCAGTATTTACCGTAATACCTGACCTACTGCGTTTACCCTGTAAAACAGGCAGTTTAGATAATACCTCTGTAAGGGTAGTAGACATAACTGCAGCCATATCTTGCAGAGTAAAAGAATTAGACGCACTAGAAGTACTTGGCGTCGCTTGAGTGGGCGTTAAAGGTTGTGACACTTGGGGAGAATTGGATGGCATAACCTGATTCTCTTCAGACTGAGAATCATCCTTAGACATACTTTTATCACCTAAAATATGTTCTTTGCAGTGTAAGGCCCTTTCAGTACAAGAAGGACACAATGTAAGAGGGGGTTCCACAATGGCATCTAAACATATAGAGCATCGACTTTCCTCAATGTCAGACATGTTGAACAGGCTAGTAATAACCACAAAAGTCGTGAAAACACTTTATTTATTGAAGAAAACAAATTTTTGAAAAAACAAGTACTGCGCCTTTAAGAGATAAAAAAAGGGCAACAATTTTCCCAAATCTGCTTAAAAAGTTAAACTCAATTTTAACGTATACCTTTCCTATATTGCAGTGTGATATTGCACCACAAGCAAGGGGCAAATTAACCCTCTAAATGAGTAAAACACAAAACCGTTATGAAAAAAACGTAGACAACCCCCTGCACCTCGCCACAGCTTTGCTGTGGCGCCTACCTGCCCTCAGGGATCTGACAAACGTCTCACTATGACTCCGGTAGACAATCTCAGTTACGGCCCAACCGAACCTGAAGTTTGCTGCCTTCTTGACAAAATCAACTGCACATCTGAGGCGTGAAAATTAGGCCCCGCCCATCATATGCGATGTACTCTCAGCCTAAACAACCGCAAGTAAAGCGGTACAGAACTAGCCATGTGGATAAGCATCCTAAATTGTATGATTATAGCCATGTGAACCCCCAACACAATAAAAACTGTTATGCTGCCCCAGTGTCCAAACCATGCTGCCATAATTGCTTGCTGCATTTAGCCCTGATACAAATTAAATACATAGGATTTCAGTAATACCCCTTCTTATGTCTATAGGATTACTGCTTACCCCTTCCCTCTTTGGGAACTATGTAAAGCCAGTACTGATATATCACAGTCTCCTCAGAAATAAATGACTGAACATACCTCAATGCTTGTAGCATGAAAACGTTCTCCACACTGAAGATTCACTAGTACTCCTCAGCCATTCTGTGGGAACCCACATGGATCTTAGTGACATCTGCTAAGATCATCAACCTCCAGGCAGAAATCTTCTTCTAAATGCTGCCTGAGGAAAAATAGTAATCACCGGTACCATTTAAAATAAAAAATTCTTGATTGAAGAAAACTAAAAACTATAATTTTAACACCTTTCACTTTACCTCTTCCTATTACTAGTATAGGCAAAGAGAATGACTGGGGGTGGAGAGAAGGGAGGAGCTATATATACAGCTCTGCTGTGGTGCTCTCTGCCACTTCCTGTTAGCAAGAGGATAATATCCCACAAGTAAGGATGAATCCGTGGACTCGTATCTTGTCGAATAAATAAGCCATACGGGGTTCCATAAAACATAAAACCGTCACAGTGAGTATTAAGCTGACATGTTTCGGCTGAATGCCTTTTGTGCGACTTGCAAACTTTACTGTGATGATATATATATATATATATATACACATACACATATATACATACACATATATACATACACACATACATACATACATATACATATATACATACATATATACATATATACATACATATATACATACATACACACACAATACACCTTGAAACATGTAGTATACATTTTTAACAAGTATACATTTCTATGTTCTTCACTAAGGAAAAAATATAATATATCCATATAGATCATATATTTTTTAAATATTCAGATATCTATAGAAAGATATATTTTAAAATAAAAAGACATTTTCTTCTATGTGAAGAACATAGGAATTTCAAGTCTTCCTAACACACCTTCGGCTTTAGCACAGCTGGTCTAGCGCAGTGTCAGGTTAGCGCGCAAGCAATAACTAATAGTTTGTTTTTTTCTAGTGTGCCCCATAGAAGCCTATAAGGGTGAATAAGTTAGCGTGGTCACTAGTTGTAATATGCACGCTAATCCGGCAGTGAGCACAGTTTGTGTAAGAGTGAGATTTTTTTTGAGCGCCACTTGTAATCTGGCCCTTCATTTAGAGGTTACAAAGTGCTATCAGCAAAGTTTTAGAAAGACAACTACTAGGTAAAATAAAATCTCTCTTATGCTATAACAGAATACTAAACCTCTTTAGAGTATTGTATTTTTACACAAATAAAAATTGGTGACTATGTCATATCAAAAAGGAACATGGCCAGTGAGACAATTAGGAGTGACATGTGCACATAGCCTTAAAGGGACACTAAACCCAAAAATTTTCTTTCATGATTCAAGTAGAGAATACAATTTTAAACAACATTCAAATTAAAAATGACGGATAGTACAGAGTGGACCACCTTTACACCAAATGAGGGATTATAACCAGAACTATAATGCGGGCCGTTACATATGCAACTAGCAGGTGGTGATAGAGAAAAAGATGATAAATGTTATTTGTTAGAGCTGCATTTATTCAGAGGTAAATTAATTTCACAGCAGGCTTTAAGCAATCTCCTTAAGGTAAGCAAATGTCCATACATATGCACATTGACGGTTTTGTTGTATTTTACAAACCAAAAGTAACCGCCTTTCTGTATAGAATGTAAGACATATTACCGTAATGTCCAAGCAGCTGTAAACCGGATCGTCCGTTTCGTCTGAATGAAGACCGCCGTGCACTGTTCTCCTTTCAAAGTGCATCAACTCCGGACAGCCTTGTTCGGTTTACCTCTTTACCCGCTTGCAAGCGGTAATGGCAGCAAACTCCAGCAGCGTTCAGTCACAGTAACTCTATCACTCACGCTGCACAACCCGGAAGCTCCTCCCTCCAGTCTCCGGTCTCAGGATAGCAGCTGTGAGATCCCAGTAGGTAGCTATGCACACATCGAGTTGAATGGAGTCCCAGCACTCCACAGTGAAATAGAAAAAAGGTATAATGTGTTTCTTTTGCTCCTTAAGTAAAACACAGTGCAGAGTAGAGATAAAAGCAAAAAAGACTTTATTCGGTATATTCCATAAAACAGAGAAGTGTTCCTCAAAAGTTAAAAATGCGGTACAGAGAAAGTTTGACCGGTTTCGGTCATTGCGACCGTAGTCATAATTTATGACTACGGTCGCAATGACCGAAACCGGTCAAACTTTCTCTGTACCGCATTTTTAACTTTTGAGGAACACTTCTCTGTTTTATGGAATATACCGAATAAAGTCTTTTTTGCTTTTATCTCTACTCTGCACTGTGTTTTACTTAAGGAGCAAAAGAAACACATTATACCTTTTTTCTATAACATTCAAATTACTTTCTATTATCTAATTTGCTTATCTCTTTAGATATCCTTTGTTGAAGAAATAGCAATGCACATGGATGAACCAATCACATGAGGCATCTATGTGCAGCAACCAATCAGCAGCTACTGAGCCTATCTAGATACGCTTTTCAGCAAAGTATATCAAGAGAATGAAGCAAATTAGATAATAGAAGTAAATTAGAAAGTTGTTTAAAATTGCATGCTCTTTCTAAATCTTGAAAGAAAAAATTTGGGTTTCATGTCCCTTTAAGCTTTCTCGTGGCACACCTGGCTTACAATTTTTAGTGTGTTTAACAATTTTTGCAATGAAGAATTTTATTATTTTCATTAAGCTTATCCTGTATCTATATCCTAAGTATTTGTAGCTTGTTTACTAATTTCTAAGAATTTCACAGAACTCTGATGTTCTTTCCGCTAGATAGGCCAAAAGTGCCCCAGTAATTGCTCTTTAAAATGGGTGTTCAGTGTACAGATTAAAACAAAAGTACAAAATTCAATATTGTATTGGTAAATAGAACTTGCATTTTGTGATAATGACAACTTTGGTGGTAAAAGGTTACAGCCTCTGATTGGCTATAAGGAGACCAGGTAAACAGATAAACTTGTTCAACAGAGTATGTGAATATTCTGCAATTACTTTAATGCCTCTTTAATAATAAAAAAATAAAAAAAACTGGTTCCCCCTAATTGAGCTAGGAAGCTTGAAATGCTTATAGGGTATTGATATGAGTAGTGGAGGAATGTGAACAAGCATAACAGAAAAAAAAAAAAAAGTCGGATACTCACAAGGTATTTCCAATGATGAGTGCATAGCAGAAATATTTTTGACTGCTGGTGGCGAATGTCTCCCATCCACCAAATCAGATTCCGCATCTTGGACTTCGCCATGTATCACAGCAATTCCCAAACGTAACCGCTCAGCAAAAGACTGCGCTCTGAAAAAGGTTAGAGAGTCAGAAAATAAACAGATTTAAAAGGGTTCTTATATTTTGCAGGACTTAGCCATGCAGATCCAGATATACTCCTGGGCTGTGGTGCATTGTTTTATTCACAGAGCAGGAAAAATGTTGCTGTATAATGTTGCCGCCGTTGGGTTAAAGGGATGTTAAAAGTGATGGTAAATCCTAGAGTTTCAAAGATGCTAGGATTTACCATCACTAGAAATAAAATAGAACTTTCAGTCATCACTTTATAAAAAAGTGAGCTAAACCTTCCCTTTCTGTGCCGTGGCCTCCTCGCTAAACTCAGAGGCTACGGCCTACCATGGCAGAGCTCTCTCAGGTGATGTTTCCCCCTCAAAATCAATAGCCCTATTATACAGGGCAGTGCCATATGACTAGCACGGCTATTGGTTTAGAGGTGGAAACATCACCTCATTGACTGTGCTGTGATCTGAGTTTAGCTAAGAGGCCAAAGCATAGAAAGGAAAGGTTAGCACACTTTTTTTTATAAAGTGATTATTATTATTATCATCTTCATCATCGGTTATTTGTAGAGCGCCAACAGATTCTGCAGCGCGATGACTGAAAGTCCTATTTATTTTTAGTGATGGTAAATTCTAGCAGTTTTGAAACTAAAGGATTTACCATCACTTTAACCCCTTAAGGACCACAGCACCATTTTCTGACCGTTTGGGACAAAGGCTATTTTTACATTTCTGCGGTTTGTGTTTAGCTTTAATTTTCCTCTTACTTATTTACTATACCCACACATATTATATACTGTTTTTCTCCAACATTGGTGTGTCCGGTCCACGGCGTCATCCATTACTTGTGGGATATTCTCCTCCCCCACAGGGAAAGGCAAGGAGAGCACACAGCAAGAGCTGTCCATATAGTCCCTCCCAGGCTCCGCCCCCCCAGTCATTCTCCTTGCCGCTCTGAACAAGTAGCATCTCCTCGGGGATGGTGAGGAGTGCTGGTATGTACTATTTACTCTGAAACAGAAAGAGATGAAGAGTTCTGTTTAAAAGAGGATTATGATTTTAGCAGACAGTAACTAAAATCAGTTGCTGTTCCCACACAGGACTATTGACATGAGAGAACTTCAGTTGGGGGGAACAGTTTGCAGACTTTTCTGCTCAAGGTATGACTAGCCATTTTTCTAACAAGACTGTGTAATGCTGGAAGGCTGTCATTTTCCCTCATGGGGATTGGTAAGCCATTTTCTTAGTCTCAAACAGAATAAAGGGCTTAATATGGGCTATACACTGGTAGACACTCTTAAGGGCTAAATCGATTGCTTTATTTAAGTATTATATGCAGTTTGAAGTTGAATTTCACACTTTTATAACATTGGGGAACGTTTTTTAGCACCAGGCACTTGTTAAGACACCTTCCCAGTCAGGAAGGGCCTTTCTCTGTAGTAGGCAGAGCCTCATTTTCATGCCATTACTGTGCAGTTACTTTTGAGTACAGTACATGCAGCTGCATGTGTGTGGGTCTGGAATCCACTAAAAACGTTCCTAGAAGGCTTCATTTGATATCATATACCCCCCTGGGATTGGTGAAGTCGCAGCAAAGGCTGTAGCTGGGACTGTAAGGGGGTTAAAATTAAAAACGGCTCCGGTTTCCACATTTTAAGGGTTAACAGCTTGAAAATTGGGGTGCAATACTTTGAATGCATTTAGACACTGTGGTGAAAATTTGGTAAAGATTGGATAATTCCTTCATAGTTTTTCACATATTCAGTAATAAAGTGTGCCCTGTTTAACATTTAAAGAGACAGTAACGGTTTTGTTTTAAAACGGTTTTTGTGCTTTATTAACAAGTTTAAGCCTGTTTAACATGTCTGTACCTTCAGATAGATCATGTTCTGTATGTATGGTAGCCAATGTGGTTCCCCCTTCAAATATGTGTGATAATTGTGCCATAGCGTCCAAACAAAGTAAGGACAGTACTGTCACAAATTGTAAAGTTGCCCAGGATGATTCCTCAGATGAAGGAAGTAGACATAGTTCTACATCATCTCCTTCTGTGTCTATACCAGTTATGCCCGCGTAGGCGACCCCTAGTACTTCTAGCGCTAATGCTTGTTACTATGCAGCAATTGACGGCAGTAATGGATAGCTAATATTTTATCCAAAATGCCAGCATTTCAGAGAAAGCGCGATTGCTCTTTTTTAAACACTGTAGAGCAGGAGGGCGCTGATGATAATTTTTCTGTCATACCCTCACACCAATCTGAAGTGGCAGTGAGGGAGGGTTTGTCAGATGGGGAAATTTCTGATACAGGAAGAATTTCTCAGCAGGCAGAACCTGATGTTGTGACATTTAAATCAAAATTAGAGCATCTCCACGCATTACTTAAGGAGGTGCTATCTACTCTGGATGATTGTGACAATCTGGTCAACCCAGAAAAATTGTGCAAGATGGACAAGTTCCTTGAGGTCCCGGTGCACCCTGATGCTTTTCCGATACCTAAACGGGTGGCGGACATAGTGAATAAGGAGTGGGAGAAGCCAGGCATACCTTTTGTCCATCCTCCTATATTTAAGAAATTGTTCCCTATGGTCGACCCCAGGAAGGACACATGGCAAACAGTCCCTAAGGTCGAGGGGGCGGTTTCTACTCTAGCCAAGCGCACGACCATTCCTATTGAGGGCAATTGTGCTTTCACAGATCCTATGGATAAAAAATTGGAGGGTTTGCTTAAAAAGATTTTTGTACAGCAAGGTTACCTCCTTTAACCTATTTCGTGCATTATTCCTGCCACTTCAGCGGCGTGGTTCTGGTTCGAGGAACTGGAAAAGTCGCTCAGTAGGGAGACTCCGTATGAGGAAGTCATGGACAGAATTCACGCACTTAAGTTAGCTAATTCCTTTATTTTAGACACCGCTTTGCGGTTAGCGAGGTTAGCGGCGAAAAATTCAGGGTTTACAATTGGGGCGCGTAGAGCGCTCTGGCTAAAGTCTTGGTCGGCAGATGTATCTTCCAAGACAAAATTGCTTAATACCCCTTTCAAAGGTAAGACCCTTTTTGGGCCAGAATTGAAAGAGATTATTTCAGACATCACTGAGGGAAAGGGCCATGCCCTCCCACAAGATAAACCTTTCAAGGCTAAGAATAAGTCCAATTTTCGTTCCATTCGCAATTTCAGGAACGGACCGGCTTCCAACTCGGCAGCCTCTAGACAAGAGGGTAACGCTTCCCAGACTAAACCAGCTTGGAAATCAATGCAAGGCTGGAACAAGGGTAAACAGGCCAAGATGCCTGCTGCTGCTACCAAAACAGCAAGAAGGGGTAGCCCCCGATCCGGGACCGGATCTAGTAGGGGGCAGACTCTCTCTCTTTGCTCAGGCTTAGGCAAGAGATGTTCAGGATCCCTGGACACTAGAAATAGTCTCTCAGGGTTTTCTTCTGGAGTTCAAGGAACTACCCCCCAGAAGAAGGTTCCACATGTCTCACTTATCTTCAAACCAAATAAAGAGACAGGCATTATTACATTGTGTAGAAGACCTGTTAAAGATGGGAGTGATACACCCAGTTCCAACTGTGGAACAAGGTCGGGGGCTTTACTCAAATCTGTTTGTAGTTCCAAAAAAAGAGGGAATTTTCAGGCCAATTCTGGATTTAAAAATTCTAAACAAATTTCTCAGAGTTCCATCGTTCAAATGGAAACCATTCGAACAATTTTATCTACAATCCAGGAGGGTCAATTTATGACTACCGTGGATTTAAAGGATGCGTATCTACATATTCCTATCCACAAAGATCATCCAAGGATTTTCACAAAGGTGCTAGGGTCCCTTCTAGAGGTTCTAAGACCAAGGGGTATTGCAGTGGCACCTTATCTGGACGACATTCTAATCCAAACGTCGTCTCTTTCCAAAGCAAAGGCTCATACAGACATTTTTCTAGCCTTTCTCATATCTCACGGGTGGAAGGTGAACGTAGAAAAGAGTTCCCTGTCTCCGTCGACAAGAGTTCCCTTCTTGGGAACGATAATAGATTCTTTAAAAATGAAGATCTTCCTGACAAAAGTCAGAAAGTCAAAGCTTCTAAAGCTTGTCAAGTTCTTCACTCTATTCTGCAGCCTTCCATAGCTCAGTGCATGGTAGTAGTAGGGTTGATGGTTGCAGCAATGGACATAGTTCCTTTTGCTCAAATTCATCTAAGACCATTACAACTGTACATGCTCAAGCAGTGGAATGGGGACTATACAGACTTGTCTCCAAAGATTCAAGTAGACCAGATGACCAGAGACTCACTCCGTTGGTGGTTGTCACAGGATCACCTGTCTCAGGGAATGAGTTTCCGCAGACCAGAGTGGGTCATTGTCACGACCGATGCCAGTCTATTAGGCTGGGGCGCGGTCTGGGATTCCCTGAAAGCTCAGGGTCTATGGTCTCGGGAAGAGTCTCTTCTCCCGATAAACATCCTGGAACTGAGAGCGATATTCAATGCTCTCCGGGCTTGGCCTCAACTAGCGAAGGCCGGATTCATAAGATTCCAGTCAGACAACATGACGACTGTAGCTCACATCAACCATCAGGGAGGAACAAAGAGTTCCTTGGCGATGAGAGAGGTATCCAAGATCATCAAATGGGCGGAGGATCACTCCTGCCATCTATCTGCAATTCACATCCCAGGAGTAGACAACTGGGAGGCGGATTATCTGAGTCGTCAGACTTTCCATCCGGGGGAGTGGGAACTCCACCCGGAGGTTTTTGCCCAGTTGACTCAATTATGAGACATTCCAGACATGGATCTGATGGCGTCTCGTCAGAACTTCAAGGTTCCTTGCTACGGGTCCAGATCCAGGGATCCCAAGGCGACTCTAGTGGATGCATTAGTGACGCCTTGGTCGTTCAACCTAGCTTATGCATTTCCACCGTTCCCTCTCCTTCCCAGGCTTGTAGCCAGGATCAAACAGGAGAAGGCCTCAGTGATTCTGATAGCTCCTGCGTGGCCACGCAGGACTTGGTATGCAGACCTGGTGAATATGTCATCGGCTCCACCATGGAAGCTACCTTTGAGACAGGATCTTATAGTGCAAGGTCCATTCGAACGTCCAAATCTAGTTTCTCTCCAGCTGACTGCTTGGAAATTGAACGCTTGATTTTATCCAAGCGCGGGTTTTCAGATTCAGTGATAGATACTCTGGTCCAAGCCAGAAAACCTGTGACTAGAAGGATTTACCATAAAATATGGAAAGGATATATCTGTTGGTGTGAATCCAAGGGATTCTTATGGATTGATATTCCCAGGATCCTCTCCTTTCTAACAAGAAGGTTTGGATAAGGGATTGTCAGCAAGTTCTCTAAAAGGACAGAGATCTGCTTTATCTGTCTTGTTACACAGACGACTGGCAGCTGTGCCAGATGTACAAGCTTTTGTACAGGCTTTGGTCAGAATCAAACCTGTTTACAGACCTTTGACTCCTCCCTGGAGTCTAAATTTAGTTTTTTCAGTTCTTCAAGGGGTTCCATTTGAACCCTTACATTCCATAGATATCAAGTTACTATCTTGGAAAGTTCTGTTTTTGGTTGCTATTTCTTCTGCTAGAAGAGTTTCTGAACTATCTGCTTTGCAGTGTGATCCACCCTATCTGGTGTTCCATTCAGATAAGGTTGTTTTGCGTACCAAGCCTGGTTTTCTTCCAAAAGTTGTTTCCAACAAGAATATTAACCAGGAAATAGTTGTCCCTTCTTTGTGTCCGAATCCAGTTTCAAAGAAGGAACATTTGTTACACCATTTAGATGTAGTCCGTGCTTTAAAGTTCTATTTAGAAGCAACAAAGGATTTCAGACAAAACTTCTTTTTTGTTTGTCGTTTATTCTGGTAAGAGGAGAGGACAAAAAGCTACTGCTACCTCTCTTTCTTTCTGGCTGAAAAGCATTATCCGATTGGCTTATGAGACTGCCGGATGGCAGCCTCCTGAACGAATCACAGCTCACTCTACTAGGGCTGTGGCTTCCACATGGGCCTTCAAAAACGAGGCTTCTGTTGATCAGATATGTGAGGCAGCAACTTGGTCTTCTCTGCACACTTTTGCCAAATTCTACAAATTTGATACTTTTTGCTTCTTCGGAGGCTATTTTTGGGAGAAAGGTTTTGCAAGCCGTGGTGCCTTCTGTTTAGGTAACCTGATTTGCTCCCTCCCTTCATCCGTGTCCTAAAGCTTTGGTATTGGTTCCCACAAGTAATGGATGACGCCGTGGACCGGACACACCAATGTTGGAGAAAACAGAATTTATGCTTACCTGATAAATTACTTTCTCCAACGGTGTGTCCGGTCCGGGCCCGCCCTGGTTTTTTAATCAGGTTTGAAAAATTTCTCTCTATACACTACAGTCACCACGGCACCCTATAGTTTCTCCTTTTTTTCTCCTAACCGTCGGTCGAATGACTGGGGGGGCGGAGCCTGGGAGGGACTATATGGACAGCTCTTGCTGTGTGCTCTCCTTGCCTTTCCCTGTGGGGGAGGAGAATATCCCACAAGTAATGGATGACGCCGTGGACCGGACACACCGTTGGAGAAAGTAATTTATCAGGTAAGCATAAATTCTGTTTTCTCGCAATTAAATGGACTTTCTAAAGACACCATTATTTTCATAATATCCTATAATTTACTAGAATTTATTTTATAAAATATGATGAAAAAATGGAGGGGGGGGGGGGGACAAAAAACACAAAAAAAAAACCCCACTTTTTCTAACTTTTACCCCCAAAATCTGTTACACATCTACAACCACCAAAAAACACCCATGCTAAATAGTTTCTAAATGTTGTCCTGAGTTTAGAAATACCCAATGTTTACATGTTGTTTGCTTTTTTTGCAAGTTATAGAGCAATAAATAAAAGTAGCACTTTGCTATTTCCAAACCACTTTTTTCAAAATTATCGTTACATTGGGACACTGATATCTATCTGCAATCCCTGAATATCCCTCGACATGTATATATTTATTTTTAGTAGACAACCCAAAGTATTGATTTAGGCCCATTTTGGTATATTTTATGCCACCATTTCACCACCAAATGCAAGAATTTTTTTTAAAATTTTTTCACAATTTTAGGTTTCTCACTGAAATTATTTACAAACAGCTTGTGCAATTATGGCACAAATGGTTGTAAACGCTTCTCTGAGATCCTCTTTGTTCAGAAATAGCAGACATATATGGCTTTTGCGTTGCTTTTTGGCAATAAAAAGGCCACTAAATGCTGCTGCGCACCACGTGTACTATGCCTAGCAGTGAAGGGGTTAATTAGGAAGCTTGCAGGGTAAATTTTAGCTTTAGTGTAGAGATCAGCCTCCCACCTGACACATCCCACCCAAAACAGCTTTCTTCCCTCCCCACAATTTTCCCTGCAATCTTAAGTACTGGCAGAAAGTCTTCCAGTACTAAAATAAGTTTTTTTATTTGTTTGTTTTTTGCTTTTTTAAAACATAATTCTGCTGTGTAGGATCCCCGCTTAGACCCCAACCTCCCTGATCTCCCCTCCCCCCCTAAAAAAAAAACAGCTCTCTAACCATCCCCCTCTAACCTTATTGTGCCCCATCTTGGGTACTGGCAGCTGTCGGCCAGTACCCAGTTGGCCATAAAATATTTTTTATTTTTTTATAAATACCATAAAAAAAAAAATATTCAATATTTTCTGTAGTGTAGCTGCCCCTACAATATCCAACCCCCCCACCACCTCCCAGAACCCTTAGCTGAAAATTCCCACCCTTCCCAGTCCTCTCTACCTTATAAAAAAAAAAATATGCCATAGTGTAGCGTTCCCACCTGCTCCTGCCCCGCACGCGCCCCCACACACGATCCTGCCCCCCCCCCTCTAAAACACTTCCTTCCATCGATAGCCGCCCACCCGCCTCGGCTCCCACCCACCAACGATCACGGCCATCGATGCTTGATGCAGAGAGAGCCACAGAGTAGCTGTCTCTGCATCGGACTGCTAACAAATGTTATTGCAGGATGCCTCAATATCTGGAAAGACTAACGACGTACAGGGTACGTCCTTGGTCGTTAAGGACCTTTTTTATAGGACGTACCCTGTACGTCATTGGTCGTTAAGGGCTTAAATAGTAAATACATGCTACACATAATGATGCATTCAAAGCAAAGATTAGCCTTAGAATTTGTAGATGCATATTTTACAATTGTATTCGTTGTTTAAATATTGGAAATATAAGTGTAAAGGATTAGTTTCTATAAAGTAACAGGCACCGCCATGTTTGAACTAGTTTTCTATCCATCTCTGTTTGTGCCAACAGACATTGGTAGATTGTTTTTAACCTCTCTTGAGTTTCTTGGAAGTGTCAGACTAAAAATGTTAAAGGAAAAAAAAAAAAAACATTTATTATGCGTACCAAGAGAAATAGCTCTCAAATGGTAATGATCTGGCTTAATGTCTATTAAACTTGCTTACAGATAATTGTATATTTCCAAAAACAAACCCCAAAATACATTTAAAACAACAACAATGTGCAATATATTCCTTGAATGTCTAATAAAATGCTGGTAATCACAAGTTTGTGGACAATTAGTGGACAAAAATATATAATAAAACAACATTTTCTTTACAAACCCTGATTTCTGCTCACCTCTTTGCAGATGATGGGGATTTGGCCACTATAACTGCATTTCTGTAATCTGGAATCTGTTATAAACAAAAAAAATACAATTTGGTAATATTACATGTCAGTATTCAACTAGATTTATTTTCTCAAAAGATTCAATTGGTTCGGAAGTTATTTAAACAAAAACAGGAAGCAAACTTAATTCAATATATTTTGGATTGTTAATCTGCACAAATTTAATGTTTAACTAAATGTAAATACAAGACGGTATACAATTACTAAACTGACAGATGGGATGGCTTTTTGCACAGGTGGACAATGATACGGAGTGAAAATGGGATGACCACCCCGTTCTGTTAACCTAGTCTCATCCACAGAAGCTAATGGTGCATGTTCCTCTAACAGAAAACAGATCACGCTTGCAGGAAAAGGACAGTGTTGTTATTATGAAGTGAAGTGTAACTATTGACTTCTATTGATGCTGTAAACAGTTTGTCTCATCACTGCACTTTTTCATGCTTTGTTTAGATTGTGTAAGACTCGGATCAGACATCAGAGCTGGAGAGAACCATATGTGGTTGATGACATGGATATGCAAATTAATATTCAAAATAATCATGGATACAAGTATTTTGTAAATGAGAATAAAATGCATTTAATTACACTATGATAGACAGAAAGATAGATGCTATGCATGAAGAAAGCACTTTCGGTCACAGACCTATAGACCAAGGCAAAAAAAAAAAACAAAGAATAATTTGTTATTTTTTTATAAAAAGCTTCTAAATTGGTTCAGTTCCTTTAATAGCAGTCACCCTTTTAGACAGGGTTGTATAGAAACCTAAACCCTATCTTACCACTCTTCCCTTTTCAGACACATACTATATCTTTGGTAAAATACAGTAAAACAAAGAAGAAAGCATGGTGTTTGCTACTTTGGGAATGAGAAAATTATACACAAGTTACAGTAGGAGTTAATTTATGCTTATCTTGGCTCACCCTAGTAGCACTCAACAGAAAAATTAACATTCTATTTACAGTGTTCAGAAATGTATATGATGAAAATAGCATTGCTAGTCTCAATATATAAATAACAAGTAAACGCTGAATTATGTATAAGAGTAATAGAAAACTCCCTGTAGGACTCATTCGCCTGTATCATACTGAAGAAAGACGGTAGAGACTGCTAACCCACTATATAGATATGCAATGTAAAGTATGTAAATATATGCCTATTAATGGGATACTAAACATCAATTTTTCTTCGTTCTCTTAGTATCTTCATTTGAAAAGACCCATTTTAGGTTCAACACCTGGGTTGTGCTTGCTGATTGATGGCTAAATGTAACCACCAATCAGCAAGCGCTATCCAGGGTGCTGAATCAAAAATAGGCCGGCTCCAAAGCTTTCATTCCTGCTTTTTCAAATAAAGATAAATGGAGAACAAAGAAAAATTAATAGGAGTAAATTCTTTCACAAACTGTCTTCCCAAAACCATCTATGAGGGCTGCATCTCATCCATGTCTATACAGAATGCACCATAACACTGCTTTTATACAGACAGTGGGGTTGTAAGTGATTCACAAAAGTTGGGACACATATAGGAACAGCTTTAAAGGGACATACAACCCAAAAAATGTTTTTTCATGATTCAGATACAAAATACTAATTTTATAAAACTTTGTAATTTACGTCTATCACATTTTCTGTGTTTTCTTGTTATCCTTTGTTGAATAGCAGGAAGGTAAGTTCAGGAGTGTGCACGTGTATGCAGCACTATATAGCAGCAGTTTTGCTACAATGTTATAGATTAGTAAAAGTGCTAGATGGCAGTACTATTTCCTGTCATGTAGTGCCCCAGACATGCACGCTACCTATCTAGATAGCTCTTTAACAAATAACATGAGAATGATGCAAATTTGATAATAAAAGCAATATGAAAACATTTTAAAAATTTCTATCTGAAACATGAAAGAAAAAAAAACAATTTATGTAAGAACTTACCTGATAAATTTATTTTTCATATTCGCAAGAGTCCATGAGCAAGTGACGTATGGGATAGAAATACCCAAGATGTGGAAGTCCACAGAAGAGTCACTAGAAAGGAAGGGATAAAATAAAAACAGCCATTTTCCGCTGAAAAAAACTTAAAACATAAGCAGAAGAATCAAACTGAAACCGCTGCTACCTGAAGAACTTTTCTACCAAAAAAACTGCTTCAGAAGAAGCAAATACATTTTAGTAAATGTATGTAAAGAAGACCAAGTTGCTGCTTTGCAAATCTGATCAACTGAAGCTTCATTCTTAAAAGCCCAAGAAGTGGAGACTGATCTAGTAGAATGAGCTGTGATCCTCTGAGGCGGGGACTGTCCCACCTCCAAATAAGCTTTATGAATCAAAAGCTTTAACCAAGATGCCAAATAAATGGCAGAAGCTTTCTTACCTTTTCTAGAACCAGAGAAGACAATAGACTAGAAGTCTTCCTGAAATCTTTAGTAGCTTGAACATAATAATTCAAAGCTCTTACAACATCCAAAGAATGTAAAGATCTTTCAACAGTATTCTTGGGATTAGGACATATGGAAGGAACAACAATTTCCCTACTAATGTTGTTAGAATTTAGAACCTTAGGAAGAAATTTAAACGAAGTCCGCAACACAGCCTTATCCTCTTGAAACATCAGAAAAGGAGATTCACAAAAAAGAGCAGACAATTCGGAAACTCTTCTAGCTGAAGAGATAGCCAAAAGAAAACACTTTCCAATAAAGTAGTTTAATATCCAAAGAATGCATAGACTCAAAAGGAGGAGCCTGCAACGTCTTTAAAACCAAATTAAGACTCCAAGGAGGAGAGATTGATTTAATAACAGGCTTGATACGAACCAAAGTCTGAACAAAACAGTGAATATCAGTAAACTTAGCAATCTTTCTATGAAATAAAATAGAAAGAGCAGAAATTTGTCCCTTCAAAGTACTTGCAGACAAACCTTTATCCAAACCATCCTGAAGAACAATCTGACAAAATACATTTGGATGGAGAGACCACTACCCCGGATGAAAGGTCTGACGGCTGAGATAATCCACTTCCCAATGGTCTACACCTGGGATATGCACCGCAGAAATGACACAAGAGCTGGATTCCGCCCGAGAAAGTATCCAAGATACTTCTTTCATAGCTAGGGGACTGCGAGTCCCACCCTGATGATTGACACATGCCACAGTTGTGATATTGTCCAACTGAAAACAAATGAACGGTTCTCTTTAACAGAGGCAAAACCTGAAGAGCCCTGAAAATAGCACAGAGTTCTAAAATATTGTTTGTTAACCTCGCATCTTGAGGTTTCCAAACTTCTTGTGCTGTCAGAGATCCCCAGACCGCTCCCCAACCTGAAAGACTTGCATCTGTTGTGATCACAGTCCAGGTAGGATGAACAAATGAAGCCCCTTAAACTATACGTTGATGGTCTAACCACCAAGTCAGAGAGAGTTGAATGTTGGGATTTAAGTATATCAATTGTGATATCTTTGTATAATCCCTGCACCACTGATTCAGCATACAAATCTGTAGAGGTCTCATATGAAAAAGAGCAAAGGGGATCGCGTCCGATGCTGAAGTCATGAGACCTAAAACTTCCATGCACATAGCCACTGAAGGTTTCGACAGGCTGAAACCAATTTCATTAGTCTCTTGTCTGCTAAAGACAGAGTCATGGACACTGAATCTATCTGGAAACCTAAAAAGGTGACCCTTGTCTGAGGAATCAAGAACCTCTTTGGTAAATTGATCCTTCAACCATGCCTTTGAAGAAACAACACTAGTCGAATCGTGTGATATTTGGCTAAATGTAAAGACTGAGCTAGTACCAAGATATCGTCTAAATAAAGAAACACTGCAACACCCTGTTCTCTGATTATAGATAGAAGGGCACCGAGAACCTTCGAAGAGATTCTTGAAGCTGTTGCTAGGCCAAATGGAAGAGCGACAAATTGGTAATGCTTGTCTAGAAAAGAAAATCTCAGAAACAGATAGTGGTCTGGATGAAACGTTATGTGAAGATATGCATCCTGTAAATCTATTGTGGACATATGACCTTGCTGAACAAAAGGCAAAATAGTCCTCATAGTCACCATCTTGAAAGTTGGGACTCTTACAAAACCTCATATCCAGATGGAATTATTATCCCTGAATGCTCTAGATCTGAAACACACTTCAGAAAAGCTTGAGCCTTTGCTGGAACGTGAGAAAGAATCTTCTCACAGGAGGTCTTACTCTGAATCCTATTCGATACCCTTGAGAGACAATACTCTGAATCCACTGATTTAAAAAACAGAATCAGCACAAATATCTTGGAATAATTTCAATCTGCCCTCCACCAGCTGAACTGGATCGAGGGCCGCACCTTCATGCAGACTTGGGGACTGGTTTTGGTTTCTTAAAAGCTTGGATTTATTCCAACTTGAAGGTTTCCAATTGGAACCAGAGTCTTTAGGGGAAGGATTGGTTTTCTGTTCCTTATTCTGTCGAAAAGAACTAAAACGATTAAAAGCTTTAGATTTACCCTTAGATCTTTTATCCTGAGGCAAAAAAACTCCCTTCCCCCAGTAACAGTTGAAATAATTTAATCCAACTGAGAACCAAATAAATTATTACCTTGGAAAGAAAGATAGTAATCTAGACTTAAATACCATATCAGCATTCCAAGAATTGAGCCATAAAGCTCTTCTAGCTAAGATAGCTAAAGACATAGATTTAACATCAATTTTGATATAAAAAATAGCATCAAAGATAAAATGATTAGCATGTTGAACCAAACGAACAATGCTAGATAAATCAGGATCTGTTTCCTGTTGCACTAAGCTAGCCAACCAAAAGGTTGATGCAGCCGCAACACCAGCCATAGAAATGGCAGGCCTGAGAATATAGCAAGAATATAAATAAGCTTTCCTTAGATAAGATTCAAGTCTCGCATCTAAAGGATCTTTAAAAGAAGTACTGTCTTCCATAGGAATAGTAGTACGTTTGGCAAGAGTAGAAAAAGCCCCATCAACTTTAGGGACTTTCCCAAAACTCTAATCTAGCCGTTGGCAAAGGGTACAACCTTTTAAACCTAGAAGAAGGAATGAAAGAAGTACCAGGCTTAATCCATTACTTAGCAATCACATCAGAAATAGCATCAGGAACTGGAAAAACCTCAGGCGTAACCACAGGAGGTTTATAAACAAAATTTAAACATTTACTAGTTTTGATATCAAGATAACTAGGCTCCTCAATATCCAACGTAACCAACACTTCTTTTAGCAAGGAACGAATATACTCAATCTTGAAAAGATAAGTAGATTTGTCAATGTCAATGTATGATGATTATCTCTGATTCAGAAGATTCTACCTCAGAGGAGGATATTTCAGTATGTTGTTGGTCATTAGAAATGTCATCAATTATGAGAAGTTTTAAAAGACCTTTTACGTTTATTAGAAGGCGGAATAGCAGACAAAGCCTTCTGTATTGCATCAGCAATATAATTTTTCATATCAACAGGGATTTCATGTACATTAGACGTTGAAGGAACAACAGAAACTGTACTAGTACTGATGAAAATGTTTTCTGCGTGCAAAAGCTTATGACAACTGTTAAATACTACAGTTGGAGATATAATCTCAGCTAACTTACAACAGATACATTTAGCTTTGGTAGAACTGATCAGGCAGCAGGGTTCCAACAGTTGCTTCTGAGACAGGATCAGATTGAGACATCTTGCAAAATGTAAAAGAAAAAACATTAAAGCAAAATTTACAATTTCCTTATATGGCAGTTTCTGGAATGGGAAAAAATGCAAACAGCATAGCCCTCTGAACATATAGAAGGCAAGAGGCATATAGGAAGTGGGGTGAAAAATAATTTTTTTTTTGGCGCCAAGTATGACGCAAAAAGGAAGTTAATACATTTTTTGGCACCAATAACGTCCGGAAATGATGCAACCCGTGCAAGGAAACCTGGCGTCAACTAAGACGCAGGAAACGACGAACTTGCATCAAAGACGCACCTTTGCGGCAAAAAATTCTGGCGCCAAAAATTATGCAATAAATAACAGCATTTTGCGACCTCCTGAGCCTAATTTTGCCCGCGAAATTAAAAGAAAAAGTCAATTTGAAAAAAAAGGACTATACCCCAGGTAAGAAAAATAACTTCCTAAAATATGCTTCCCAAACTGAAACAGACAGTCTGCAAAAGCAAATATACATAGACCTGACTCATGGGAAATAAGTAAAATACATATATTTAAAACGTTATATTAATAACAAAGCGCCTGTCAGTATATTTATGAAAATCTTAGCAGTATTCTCCAAACAATGTGTGAGTATATGGCAGGGGATATATTTAACAATCTTTCTTTAGACTGAACCCACAATCAATATACTTCTACTAAGACAAAAAAATCAATATAAATACCTGAACTCTTTTATTTAGTTAATATCCATGAACATTTTTCAAATATATTTGTAATAAAAGGAATATGAAATAAATTTATATGCGTTAAAGTTAAAACAAACTATTAAGATATGCTATCCTTCTTACAAAACCCAGAAAAATGTATCTTTAAAACCAACCTTATTTACGAATAGCTTTTCATTTAGTTAACACAATGGGACTAAAACCTTTATCTTTTAACATCCAAGCGATACAATTTTAAACAGTGCTTATAAACAATAGGATAATATATATATTATGCTATTTAACTGCAATTTATCCTAATACAATATTGATTTAAAACACCGGAACTTTCATAGATAAATCCCTTAGCCTACAAAAACAAACTTAACACCATATAGGACTATGAGACATTTATTAAAATACAAACTGCTCTCTTAATCTATCAGCTGTAATTTAAACTGCAGTGACTTTAAAATATCATATGTAATTAGCAGCCCTTTTCTTATACTTTACCAAAATGATCGAAATCGATAATTCAGTTACCAGAAATTTCTTGTTTCATCTCTGAAGACAGATAAGTAACTTTTGCAATCAATGAGAAAGAGGTAGTCAGCTTGTTCAGAATGGTTTCAAAATGCCCAGCAGCAGATATCATCCAAAGTTAAAACAGCCTTTTTTTTTCTCTCTCTTGCTTACTTATATATGTTTTCACTCATTGATGTGGGTGGCACTACGGGAGCTGACCTTCCCATTGGTCACCTGGGAAGTCTAATCGGATTGGCCCTTGGAAATTTAATTTTTAACAGCCAAAAAGCCTTCTGGCTGTAGTTCTCGCAACATAAAACCGGGGGCAGCGTGATGGACAAACACAGCAATATATACAGCATTTTTAGACAGTGAAATTATTATTTCTTTAAAATATGTAATAACTGCCATAATTTCTTGTATTAATCTCTCACAATATTCATTTTATATGGGGCAGGATCACGTCACCTCTCTGATCATTTTGTTATGAAACATCAAATATATCTAACATTATATTAAAATAATTTATATTTCATTTAGCCTAATAGAAAGTTTATATTTCATAGTCATATCACATCAAAGTAACTTCCATATCTTCATCTCACTATATTTTAAGAGATGTATTTAAAACTTTATGAACATTTATTGCACATTCATATAATATGACTGTCGTCTTTTTTTTTTTTTTAGGTTCACAAATATCTTTTCATATTCTTAAAAACACAGAGGCTGAGGTATTTAGTGCACCTCTTTCTAAGTGCATAGATTGATGCCCATGACTAATGGTTGTCTGCAATAAAAATAGAAATAATTATTAGAAATGATCCAAGCATTTATATGTATTTCATGTAGTCATTACTCAACATAGCAATCGTTCATTTAATATAAAATGTCTCAGTCCCATATATATATACATATCTGGGTTATTTGAATTGTTCCAAACACATATGAAACAAGCATTGTTCCCTTTGCAAAAATGTATTTATTTTTATTTAAAATCTAAATACAGTTGTTTTGAAACCATGTGCTGTTATCCTAACGTCTTCACTGCCCTTTCAGTACTCAGTTTCCAGACTTTGTCTCTTACTCACCACATGGGGTCCCCTGCACCGAAGTGCAAATGCTGAAACTCTCACAAGATTTGTCACCTGAGCTAGATTCTTAGGTACATTGGGAGGGGTAAATAGATTTTATCTCACATTCCCAAGCAATCACACATATGGTTTCTGAAACTGTGGCTACATTTTAATTAAATCAAATGCCTTAGTGTCAAGCCTTTGGAGACATCCTGGAGATGTGTATTCAGAATTTCACCTGTGTTAATTTTCAGTTCCTTGTGTTTATACAATTGCATAATTTAGCATATTGAGTGTGGGAGATCTCTAAATGAATTATTTGATGTGCACATCCACAGACTTATTAAATAAAGACAAATATACTTGTATATATTATTTAATAATATTTTAAATACCTTGACACGCCAAACCATAGCTGAGAGTGTCTTAAATAATGAAAATATACTTACTGAAAGACACCCATCCACATAAAGCAGATAGCCAAACCAGTACTGAAAATGTATCAGCAGAGGTAATGGTTTATAAGAGTATATAGTCGATCTGAAAAGGGAGGTAAGCGATGAATCCCTACGACCAATAAACGAGAACCTTTGAAAAGATTTCCCGCGAGGAAAACCATAAAAATCAATGGGCGATACTACCTTCACATCCCACTGACAAACACTGTACTCAGAGGAATTGGGCTTCAAAATGCTGAGAAGCGCTTATCATAGAAGAAAAATCAAGCACAAACTTACTTCACCACCTCCATAGGAGGCAAAGTTTGTAAAACTGAATTGTGGGTGTGGTGAAGGGTATATTTATAGGCATTTTGAGGATTGGGAAACTTTGCCCCTCCTGGTAGGATTGTATATCCCATACGTCACTAGCTCATGGACTCTAGCCAATTACATGAAAAATTGGTTTTCATGTCACTAAGTTGTAAACCACTTGTTCCCTGAAAAACAAAATTTGTTTGGAACTCTCAAATGTACATTAGTTCTCCTTTTTTGTAACCTAAATTAGTTTCTTTAACTTTTGGCAGATAACCGCTTACCTTTGTATAATTTCAGGTTATTCACTGGACTTTTTGAAGAGAAATGTACGTAAACAAGCTATATAACCATTCAGAAACCAACTACTACTCATTCTCTTGGAGGGCAATGAAAGGTCATCAAATCATTTCCTACTTAACCCTTCGAAAACAATATACCAGAGGTTAATAGGAATCTATCAAATCATTTCATATTTTCTGGCAAATATTTTGGAAGCATTTATCTGCCAATTTCTCCATTTTTTTTAGGCTACAGAAACAATTGGCGACTAATGCTTGCCCATGTAAGGCAACTGTCCCACTCTGGTATATATTAACCCATTACAGGCTGGGCAAGGAGAGTCAGGAATGATTTATCACTTCACATTGCTTTTAAGTTGTTTCCTTCAAGAATATTATTTAGTCTCAACGCTACATCTGAGTATGCAGCTCGATTCTGACACACTATTCACTCTTCTTCTCTTTCCTCGTCATCCCCTCATGAAAGTTACTAGACAAGAAGAAGCCACTTGGCTACAAAAGAAAAAAAAAAGTGTCACTTAATGAAGGTTTAATTACAGAATACATACACACAAATAGACTGATAAGGAATATGTCTACAGCCAAATGCCACTGCAGACGATTAGAGAGAACATGGAGATCCAGCAAGTCCCCCTCGGACAAATCTGCCTACAAAGAAGCCGTCACCACCTCATCAAAACCACAAAGAAAACCGCTATCCTAGACAGAATCCACACCAAAACCCACAACAGCAAGGAGTTGTTCACAGTCATCAATGAATTCTCCAAACCCAACAGTGATACCAACAACATCCCACCCTCCCAGGACCTCAGCGATAACATCGATACTTACTTCCACCGCAAAATCAACATCTACGACAGCCTTGAGCTCCAGAACTCAACGCCGACCTACCCACCACCACCTCACCCAAACCCACCACCGTCTACGGACTACCTGGAGCCCTCTCACTACGGAGGACACACTCAGAATCATGAAATCTATCCACTCCGGAGCACCCTCAGACCCATGCCCGCACCATATATTCAACAAAGCGGGTTTTACCCTCGCCCATGAACTCTGCCTCACCATAAACTGCTCCATCAAAACTGGCACCTTCCCAGAAGACTGGAAGCATGCAGAGCTTAAATCCCTGCTGAAGAAACCCACAACTGACCCCATAGATCCTAAAAACTACCGCCCCATCTCTCTACTCCCCTTCTCAGCCAAAGTAATCGAGAAGGCCATCAACGCACAACTTGATGACCACATCGAAACCAACCACATCTTGGACCCCTCCCAATCCAGTTTCAGGAGCAATCACAGCACTGAGACCGCCCTCCTCGCCGCCAAAGATGATATCCGCGCCCTGCTCGACCAAGGAGAGACTGCCGCCCTCATCCTTCTAGACCTTTCAGCCGCATTCGACACTGTAGCCCACAGCACCCTCCTCACGCGCCTACATGATGCTGGCATCCGCAATAAGGCCCTGGAATGGATCACCTCCTTCCTCAGCGGCAGAACCCAGAAAGTCAGACTCCCACCCTTCTCCTCCAATCCCACAGCAATCAGCTGTGGCATACCCCAAGGCTCTACTCTTAGCCCCACCCTCTTCGCCATAGTCTCTTACGCTGACGACACCCAGTTAATCATCTCACTCCCCCCGCCACCGCCAAGAAAAACGTCCACAA
Source organism: Bombina bombina (assembly GCF_027579735.1). NCBI lineage: Eukaryota > Metazoa > Chordata > Amphibia > Anura > Bombinatoridae > Bombina > Bombina bombina. Next base: position 74,598,065 of record NC_069509.1, read on the forward strand.
AGGACTTACAGCAATGGCCACCTGGATGAACAACAACCGTCTTAAACTTAACACTGACAAGACCAAAATCCTCCTCCTCGGACCCACCAAATCTGCATGGGATGACTCCTGGTGGCCCACAGTCCTCGGACACCCTCCAACTCCAACACACCACGCACGAAACCTAGGCCTCATCCTCGACTCATCAATTTCCATGGACCGCCAAGTCAACGCCGTCTCTTCGACTTGTTTTCACATACTCCACCTACTGCGAAAATCTTCAAGTGGATCCCCACCGAAACTAGAAAATCTGTCACCCACGCCCTTGTCAGTAGTCGAGTTGACTACGGCAATGCACTCTACGCCGGGTCCACCCTCAAGCTCCAGAAACTACTCCAACGCATCCAGAACACCTCGGCCAGACTGATCCTCGACATCCCTCGCCAAAACCACATCACCGAACACCTAAGGAACCTACACTGGCTCCCCGTCAACAAGAGAATCACCTTCAAGCTCCTAACCCATGCATTCAAGGCCCTCCACAACATCGGTCCTGAATACATCAACCACCGTGTCAATTTCTACACCCCCTCCAGACAACTCCGCTCTGCCGACCAAGCACTCGCAGTCATCCCCGCATCAAGAAAAAAAACAGCTGGAGGAAAATACTTCTCCTATATGGCAGCAAAGTCATGGAACTCCCTCCCGCTGCACCTCAGACAATCCACCTCCCTTACAAACTTCAGGAAGGAACTCAAGACCTGGCTCTTCGACTGAATCGTCTTCCCTTAGCCCCCCTCTCCCCCCCTCCCATAGCGCCTTGAGACCCTCACGGGTGATTAGTTTGTGCTTTACAAGTACCCAATAGAATAGAATTGGTAATTGTTGACTCGCCCCACAAGTGTAAGAATAAAAATGTATCTTTTATTAGTGTAGATCAGTAAGAAAAAAAAATGCTTTTTAGATGCATTAAAAAAAATCTAATGTCCCTTTAAATTGTATTCCCTCACTGCAATTTTAAACCCTGAACTTGCGATTACCGAGTCCCTTATCTTAAAATGTTGCAAATGTAATACAGAGCTCACAGTTTTAACAGGCAATTTAATACCTGTCCAATTTGCCTTGTTTCAAAACACTGTCAAGTTGTAAACCATATTTAAAATGCAAGGCTTCCAATGTCTCCTGTAAATACAACGCTGAAAGATTATCTGTCAGGTCAATTCCCAGCAAGGCATAGAAAGAAATGATAGCAGGGGAGAAGAGAACAAAGACTAGCCGGGAAAAGAAACAACTTTTTAATCAACATAATATCAAAAACACACCTTAGTGAAAGAACCAATAAGGGAAATTAGCCTCATGCTGGATAGTTGTTGAGTCTGTATTAACACATTTTTATAAAGTAATTTTTTCTCCTTCAGCAGACCCAACACTTCACTATCCTACTGGGTAATAGGCATGATGTGCAAGTGTAAAGCTTATCTAGAAATTAAAAGCAAAACCAACATTTACTTTTGACTTGAAATAAAAAGTTGTATAGTTCAACACACTGGATGATTCCCTGTTCCAAAGTCCCTATATATGCATTTTAATGTATAAATGCAACCAATGGAAAATTTCCAAGAACAAATAAACAAGTCTTTCTGGGGGTCATTTAAAGGGACAGTATACACCAATATTCATATAATTGCATGTAATAGACACTACTGTAAAGAATACTATGCACAGATACTGATCTAAAAATTCAGTATAAAAACTTTTAAAAACGTACTTAGAAGCTCCAAGTTTAGCACCGTTGATAAGATTAGCAGGAACACCCAGGGAAAGTGGCTAAATTGCAGACACTCCCCCTTTCCCTGCATATGAAAAGACAGATTATACAAACAGAAGCCAGCAGTAGACTGGAAAAGCACGTCTACTTCTGACACCGAGGGGCTTGGTTAGGAGTCTGAAAATCTGCACAATAAGCTAAACTAAACATTGTTACAAAAATACTCCCAGGTGGGCTATATAAATGGATCAGCTACAAAACATTTATGCAAAGAAAGATTTGGTGTATAATGAAAGAAATAATCAACTTAAAGGGACAGTATACACCAATTTTCATTTATTTGCATGTAATAGACAACAGTGCTACGAAGAATAATATGCACATATACTGATATAAAAAATCCAGTATAAAACAGTGTCAAAACTTAGAAGCTGCCAGTTTAGCTCTGTTAAAAGAATTAGCTAGAACACCCACTAATATTCCGACACTCCCCCCTCCCCCTTCTTCTGCATATGAAAAGACTCTTTACACAAACCGGAGCAAGCTGGAGTAGGTATACGTCGGTATTCTCCTAAAACTTTAGGGCTTGGTTAGGAGTCTGAAAATCAGAGCAATGCTATTTAAAAATAAGCAAAACTATATAAATGGATCCTCTACAAAGAATGCAAATGCAAAGAAAATTTGAGTGTATAATGTCCCTTTAATAAAATGTTTTTCCCCGTCATTTTACTACTCGGGGCCATTAATTAGTGCTGCACGATTAATTGCATATGCGATTTAAAACAGTGATTAATAATCACCGCGAGTCGCAGTTTTTTACTAAAAAAAAAAAAAAAATATCCTGATTTCTTGCAAACCAGCTCCATCTAGTGGTTGATTTTAGCACATTTGTAAAATGGCTGTTTTACTTTCACTTTCTGATCTCAGTAGCAGATGATCAATCTAGAAGTATAAAAGCAGAGCCCATGTAGAATGAAGAGGAGGGAAAGCCACTTACTTATATTTCCCCCTAGGGACGTCTGCAGTCTGAAACTCAGGGTATGTAATCATTATGGAACCTTCCACACAATCTACTGCTCTCTGAGAAACGGCTCAAATACATAGCAGATGCAGTTAACCCCACGGCTGCAAAAAAGGCTAAAACTGCAGTCCCCTCTGCTGCTGGGTTAACATAACTGCATCTACAATGTATTTGATATCAGCAAGGCACAGCATTTCTGAAAGGAGCAGCCCCCACCCCTACTGCTATATGCCTGTATTGGATTCCTGGAAAGGGCTCATTTTCAGTCAAATTAAAATGTTTTTAAAAAAAACCCACAATTTATGCTTACCATTTCTCTTGTGGTGTATCCAGTCCACGGATCATCCATTACTTGTGGGATATTCTCCTTCCCAACAGGAAGTTGCAAGAGGACACCCACAGCAGAGCTGCTATATAGCTCCTCCCCCAACTGTCATATCCACTCATTCGACCGAAACAAGCCGAGAAAGGAGAAACCATAGGTTACAGTGGTTACTGTAGTTTAATCTAAAATTTTGACCTGCCTTAAAATGACAGGGCGGGCCATGGACTGGATACACCACAAGAGAAATAAATTTATCAGGTAAGCATAAATTGTGTTTTCTCTTGTAAGGTGTATCCAGTCCACGGATCATCCATTACTTGTGGGATACCAATACCAAAGCTAAAGTACACGGAAGAAGGGAGGGACAAGGCAGGTACTTAAACGGAAGATACCACTGCCTGTAAAACCTTTCTCCCAAAAATAGCCTCAGAAGAAGCAAAAGTATCAAATTTGTAGAATTTGGAAAAAGTATGAAGCGAAGACCAAGTTGCCGCCTTGCAAATCTGTTCAACAGAAACCTCATTTTTAAAGGCCCAAGTGGAAGCCACAGCTCTAGTAGAATGAGCTGTAATCCTTCAGGAGGCTGCTGTCCAGCAGCCTCATAGGCTAAGCGGATTATGCTTCTTAGCCAAAAAGAAAGAGGTTGCCGAAGCCTTTTGACCTCTCCTCTGTCCAGAGTAAACAACAAACAAAGCAGATGTTTAACGAAAATCTTTAGTAGCTTGTAAGTAAAACTTTAAAGCACGAACCACGTCCAGATTATGTAAAAGACGTTCCTTCTTTGAAGAAGGATTAGGACACAATGATGGAACAACAATCTCTTGATTGATATTCTTATTAGATACCACCTTAGGCAAAAACCCAGGTTTTGGACGCGGAACTACCTTATCTGTATGGAAGATCAGATAAGGAGACTCACATTGTAAAGCAGATAACTCGGAGACTCTACGAGCCGAAGAAATAGCCATCAAAAAAAGAACTTTCCAAGATAAGAGTTTGATATCTATGGAATGAAGAGGTTCAAACGGAACCCCTTGAAGAACTTTAAGAACTAAATTTAAGCTCCATGGGGGAGCAACAGGTTTAAACACAGGCTTGATTCTAACCAACGCCTGAACGTCTGGAACATCCGCCAGACGCTTGTGCAAAAGAATAGACAGTGCAGAAATCTGTCCCTTCAAAGAACTAGCTGATAATCCTTTTTCCAAGCCCTCTTGGAGAAAAGATAATATCCTGGGAATCCTAACCTTACTCCATGAGTAACTCTTGGATTCACACCAATAGAGATTTACGACATATCTTATGGTAGATTTTCCTGGTGACAGGCTTTCGTGCCTGTATTAAAGGTATCAATGACTGACTCGGAGAAGCCACGCCTTGATAAAATCAAGCGTTCAATCTCCAGGCACTCAGTCTCAGAGAAATTAGATTTGGATGATTGAAAGGACCTTGTAGTAGAAGGTCTCGTCTCAAAGGCAGAGTCCAAGGTAGAAAGGATGACATGTCCACTAGGTCTGCATACCAGGACCTGCGTGGCCACGCAGGCGCTATCAAAATCACTGATGCTCTCTCCTGCTTGATCTTGTCAATCAGCCGAGGGAGCAGAGGAAACGGTGGAAACACATAAGCCAGGTTGAAAGACCAAGGCGCTGCTAGAGCATCTATCAGCGTCGCTTCCGGGTCCCTGGACCTGGATCCGTAATAAGGAAGCTTGGTGTTCTGGTGAGAAGCCATGAGATCCAGTTCTGGATCGCTGATAGGTGGCAAGAGTGTCTCTCTGTCCAGCGAATTATTTTGGAGACTTCTAACATCGCTAGGGAACTCCTTGTTCCCCCTTGATGGTTGATGTAAGCCACAGTCGTGATGTTGTAAGACTGAAATCTGATGAACCTCAGGGTTAACTGAGGCCAAGCTTGAAGAGCATTGAATAATGCCCTCAATTCCAGAATATTTATTTGGAGGAGTTTCTCCTCCTGAGTCCACGATCCCTGAGCCTTCAAGAGAAACCAATTTTGTCAAAATTTGAAAAACAGTGAAAAAGGCAGTAAATCAAACGAAATTTTTACAGTGTATGTAATAGGTTAGCAGAGCATTGCACCCACTTGCAAATGGATGATTAACCCCTTAATACAAAAAACGGATCAAAAAAACGAAATAAACGTTTTTTAAACAGTCACAACAACTGCCACAGCTCTGCTGTGGCCCTACCTTCCTCAATAAACTACTTTTGAAGCCTTTAGAGCCCTTCAGAGATGTCCTATAGCATGCAGGGGACTGCTGAGGGAAGCTGAATGTCTCTGTCTGTAATTTTAACTGCGCAAAAAAGCGTTAAAATAGGCCCCTCCCACTCATACTACAACAGTGGAAAGCCTCAGGAAACTGTTTCTAGGCAAAAATCAAGCCAGCCATGTGGAAAAAACTAGGCCCCAATAAAGTTTTACCACTCTCCTCTTACTACCTCCATCTTGTTGAGAGTTGCAAGAGAATGACTGGATATGGCAGTTAGGGGAGGAGCTATATAGCAGCTCTGCTGTGGGTGTCCTCTTGCAACTTCCTGTTGGGAAGGAGAATATCCGTGGACTGGATACACCTTACAAGAGAATATAAATATATATATATATATATATATATATATATATATATATATATATATATATATATATATATATATATATATATATATATATTAGGGCTGCAACTAACGATTGTCAATCGATTAATCTGCCGATTATTTTTTCGATTAAATGACTAATCGGATAAAAAAAAGAATCAATGGTTTCCTATATTTTAAATAAAATCCACAGAGTATTACAAATATAAACTTCAGACTAAAATTTTACATTAACACAACTGTTTGTCCAATTTTTAAGCAGCAGAGCACAGTTTTATAATTAAACAAAACCAAAAACTGTTTGAAAAAAAATAGAACTAGAAATATGTAGACTATCACTGTTTCTAACATTCTGTTATTTACTCTTTCAGAAACTTTGCATTGAAATGCAAAAATCTCAACATGTCCACATGCTTCTGGCTAAGGCTGGTTCTCTATTTGCAGATATATTTCTTGCAGCAGAGAAGAGGCACTCAGATGGTGTTGAAAGTGGGATATTCACCAATGCAAAGTGTTTTCCATCGTGGCAAGGGCCCTCTCAATAAAGTAGCCCTTGACATCATTCTAACATATAAAATATCTTGAATATCTATATGCAATGGTAAATAACCAGCTATAAAGTTAGAGTAAAATATTTAGTCCAGATTCAACCTTTATAACAATTTATTAAAAATATAAAATAAAAATGAGTCAAAAGTGATGAGGACTATATATCAATAACAGGACAAAGCCTTACACATTTATTTATACAGTACATATAATCAGCAATAGCAAGCAATACGCTAATAAATTGTGCAAACAGATAATAGTGCACATTATATATATATTCTGTTTTGCCGGTGGTGTGTGCAGCTGCTAGTCGCCGTTGTGAGTTGTTCATCTGTCTTGATGAAGGCTTCTATGTAAGCCGAAACGAATGCAGTATTTATTCAGCAAGGTTGCCAGGTACAAGGTGAGTAACCCAAAAGACACGACGCATTTATATATACACATATATACACATATATACATACAAAACACGGAAGGGAACTGCACTCTAATACCGGACCGGGTACACATCCCATGACCCTGCAACATGCTCAGCCCTGGGTGCCACTGGCACTCACAGGAAGCTGTGCTGTCCCCCGAATCACAGGCAGTTAACCCCAGCCAGGTCTGGGTGCAAGAACCATAGGGAAAATTACAAAACAAATGAATACAACACAGAGAAAACCCAGCACTCACTTACAAGCTCTCAGCTAAGATTTAAAAGCAAAAATGGAAAGGTTAGTTAACGCATCTGGCCAAATGGGACAAGCCCAGGTACCTCGTCAAGGTCCTTTCCAATACCTGGGACCCTAAAAAAGCCACACAATGCAAGCTTTCAAATCCATTTTTTTGCCCATATCGCCCAGCCCAACTATCAATGTTTGCAAAAAGCAGTACAAAGCAAATGTGCATGGATAATAGTCCTGCACACTTAAACACTTCAATGGAAGAAAGGGTCCTTATTCCAAATAACTAAATACTGACATACAATAATGGTATAGGATATGTGGGTTACTCTGATTTTAGCTTAATAAATGATTAGGTTTTCAATTAATTTATTAAAAGGGATAGTACAGTCAAGATTAACCCTTAAAGTGATGGTAAACTTTCACTTTGTATAAACAGACCCAGAATGTTAGTGACATTTTAGATGGAGCCTAATTCAGCAGTTGCAATAAAGATGTGCTATAACTTACATTTTAATGTAGCGCTGAAATTCAAAACCCCCGTGCTCCAGCCGCCCACTTCAAAAGTAGTTTTTATTGGTATGCTAACAGTTTAAACTGTTCTAGCAACAAAACAAAATAAATATTGTGTGAATGCCGCATGGCCAGAGCGGTGATTGAAGAACAGTTCAAACCGTTAGCTCACCAAAAGAAAGTTGTTTTGAAGTGGGTGGCCGAAGCGCAGTGTATTTGTGTTCAGATAACTCCCAGTAATGCATTGCTCCTCCAACAAATAACACCAAGAGAATGAAACAAATATGATAATAGAAGTAAAGTTGGTTAAAATGGTATGCCCTTTCTGAATCATTAAAGAAAGTAGAAAATAAAAATTCCACAAATAAGACCTTGGTGGGGAAAAAAATAGTTATGTTTTAAGTACAAGAACCACACATCCAGAAGATAGATCGTAAAAAAAATATTTAGTCTATCATCGTGTTAAGAATGTTGTATAGAATCATTCTGAGAAAGTACGCAGACAGAACAATCTTAGAATAGCATGCAAGCTATGCTAAACAGACCAGCCAAGATTACTGCACATGGGAATGCAGTGCTGGAAATATACTGGTATGGAACCCTTTAGCTCATTGGTTCTAATTCTTCAATAGCTAACATAAATAAATACCTACCACAATATCAATGATCCACCCTACATATTTATAAGTGGCAGAATTTAACATACCTACTCTTCAGTACATACAATAATAATCATACCCTAAAAACCCTTAATTGCTGAGACATTTCCACCTCTGATCAGTTTGAGTTTTTAGATGTTACCCACATTTAAAAAAAAAGGGACACTGTACACTAGATTTCTCTTTACATAAATGTTTTGTAGATGATCCATTTATATAGCCCATGTAACAATGTATAGTGTAGACTGATGTCTACGGATTCCTGTTTGTGTAATGGGTCTCTACATATGCAGGTGGGGGGGGGTACTGCTCTTCCTGCTTTCTCAGCTCCTTTCAGTGGGTGTCCCAGCCTAATGTCATAAACAATGCTAAACTGGGAGCTTCTACGTTTATTTTTAAAAGGTTTCATACTGGATTTTTATATCGGTATCTGCATATTTTTCTTTATAGTAGTGTCTATTACATGCAGTTATATAACAAATGGTGCATACAGTCCCTTTAAGCCCTACTGTAGGTAAAACAAATGAATTTGCAAACTAAACCATTATTCCATTTTTTCCATTAAAATATTAATAAACCACTAAGGTCAAAAGAAGTGGGGGATATCCTCATATATATAAGAGCCTAATGGTATATTTATACAACCTTGATGTGCACAAAATGTGTCTAATTGTGTGTGTAAATGTGATGTGCCTAAATGTGCAATGAGTAGAGGCTCATGAGAGCCCCATTTATTCACACCAGGTGATCACTGATACCACAGCGATTAAAATGTATATAAGGGCTTTATAACTAAAAGGATTAAAGGGACAGAAGGGTCAACATTCCAAAAAAGTGCATGTGCATTCTATTTTAAATAGAACCATTTGTGCACTTCGGGTGCTAACAAATGCGGCGGACTCAAAGCTGCTTTCGTCTCTTTTCAGAGACAGATTTATTCTTGTTAAAGAGCAGCACACAGATCTGTGCAAATCCAGATCTCAGTGTGTTGCACTGTCACAAGAATAAATCTGGTTCCAAAAAGAGACTACCGTGGCTTGTGGCCTCCTCCTTCCACATTTGTTAGCATCTGAAGTGCTAAAATGCAAATATCTATGCAATATACTTCCATCTGAAACAATGCTTCTGCAAAAAGTTTATAGTGTTTAAGCGGCATACATACGTTAACGGAGACTAGAGGAGCAAGATTCAAACACCGTGCCTACTCGGAGAGTTGGCAGGAATGTGAAATGCAACAGTGAAGACTTTGTTTGTGTCACTGCTGACTCTCTGAGAAGGTGCGGTGTTAGAATGCTGGTTCATGGGCCTTCACAGCATATCTGTGTATGTCCCTAAAAAATAAAAAAAACTTACTAAAAGCACTTTGGTTAATTAAAGTATATTGGTAAAATGTTAGTTATCCCTTTAACATCACCAACTTATCATAAAATGTTATCAAATAACCACAGATCTATAAAAAGCACAAAAACACAAGGCATACTAATAAAATAAAATGCAAGGTCTCCTTCATAACCTTTGTTTTTCCGATACCTTCCTCATATCACTTTTTCTGCCCCTAATTTTTGCCACTTTCTCAAAAATTTTGACCATATTTCTTCTTTTTTTCCCCCCATGAACAAAACTGATATCTAGTGGATTGTCCGATCGTTTAAAAGAAGGAAGTTTGGGGATTTACAGGTTTCCTATAATGTGATGGGAGGAGACATTACAGAATTTACACGAACCACTAATATTTATGCTTAAAAGGCACAGGAAGAAATATAGTGTGAAAAATAAAAAAGCAGGAGTTATATTGTTCAAATAAAATGCAATTTCAAAAGGGACATAAATCACCTTGTCTTGCAATACTAGATTAACGTATCAGCTGAGGTTGAAACTGTTCCAAATACATTAACATCTTGTTTGCTTGATTTTCTTAATTGCTTTTCTCCAATGGCCAAACTGCTTCCTCCTCCATTTACCTTATTTGGAGTAGCCAATCAAGCTTGGTTACTGTCCACAGTGCCATTTTGTTAGCAAAACTTGCATTGATCTGCAGTATGTTTTTATCTAATTACATCTGCTGATGACAATTATTGACAGACAGGGGCCGGGTTAGGTTTTGTAATGTTTGCAATTCTAAGAGTAGGAATACCAACAATTTTCAGAATTACATTACAGAACTTTACTATGCATTATTAAAGGGACAGTCTAGTCCAAAATAAACTTTCATGATTCAGATAGAGAATGTTAATTTAATCAATTTTCCAATTTACTTCTATTACCAATTTTGCTTTGTTCTCTTGGTATTCTTAGTTGAAAGCTAAACCTAGGAGGTTCATATGCTAATTTCTAAGTCCTTGAAGGCCGCCTCTTCTCTCAGGGCATTTTGACAGTTTTTCACCACTAGAGGGTGTTAGTTCACGTGTGTCATGTAGATAACACTGTGCTCATGCACGTGGAGTTCCAGTGAGCCAGCTCTGATTGGCTTAAATGGATGTCTGTCAAAAGAACTGAAATAAGGGGGCAGTTTGCAGAGGCTTAGAAACAAGGTAATCACAGAGGTAAAAAGTGTATTTATATAACGGTGTTGAATATGCAAAACTAGGTAATGGGTAATAAAATAATTATCTATCGTTTTAAACAATAAAAATTCTGGTGTAGAATGTCCCTTTAAACGTTATATATTATAACCTCAAAGTGTTTGTGTGACTTTAAAGGGACATTAAACACTAATAAATGCTAGATAGAATGATGCATTTAAATAAAAGATTAGTCTGTGAATAACAAGTATATGTATTTTTTTTTTTAAGTTCCATTAGCTATTCAAATTATGACAAAACGTGTAAAGTTTAAGTATCTATAAAACGATGGGAGCTGCCATGTTGTAACTTAGGTTACCTTCTCTGATGTGGCCAATTAGGGACAGTTATAAATAGGTCATTAGAGTGTGCAGCCAATGGCTCTGTGGAATATAACCGTGTTCTGCACTTCCATTTTTAACAGAACTGTGAAGCTCACAATTTCAGAATGGAAATGCAGGAAAAGGGGATAAAATAAATATATATATATATATATATATATATATATATATATATATATATATATATATATATATATATATATATATATATATATATATATATATATATATATGTGTGTGTGTGTGTGTGTGTGGTTTATCTTTTTATATTACCATCTCAGTGTTTCATGTCCCTTTAAATATGATGACTGACCAAAAGGAACCATTGCCAAGTTAATTTAAAGCCCATCAGGCAGTGGAGACTTAGACCAACCTGGGTACTAAGTGATGTATGTTTTTACCCCAGCAAAGGGGTTAAACACATAGTAAAATAGGGTCAGTAATGCAAATATGACACGCTCTAATGAATTACAGAATGTAACTGTTGAACCCTTTAAGACACAGAACCACACAGTGGTTTTTCAGAGCCCTTAATAGTATGGTTAAGTAAGACTCATTACGGTCCTTATCAGAATTTTCATTTGATCCAGCTGCTATCCTAGGCTGCCTATGTGTAATACACAGTAAAGTATGTGGCTTTGATCCTACACTGCTCCTCTAAATCTTATGGGGGTTAAAAGATGTCCACCAACATGACTCATTTAAGAAGCTTAAAAAAATGTGGTAACAGGTTATCTAAAACACTGGTTTCTGTATAATTGTATATATGTTTGGAGCAAAGTATATAATACCATATATCTTGCAGAACCATTTTTATTTTAACTTTGGATTAACATAATCACTATCATTTAACTCACATACTTATTGCCTTAAAAAAAAAAAAAAAAAAAAAAAAAAGGCAAACGCCTCAAGTTTAGATGGTATGAACTCCTTTGAACTTTACCTCTTCCTGAATGTATTGTAAGAGAAAAGGTGATGCCCTGAGGTTATCCACAGGAATATTGAAGAACCCCTGGATTTCTTTTTGATGCAAATCCATGGTAATAAGATGTGTTAAACCTTTAGGATGAAAAAAAAGAGTAAGTGGGAAATAAAATCCAGACATTTGGGAAAGAAAGATCCATGGTCTACACAACACCCAGAATTTGGAGCTTTGCCTGGAGACTGTTTGGTTAAATCATTCTTTACGGAAACCTGGCTCTCTTCTGTTTATTTAATAAAACTACACAGACTTGCTAATGGATTTCCCCTTGAATACACAGTAGCACTGAAATGTCTCAAAGACTGGCTGAAACTACTCTAAACATAATATAAAAATGGTGTTTAATAAATATTTTTTTACACAAAAGCTAAAGCACAGAGGTGATCCTACAAAGAACAAGAGCGCTATCTTTCTACAGGAAATGGTCATGTAAACCAACATAATTTAGATGCAATATCTGTTTGCCATTAGGGTAAAATCTTCTCTTTCAAACAGTAGTACTTTTTCATCACCAGTATCCATGAAAGGGGGGGGGGTGAAACAGAGTTTTCTTTCTATATTTAATTTAACAGTCCGTTCCCATAAGATGTAATGTTACTCGTGTGATTATACCCTCCCAAACTAGAGGAAAAAAACACACAAAAACAATCCACATGTGCAGCCTGGACATGAACACTGATTCCCATTAGGTCCAGGGGTGGGATTTTTCTCTCTATAAGAAGTCTTCCTTACCAGCTTTGCACATCATTGAGGCTAACAACTTGGTCACAATGGAACCTCTTTTCCTCATCTTGCATTGCTTGCTGTAGGGGAAGTAAGGGATCACGCCACTGATGGTCTTAGCACAAGATGTCCGGCAGGCATACACCATGATTAGGAGCTCCATGATTGTGGTGTTCACATCCCTGGAAATATGGGAGAAACCCAACTGGAGCGCGGTTTTGTTTTCCCAATATGTGCTACTTAAGACTAGAGATGCACCAAATCATGGTTTTGGTTCACTTTCCAGCTTGGTCCTTATTGTTTTTTGTACTGGTTATATTACAAATTGTCTTAATTAGCTTCTACTAGGGTCTGGGAACACGAAACCCCGCTAGAATGTCAATCAGGCTTGTATTAAGTCCCTCCCAAAAGGTTGTGAATCCAGGAACTGATTCACTTTGGTAATGGGGTCTGTTAGCATAGAATTATAAAATATCAGAAAATTGTTCTTAATTAGGCCAAATCTTGAAGATCAGGTGCATCCCTAACTTATATGAGCATGAACATATTGAAGGGATTAGAAGACCAAATAAAAGCAAGAAACATCTTAACAATGCAAATTCTCACCCACTTGACTTGATTATAAAAGATATAGACTGCTTATACAAAAATGTGTGGGAAAGGGAACCAAGAACTAATACTCTCAAAAGTATGCTTTTTATTAGCCCCAACCTAAATCTTAAACTAATTCTATAGAGCTAAATCTAAGGTGTTCATCTAATCAGTGTCATCTTGTGTTTTATTTAAAAGGACATTAAACACTGAGATTTTAATTTAAGTAACTTATTTTAGCTGCAGCTGGGGGCAGAAGACTTTTGCCTTCATATGGTGATTGTGCTCCCTTACCATATGAAGCCAAATCGCTGATCATAACAGAGTGACAATGTCTGCCAGTACCTAAGATGCTGGTGACCAGTGTGGGGGGGAGCTGTTTGAGAGGGATTAGGGGGTGGGGGTGTCAGATGGGAGGGTAATCCCTACACTGGAGCAAATATTAACCTTATAAGATAACGGATTTAACCCCTTCACTTTCGGAAATTTCAGAAATGTGGTGCGCAGCTGCCATTAGTGGCATGTCTGCTATTTCTGAACAAAAAGGATCCCAGAAACAAAGGCCCTTTAAAGATAATATACAAATGGAGATGTAATAGAGATTTTAATGTTTTGATTATTTGTTCATGTGTTTATGCTTCCATTCTACTCAATAGAAGAAAAAAACAAAAAAACAAAAAACGTGTTCATAAATTCTGTTTCTCAGTTTAAGAAAACTATTTCTCACTGGTATGGAAGCTACATAGAACTTGGCTTTTTTTTTATCTGGAATGATAGCTGACTACATTGTTCTGAGAGATACCATAACAAAATGAAGTGAAATCCTAATATGCAAACCGTTTAATGGAATATGATAAATTATTATGCATCTTTTTACAAAAACAAAAACAAAAAATTGTGAAACATACACTTAACTCAATTCGATTTGTGGCACCTTAAAGGTAATTTAGGACGTATTACTGAACTTGTGAGGCTAATGGATCTTAGCTGCTTGATTTACAAATATAATCTGGAAAATCCAACTAGTAAGACATTGCAGTAGGCTATTTCTAATAGATGATTTTTTCTCTCCTAACTATTAAAAGGGAGATTGTAGGCAAAAGTATTTTGTTTCATCTTAGACAGGGGAAGACTATTTTATTTTCTAATGAAGGCTTGTTTTTTTTTTACTAAATCTAAGATTGGTCCCAGGACACATTACATAATTAAGTGAAAGATAACGTCTCAAAATATAATTAGATTATAATCACATTAAATTACAATTTAGATATATAGAGATATAGATATATATAGATATATATATATAAATATAAAACAAATTATTGAATTTACGAACAGCGTACTGTAAAACTGATTTACTCTTAATGAATTTCCAATGATTATGTTACACCAGATGCAGGAAATTGCTCCTTTAAATGTATGTATATGGAATTCTCTTTCTCTACATACATATATTACACACACACACGTCCTCCTTATCTTACCCTTTGCTGTATAGTCAAAAACACATACTTCAAGAGAAGAATGGAAAATTAACATTTTAGTACCTCTGTCCCACTCCTTGCTGGGAGCACAGTTTTGTCTTATTTACATTGCATGTTTATAAAAAGTAATTAAGTACTAAAATGTATAGGTGGGGATACAGCCGGCAAAATCAGCTATTTCATATGACAAAAGAATGGTAAAAGAGCAGTTTTTAAACTATTTCATACACTCCAGCAGGTAAAATGGATCACTGGGAACACTTTAAAAAAGGGAGGGAAAAAATACTGTACATTACATTTACAGTATATGTACACTAATGAAATTGACAAATTTGGTAAAAATGCACCATTTTTATGTTAATATAAGTACTAACTAGCGCTTCGTTGGTATCAGCTATTCACTTTTTTCAGGAAAAAAATTAAATTTTCACAGTTTTTTAAATGCTGCTTTTTTCATATGCACTAGAAACTTGTGAGTACAAAGGAAGGGTTATGTCAAAATGAAACTTTCATGATTCAGATAGATCATCTCATTTTAAAAAAAAACTTTTTAATTTATTTCTATTGTTAAAGAGTAAACCTAGGTTGGCTGTTAGAAGCTAAAGGAGTGTGCATGTGCCTTTAGCAGTATCTGGAAGCAGTGTTTGCAACAATGTCTAACATTGCTATAGATGTTGTTGCAAACTCTGCTGCCAGATGGATAAAGGAGACGTGCACGCTCCTAAGCTCACCTAGGAATACAATGGATAACAAGAGAACTAAGAAACATTGATAATGGAATTAAGTTAAAACGTTATTTTAAAAATGTCATGCTCTATCCAATCCATTTAACTCATTTGTACTTTACTAGACAATGATAATATTTTAGAGATGTGTGTAAGAATGTGTCCAAGGGGGGCTACCCAGCAACATCAGCATCTCCAGTGTTGCTTCACTCCGATCCGTAGCTTGAACTATACTAAAGTTTGCAATTGGTCTCACTGCTACCTAGCAACGAGGCAGCCAACTCTGCTTTATAGTTACCACAAATGGCGCCGTCTCTGAGAGGTAGTGTGGTTGAGGGGGGGCACAGGACTGTGATTTGGAACCAGGTAAAGAAGCAAAAAAGTGTTAATCACTGTTCTGTGTGCTACAGCAGACTAGGGGTTAAATAGCATTTGACCAATTCTATTCAGAACACAGTGAGCATAAATAAAAGAAGGTCTTGAAATGTGGCTTTTTAACCTTAGTACTTTTTTATTGGTAATATCAAAAAATAATGGTGTAGTGAATTAAAATTCTTTAATACAACTCTATTCAAACAAAGTCCCTGATCCCCCGGCTACATAAGGATGAGATAGCACACAGTTTTGTGGACTCGCATCAATTAAGTGTGTCTACCTGTAAATGACCACATGGACGAGAAATACTTGCTCAATCTATAATAAACTCCTATTTGTATGGGGGGGTTAGGTAGTTTGAGTATTAATGTATTGTATAATGGCCAATCTTCCTACAGCATCATTAAAAAAAAAAAAAAAAAAAAAACGACTTCTAAAATAAAATTACAGCTCAAGGTGATTTCATAGTTTTTTCTTCAAATAAACGTATTCTATATATTTGTCTCCAATATGGCTTTGCATATTTCAGTCAGTAGGTTGCATATCTGTTCCCTACTGCAACTTACATATCTCCAGGACGTATTTTGCAGACGCACAATCTGAAGCATCAACAATAGGTTTATAATGAATGTTAAAAAAAAGTGTAAAATGCAGGCCACAGTTATTAAAAAGGTGTAAAAATACAGAATCTAATAAACATAATTTATGGGATATTAAGGGTTTTTTTTTACCATGCATTTGAAAAAGCAGCATTTAAAATGACAACTTTTGATGAAAAATCAAAGATTTGTTTTAAATTTTTAGCTTCAATTAGGAGGAAATGAGAATAAATACTGCAGTCTGCAGCAGTAATTGCCAAAAAAGGGCAACTATTGTGGAAGGACACACACCTGCCTCTGTGAATTTGTTCAGGAAAATTCTGTTTTTTCAGCACGATTTTTCATAAGGGAGAAATAAATATATATATATATATATATATATATATATATATATATATATATATATATATATATATATATATATATATATATATATCCAGACAAAAGCGTACTCCACAGGTCTTAGCAAACAAGAAGTCACTTTATTGTGAACGTTTTCGGTTTCAGCAAACTGTCCTCAAACAAATAGTGAGACAAGAAAGAGCACTTACCCACAACCAGACATATAACCAGAATCGGACATACACTGCCCCGGATGTTCGCGCCTATGGAAGGGGCGGAGCTACTTGGGAGAATATAGTGTCTGACTGTTTGCTTCACGAGCGGTTATATGTCTGGTGGTGGGTAAGTGCTCTTTCTTGTCTCACTATTTGTCTGAGGACGGTTTGCTGAAACCGAAAACGTTAACAATAAAGTGACTACTTGTTTGCTAAGACCTGTGGAGTGCACGTTTGTCCGAAGCTATTGATTGTCATTTGGCTGCACCCGGGGCTGTTGCTTATGTTGTTCGGGAGTGCACACTGTCTGGAATATATATATATCCTCTTTTAGAAGGAACAGAGAAAAATTATAACGTCCCTGGAAGCGGCTACTCTGCAGCACAGAGCTGCGGAAATAGGAAAAGAATGCATTGCAATAGTCAAAATAGATGGTTTTATTTTTAAGATTTGGTTACTAGGTACATTGCAAAACAGAGATTTGTTTATCTCAGAAACAAAATAATGGCTAAGATTTGCATAAGTCAATAACTTACTTGGACATAGTTTGGATGATGAAAACATCTTTTCCTCGCACAGACTCCTTAATCTGAACCCGAGTTTCTTTAGAAACAAAAAAAAAAAAAGAAAAAGAAAAAGAAAAAAAAAAGGCTTAACTCTTCAGATCAATGTTAAACCAATTAACCCCATACTGCCATTGTTACTGAAATAGTGATACAAAATACATACGACCCTTAAACCTGGTATTTGAAGATTTTCAGAGGTTTCTTGTTGCAGCTATTTCATGCTCCTTAGCGGTCATCAGAAAAAGAGATACTTGCGAAGTGTTTTTCTTATCTTCTGCTGATGAGAGCTAAGGAGCTTAGAACGGCTGATTTTTGATTTTGCAGCACCTACCCCTTAAAGGGACATGAAACTCAAAATGTTCCTTTCATGATTTAAAGGGATAGTAAACACCACACATGTTATTGTTTAAAAAGATAGATAATCCCTTTATTTACCATTCCCCAGTTTTGCATAACCAACACTGTTATATGAGTATACTTTTTACCTCTGTAATTACCTTGTATCTAAGTTTCAGCAGACTGCCTCCTTATCTCAGATCTTTTGACAGACTTGCAATTCAGGCAATTAGTGCCGACTCTTAAATAACTCGCGTGCGTGAACACAATGCTATCTATATGAAACACATGAACTTATGCCCTCTAGCTGTGAAAAACTGTCAAATGCATTCAGATAAGAGTCAGCTTACAAATGAGCATATGAGCCTACCTGGGTTTTGCTTTCATCTAAGAATACCAAGAGAACAAAGCAAAATTTGATAATAAAAATAAATTAGAAAGTTATTTTCTTTTAAACATCTGAATCATGAAAGTTTAATTTGGACTTTACCATACCTTTAAACCAAAAAAATTATTTATTTATTTTTTTTTAACAATTTTTTATTGAGGTTTTCAACTCAAAATAATATACAGAGTTTGCCCATCAGCGATAAATATATCAGAGTATTACATACAGTAACGTAACATGTAGGTCATCCTATAAAACAAAACAATGGGTACAATTCCATCTCTCCAGTCTGTGCTAATAATAGAGTATTGAAGTAGAGAGAGTTAATATTTTCCCTCTAGGGGTATAAAGTAGCATGTCTGGGTTGTATGCGTTTGTACGAGGGAGGGCAGCTATGAAATATAAGTATGTGTAAATGGCATCGCACACCATGTCCTGATGATGCGAAAGATAAGCTATGGGCTATATGAAATGTAACTTCAGTTATTTGTAATATTAAATGGAAAATGATCCCAACATCTATAGGAAAAATATTTTATATCGTTCTATGCCAGTGATATTAAGATGTGGGGGAATTAGCTGTTGTGATGACCATATCTAGGCCATAGAGTGTAGAGAAAAGAAGGAAAGTCAGCGTGCAAGAGCCGCTCGTATTATAGGGGAAAGTAGAGAGAGAAGGGGGGCGGAGCTATCTGCAATAAGATAGTAGAGTATCCGGGGGAGAGGGTATATAATATGGGTAGAGGGGTAGCAATTTCTGTTAGTAGGTATCTGAGGTTGAGAAGAAAAACATAATTTATGCTTACCTGATAAATTAATTTCTCTTGTGGTGTATCCAGTCCACGGATCATCCATTACTTGTGGGATAATCTCCTTCCCAACAGGAAGTTGCAAGAGGATCACCCACAGCAGAGCTGCTATATAGCTCCTCCCCTAACTGCCATATCCAGTCATTCGACCGAAACTAGCCGAGAAAGGAGAAACCATAGGGTGCAGTGGTGACTGTAGTTTAAAATTTAGACCTGCCTTAAAAGGACAGGGCGGGCCGTGGACTGGATACACCACAAGAGAAATAAATTTATCAGGTAAGCATAAATTATGTTTTCTCTTGTTAGGTGTATCCAGTCCACGGATCATCCATTACTTGTGGGATACCAATACCAAAGCTAAAGTACACTGATGAAGGGTGGACAAGGCAGGTACTTAAACGGAGGGGACCACTGCCTGTAGAACCTCTCTCCCAAAAATAGCCTCCGAAGAAGCAAAAGTATCAAATTTGTAAAATTTTGAAAAGGTATGAAGCGAAGACCAAGTTGCCGCTTTGCAAATCTGTTCAACAGAAGCCTCATTTTTAAAGGCCCAGGTGGAAGCCACAGCTCTAGTAGAATGAGCTGTAATCCTTTCAGGGGGCTGCTGTCCAGCAGTCTCATAGGCTAAGCGTATTACGCTCCGAAGCCAAAAAAAGAGGTTGCCGAAGCCTTTTGACCTCTCCTCTGTCCAGAGTAAACAACAAACAGGGAAGATGTTTGACGAAAATCTTTACTCGCTTGTAAGTAAAACTTTAAAGCACGGACTACGTCCAAATTATGTAAAAGACGTTCCTTCTTTGAAGAAGGATTAGGACACAATGATGGAACAACAATCTCTTGATTGATATTCTTGTTGGAAACTACCTTAGGTAAAAACCCAGGTTTTGTACGCAGAACTACTTTATCTGTATGGAAAATCAGATAAGGAGAATCACATTGTAAAGCTGATAACTCAGACTATACGAGCCGAGGAAATAGCCATCAAAAACATAACTTTCCAAGATAAAAGTTTGATATCAATGGAATGAAGGGGTTCAAACGGAACTCCTTGAAGAACCTTAAGAACCAAGTTTAAGCTCCATGGAGGAGCAACAGGTTTAAACACAGGCTTAATTCTAACCAAAGCCTGACAAAATGCCTGGACGTCTGGAACCTCTGCCAGACGCTTGTGCAAAAGGATAGACAGAGCAGAAATCTGTCCCTTTAAAGAACTAGCTGATAATCCTTTATCCAAACCCTCTTGGAGAAAGGACAATATCCTAGGAATCCTAACCTTACTCCATGAGTAATTCTTGGATTCACACCAATGAAGATATTTGCGCCATATCTTATGGTAGATTTTCCTGGTTACAGGCTTTCGTGCCTGTATTAAAGGTATCAATGACTGACTCGGAGAAGTCACGCCTTGATAAAATCAAGAGTTCAATCTCCAGGCAGTCAGTCTCAGAGAAATTAGATTTGGATGATTGAAAGGACCTTGTAGTAGAAGGTCTTGTCTCAGAGGCAGAGGCCAAGGTGGAAAGGATGACATGTCCACCAGGTCTGCATACCAGGTCCTGCGTGGCCACGCAGGCGCGATCAAGATCACCGATGCTCTCTCCTGTTTGATTTTGGCAATCAGTCGAGGGAGCAGAGGAAACGGTGGAAACACATAAGCCAGGTTGAAGAACCACAGTGCTGCTAGAGCATCTATCAGCGTCGCTTCTGGGTCCCTGGACCTGGATCCGTAACAAGGAAGCTTGGCGTTCTGGCGAGACGCCATGAGATCCAATTCTGGTGTGCCCCAACGATGAACCAATTGAGCAAACACCTCCGGATGGAGTTCCCACTCCCCCGGATGAAAAGTCTGACGACTTAGAAAATCCGCCTCCCAGTTCTCTACACCTGGGATATGGATCGCTGATAGATGGCAAGAGTGAGTCTCTGCCCAGCGAATTATCTTGGAGACTTCTAACATCGCTAGGGAGCTCCTGGTCCCCCCTTGATGGTTGATGTAAGCCACAGTCGTGATGTTGTCCGACTGAAATCTGATGAACCTCAGGGTTGCTAACTGAGGCCAAGCTAGAAGAGCATTGAATATTGCTCTTAACTCCAGAATATTTATTGGGAGGAGTTTCTCCTCCTGAGTCCACGATCCCTGAGCCTTCAGGGAATTCCAGACTGCACCCCAACCTAGAAGGCTGGCATCTGTTGTTACAATTGTCCAATCTGGCCTGCGAAAGGTCAAACCTTTGGACAGATGGACCAGAGATAGCCACCAGAGAAGAGAATCTCTGGTCTCTTGATCCAGATTTAGCAGAGGGGACAAATCTGTGTAATCCCCATTCCACTGACTGAGCATGCATAATTGCAGCGGTCTGAGATGTAGGTGCGCAAATGGCACTATGTCCATCGCTGCTACCATTAAGCCGATAACTTCCATGCACTGAGCCACCGAAGGGCGCGGAATGTAGTGAAGAACACGGCAGGAATTTAGAAGCTTTGATAACCTGGACTCCGTCAGGTAAATTTTCATTTCTACAGAATCTATCAGAGTTCCTAGGAAGGAAACCCTTGTGAGGGGTGATAGAGAACTCTTTCCCTCGTTCACTTTCCACCCATGCGACCTCAGAAATGCCAACACTATGTCCGTATGAGATTTGGCAATTTGGAAGTTTGACGCCTGTATCAGGATGTCGTCTAGATAAGGGGCCACTGCTATGCCCCGTGGTCTTAGGACCGCCAGAAGAGACCCCAGAACCTTTGCAAAAATTCTTGGGGCTGTAGCTAACCCGAAGGGAAGAGCCACAAACTGGTAATGCCTGTCTAGAAAGGCAAACCTTAGGAACCGATGAAACTATATTTTACCACTTTCCTCTTACTACCTCCAGCTATGTTGAGAGCTTGCAAGAGAATGACTGGATATGGCAGTTAGGGGAGGAGCTATATAGCAGCTCTGCTGTGGGTGATCCTCTTGCAACTTCCTGTTGGGAAGGAGAATATCCCACAAGTAATGGATGATCCGTGGACTGGATACACCACAAGAGAAAAGTATTTGTAGTTTAATCTAGTGTCATACTTTGTAATACCTAGATGAACATAGAGTTGGGGCAGATGAGATTTGGCACTTAGAAAGGGACTCCAGAACGAATCATCTGCATGTTGTTGGAGGAGTAGTTTAGCTAAGTGAGTATAGCTGTGTATAGGGAAGGAGGTGAACAAAACTAAGTAGGCCTTTCAACTCAGGCAAAGAGAGGTACATAATTAGGGTGAGCATACTCAATTAACCCCTTAATGACCACAATATACCCTGTATGTCACTGGTCGTTAAGGGTTTTTTCAGGACATAATAGCACAAGTCTAGCAAGAAGATGCTATTAATGCCCTCCCTCCAGCAGGCTTTGTGGAATAGAGCAGCCTCAACACTGGTGGCAAGACCGCGCTATAAAACAATCAAGTCCCAAAAAACGGCCAGTGACATACAGGGTACGTCGCTGGTCCTTAAGGGGTTAACAAGAAATATTAGACTAAGGCTAGATGTAATAAGCATAGGAGGTTTATTAGGTTCGTGAGGTAGAGTATGATTAGATTGCAGAGTAGGGTGCTATGAGACCCGCATGACTCCTATATCTCTCGAAGTTGGCTTGCGTAAAATAGGAGTCAGTGGGGGCATTGTATGGTATTAACACAAAAGACATCACATCTTGGACCTCCAGGTGAGACCTACATATAGGCAAATTATAATGATGTGTCATACTATCTGGCCCATTGAATAACACAAGAGTGTAAGGATGTAATGCACTTTAGTGGAGTAGGCTATGGATAGTGATTAAGTGTATTATTACTATTAAGTATATATCTGCAAAGGATGCCTTATCCATGACTGAAAACCTAAAGGGGTCGCTTAGAAATTTGTTGGGGGGGCTGGAAGGGTAGTCTGTGTTTTCTACCTCTCCCCTCGTATCAACGAATGAATACTTATGATATATACTCAAAGGTCTGGATAGTTTGTAGGCAGAGAAACAAGACTGAGGACATATCAACAGATAGCAAAAGAAATTGTGATAGCGTTTAAGGGACACATTGCAATCTGGACATAGCTATGGAAAAATTTGGGTTAAAGCTGTTTTAGAGATATACAGGTAGTACCGATCTAATAATAGCTAGCCCTTGAGTTACACAGCTATGTGACTGCTTAGATAAGGAAAGCTGCAAATCCAAAGTAGACATACTCAGGTGATTAATAACATTAATTCTAGCTAGGGTAAAAAGCTGCAATAGGTTAAGGTGCTGTTGCGTATTATAAAACATGCGAACTGTGTCATAGGGAACAAGGCTGTATTATTAAGTTAAGGAACCAAGCCCAAAGGCATAAAGGCTCTCCAGTTAATAGGCATATCACAGACAACAACATTAATGACCAGTTTATACCTCACCCTACTACCTGTTATACATAGCTAAATAATATTAAATGATAGTAATAAATAAGCTAAGACTATCAAAGTGAAACTCTAGCTTTCAGTATGCGAGGGCAAAACTATAGTAAAAAAAAGCCATAACAGAAGCTGTCCCATAATCGCCGTACAGTTCATAACCGGAAATTCCCATGCGTTCAGAGTAAGTGAGTGAGTTGAATAGTTAGATGGCTGTAGTCGATGTCCTGCAAGATCGTGAAGTGTCTCTAGAAAATCAGAAAACATCGTCATGTGCAGAGGCACTTCTGAGGACATCCCACTACATACTGTGTTATCCATCATAATATGAAAGCGGCATGGAAACGACATATTTGTCGATAAAAGTCCTGAACGGTATAAACCACGTATAGCCTAACCAACTCCAGTCTGTATGACACACACTCCAGGATATTTTCTGTCGAAGGAGCAAATCAGTTTGCCGATTATAGAAATGTTGAGCCTCTTGATTGCCTGATCGTACCTGCTGTCTGATGGTGCCAGAGTTGAAAGATCTCCCATAGAGGGCCTATCATGTTGCACCAACATATGGGGGAACCAAGTGTTGTATGATGTGTCTCCTGTAGGACCCTCCACCCTCGGGATTAAGGGCTCACTTTTAAGCTGGGAAGTCGATTGGGGCGGGAGCGCGTCAGAGAATAGGGGATAAAAAATACATTGAAGGTTTTGGATAGGTGTGACATTTTTAACTGTCTCAGAGCTTTCAGTGACATATACAGAAAGATCTTCTCTTAACCCCAAACGATCCCTTGTATCATGATCTCCCTCCAGCAGATGCTCAGCGTATGGGCCATCAGACCCCGTAAGAGAAAATAAAGAACCCTTAGGGATGTTACTGCACTCATCAAATCCATTCTGGGCTGTATTGGCGGTAGTTCTTATTACCTGGATAAGATCATCATGCTGGTAATCCATCTTCGCCAGTAACTTTCTTAGTATGCTGTTAGCATAATCCTCCATATTGAGAGGGGGTGTCTTAACATACACAACACAGCTCATTAGACACAAAACAAGGAGTTTAAGTTCTTATGAATCTTATAAGAGGCGTTTGGATTGTTTTATCGCTGTAAATAATATCTCTTAGTAGTAATTCACTTTCTTCTGCTCTATTATGTCCTCTGACTGGTAGTGCTCAATAGGTTATAATGTATGTGTCTGGAGTGATAAGCCACACTACACGAGGGTTTCAAAAAGCAGAGAGCAAACTGACAGCTGACAACTTTTCATATATTTTAGACCAAGGTTATATGACCAGAATGATTATGTATTTAAGCCCAACTATATTTTAAATACAAGTTGATGTTTAGGAAACACACATCCGGACAGTGTGCTGCTGCCTCTGTCCCCAGCAATATCACATTTCAAGCGTAGCATAAGTGAAAAAAGCTATGCGTTCTTTGCATTTATTTAGTTGGAACCAGTGATAACTTCAGTTAGGAAAGTTCAACTTGAGAGGAGTTTCTTCGCCATTATAGGTTGTGCAATGTACTAGTAAAGTGTGTCACGCAATCAAAGTCCTCTTTTTAGCTGACCAAATAAGTCTTATAAAGTGTGATGGGGTGAAATAGAGGTAAGGAGATTGGGTTCTATTAGCCGTTATGGTTCAGTACTCACTGTTCAAACTATGTCCCATGCAGTGTAATGGTGGCTCTGCATACTGGTTTTGAGACTCTGACTGTGCGACACTGGACTACACCGTCTCTCACCTCAGATGGAGCCCTTGTGGCTCAACAGTCTTTGTCCTACTCCAGTTGCCTAGTTAATGCCGGTGAGCCAGGTATAGCTGCAATTGTAAGTGCCTGTTTATCTGAGGTCCGGAGTCCCTCAGCCTTCTGCTCGCTTATAACTCTTGCTCTATCCCTGTGACCTCCTTATTGTTAACAAAGTATTCCGTTTTCTTTGTATTTGTTAATCCCCTCCGTAGCATGTATCGCGGGTTTGGGAGGTCTGCGTGATTACTGAGCAGCCCCGACCTCATCCGTCATTACAGTTCTGTCATGTCACGCCATGCGGCTTGGCTCAGTGCGAGTTAGGTCTGGGTTCCATGTTGTGTCCTGCAGACTAAGTTACCGGCACCCGATAGAGCTCTGAGCCCTCTCATTTAGGTCAGGAGGGTTAGATGTGTATGTGCACTGCTGTTAGGTCCGCTTTTCAGTCTGGATTCCCCTGAAATCCAAGCCTTGCAGTGTGACTGTATACGGAGCTCTAGAGATATGCGGCCATGTTGGTTTCCGGCCAGCTCCGCCCCAAAAAACCCACATTTTATTTTTCATGATTCAGATAGAGAATGCAATTTCAAGCAACTTTCTAATTTACTCCCATTATCAAATTTTCTTCGCTCTCTTGCTATCTTTATTTGAAAAAGAAGGCATCTAAGCTAAGGAGCCAGACAATTTTTGGTTCAGACCCTGGACAGCAGTTTAATGGTGGTTGACATTTAGCACCCAATCACCAAGAACAACCCAGGTTGTGAACTAAAAATGGGCCGGCATCTAAACTTACATTCTTGCTTTTCAAATAAAGATAGCAAGAGAACAAAGAAAATTTGATAATAGGAGTAAATTGGAAAGTTGTTTAAAATTGTATGCTTTCTAAATCAATGTCTATGTCTAGTCTTATTACTTTACTGTTCCTATAAGGGGATTTCTGTGGTTAAACAGTACTGGAAGCAAAAAGCATAAGATTGTTTATCTAATTTGCATATATTACCCAGAGTTCTCTGGTGCATTAATAAAAATTTATACACAACACTTCTGGAAAATAATCAAAGCAGGGACTCTTGCCTAAATGTGCCAATTGGATACACAATAATTTTCAATCTATGTGTTTAACCCTCACAAAGTGATTTAATAAAGTCTACACTGAAGCAGCAAGATACTTAGGCTCCTAAACTGAACATTAGCCAGTGAGCTCCTTAAAAAGGGACACTGAACACATTTTTTTTTCTTTTGTGATTCAGATAGAGCATACAATTTTAAGCAACTTTCTCATTTACTCCTATTATCATTTTTTCTTCGTTCTCTTGCAATATCTATTTTAAAAGCATGAATGTAAAACTTAGGAGCCGGACCATTTTTGGTTCAGACCTGGGTTACGCTTGCTTATTAAGCAACGGAAACGGATGATACCTGGTGCAAGGAATGGACGACCGCAATCGTTAACAATAAAGTCTGCTTTTACTTGCATAAGCCTTTACAACCTTACAGGGTACTTTTCAAGCTCAGGAGGGAGCTAAAAACTAACAAAACATCCGACGCGTATCCTGCCCGTAGGCACTTCGTCAGGGACCTGACAAAGTGCCTACGGCCAGGAAACGCGTCGGACATTTTGTTTGTTTCTTTTACTTGCATAACGATTGCGGTGGTCCATTCCTTGAACCAGGTATCATCGGTTTCCGTTGCTTATTGCTCTTTTTTCCGGCGAGATAGGGTAGTGTCTCCTTACCTGTCAGCAAGGCGTCTCTGATCAAATCTGTGAAGCGGTGTCGACACAACAAGGTAACTTTACTTTGTATCCGTGCTTGAATTATGGAAACATTACGCCAATAGCGCATATAATCACTGCATAGATTGAATGAGACTATAAAATACAACACACATGTTGCATTTATTTACAGTGGGCATCTGTTCGGAAGACATAGCCGATTTGTCCATATCAATACAGTGTCACTGCAACAGCGTATCAACCCCACACTTTCACATACAGGCTGCAAAATCTGTTTATATTACGCTTGCTTATTGGTCGGCTAAATGTAGCCACCAAATAAGCAAGTGCTATCCAGGGTGCAGAAACTAAAATGGGCCGCTCCTAAGCTTTACATTCCTGCTTTTTAAATAAAGATAGCAAGAGAACAAAGAAAAATTGATAATTGGAGTAAATGAGAAAGTTGCTTAAAATTGCTGCTCAGTCTCAATCATGAAAGAAAGAAAAATAAAAAATTTATGCTTACCTGATAAATTACTTTCTCCAACGGTGTGTCCGGTCCACGGCGTCATCTTTACTTGTGGGATATCTCTTCCCCAACAGGAAATGGCAAAGAGTCCCAGCAAAGCTGGCCATATAGTCCCTCCTAGGCTCCGCCCACCCCAGTCATTCGACCGACAGACAGGAGGAAATATATATAGGAGAAACCATATGGTACCGTGGTGACTGTAGTTAGAGAAAATAATTCATCAGACCTGATTAAAAAAACAGGGCGGGCCGTGGACCGGACACACCGTTGGAGAAAGTAATTTATCAGGTAAGCATAAATTCTGTTTTCTCCAACATTGGTGTGTCCGGTCCACGGCGTCATCCTTACTTGTGGGAACCAATACCAAAGCTTTAGGACACGGATGAAGGGAGGGAGCAAATCAGGTTACCTAAACGGAAGGCACCACAGCTTGCAAAACCTTTCTCCCAAAAATAGCCTCCGAAGAAGCAAAAGTATCAAATTTGTAAAATTTGGCAAAAGTGTGCAGTGAAGACCAAGTCGCTGCCTTACATATCTGGTCAACAGAAGCCTCGTTCTTGAAGGCCCATGTGGAAGCCACAGCCCTAGTGGAGTGAGCTGTGATTCTTTCAGGAGGCTGCCGTCCGGCAGTCTCATAAGCCAATCGGATGATGCTTTTAAGCCAAAAGGAAAGAGGTAGAAGTCGCTTTTTGACCTCTCCTTTTACCAGAATAAACAACAAACAAGGAAGATGTTTGTCTGAAATCTTTTGTAGCCTCTAAATAGAATTTTAGAGCACGGACTACGTCCAAATTGTGTAACAAACGTTCCTTCTTTGAAACTGGATTCGGACATAAAGAAGGTACAACTATCTCCTGGTTAATATTTTTGTTAGAAACAACCTTAGGAAGAAAACCAGGCTTAGTACGCAAAACCACCTTATCTGCATGGAACACCAGATAGGGCGGAGAACACTGCAGAGCAGATAACTCTGAAACTCTTCTAGCAGAAGAAATAGCAACCAAAAACAAAACTTTCCAAGATAGTAACTTAATATCTATGGAATGTAAAGGTTCAAACGGAACCCCTTGAAGAACTGAAAGAACTAGATTTAGACTCCAGGGAGTAGTCAAAGGTCTGTAAACAGGCTTGATCCTAACCAGAGCCTGAACAAATGCTTGAACATCTGGCACAGCTGCCAGTCTTTTGTGTAGTAAGACAGATAAAGCAGAGATCTGTCCCTTTAGAGAACTTGCAGATAATCCTTTCTCCAAACCTTCTTGTAGAAAGGAGAGAATCTTAGGAATTTTTATCTTATTCCATGGGAATCCTTTGGATTCACACCAACAGATATATCTTTTCCATATCTTATGGTAAATCTTTTTAGTTACCGGTTTTCTGGCCTGAACCAGAGTATCTATCACTGAATCTGAAAACCCACGCTTTGATAGAATCAAGCGTTAAATCTCCAAGCCGTCAGCTGGAGGTAGACCAGATTTGGATGTTCGAATGGACCCTGAACAAGAAGGTCCTGTCTCAAAGGTAGCTTCCATGGTGGAACCGATGACATATTCACCAGGTCTGCATACCAAGTCCTGCGTGGCCACGCAGGAGCTATCAAGATCACTGAGGCCCTCTCCTGATTGATCCTGGCTACCAGCCTGGGAATGAGAGGAAACGGTGGAAATACATAAGCTAGGTTGAAGGTCCAAGGTGCTACTAGTGCATCTACTAGAGTCGCCTTGGGATCCCTGGATCTGGACCCGTAGCAAGGAACCTTGAAGTTCTGACAAGACGCCATCAGATCCATGTCTGGAATGCCCCATAATTGAGTTATTTGGGCAAAGATCTCCGGATGGAGTTCCCACTCCCCCGGATGGAATGTCTGACGACTCAGAAAATCCGCCTCCCAGTTTTCCACACCTGGGATGTGGATCGCAGACAGGTGGCAGGAGTGATCCTCCGCCCATTGAATTATTTTGGTCACTTCTTTCATCGCCAGGGAACTCCTTGTTCCCCCCTGATGATTGATATAAGCAACGGTCGTCATGTTGTCTGATTGGAACCTTATGAATCTGGCCTTTGCTAGTTGAGGCCAAGCCCTCAGAGCATTGAATATCGCTCTCAGTTCCAGAATGTTTATCGGGAGAAGAGACTCTTCCCGAGACCATAGACCCTGAGCTTTCAGGGATTCCCAGACCGCGCCCCAGCCCACTAGACTGGCGTCGGTCGTGACAATGACCCACTCTGGTCTGCGGAAGCTCATTCCCTGGGACAGATGGTCCAGGGTCAGCCACCAACGGAGTGAATCTCTGGTCTTCTGATCTACTTGAATCATTGGAGACAAGTCTGTATAGTCCCCATTCCACTGTTTGAGCATGCACAGTTGTAATGGTCTTAGATGAATTTGTGCAAAAGGAACTATGTCCATTGCTGCAACCATCAACCCTACTACTTCCATGCACTGAGCTATGGAAGGACGAGGAACAGAATGAAGAACTTGACAAGTGCTTAGAAGTTTTGACTTTCTGACCTCTGTCAGAAAAATCCTCATTTCTAAGGAATCTATTATTGTTCCCAAGAAGGGAACTCTTGTCGACGGAGACAGAGAACTTTTTTCTATGTTCACCTTCCATCCGTGTGATCTGAGAAAGGCCAGAACGATGTCTGTATGAGCCTTTGCTTTTGACAGGGACGACGCTTGTATTAGAATGTCGTCCAAGTAAGGTACTACTGCAATGCCCCTCGGTCTTAGAACCACTAGAAGGGACCCTAGTACCTTTGTGAAAATCCTTGGAGCAGTGGCTAACCCGAATGGGAGGGCCACAAACTGGTAATGCTTGTCCAGAAAAGCGAACCTTAGGAACTGATGATGTTCTTTGTGGATAGGAATATGTAGGTACGCATCCTTTAGATCCACGGTAGTCATAAATTGACTTTCCTGGATAGTGGGTAGAATCGTTCGAATGGTTTCCATCTTGAACGATGGTACCCTGAGAAATTTGCTTAGGATCTTCAAATCCAAAATTGGTTTGAAAGTTCCCTCTTTTTTGGGAACTACGAACAGATTGGAATAAAATCCCATTCCTTGTTCCTTTATTGGAACTGGGTGTATCACTCCCATCTTTAACAGGTCTTCTACACAATGTAAGAATGCCTGTCTCTTTATTTGGTTTGAGGATAAGTGAGACATGTGGAACCTTCCCCTTGGGGGTAGTTCCCTGAATTCCAGGAGATAACCCTGAGAAACTATTTCTAGCGCCCAGGGATCCTGAACATCTCTTGCCCAAGCCTGAGCAAAGAGAGAGAGAGTCTGCCCCCCACTAGATCTGGTCCCGGATCGGGGGCTACTCCTTCATGCTGTTTTGTTAGCAGCGGCAGGCTTCTTGGCCTGCTTACCCTTGTTCCAGCCTTGCTTCGGTTTCCAGGCTGGTTTGGGTTGTGAGGCATTACCCTCTTGCTTAGAGGATGCAGAATTAGAGGCCGGTCCGTTCCTGAAATTGCGAAAGGAACGAAAATTAGACTTATTTTTGGCCTTGAAAGGCCTATCTTGTGGAAGGGGGTGGCCCTTTCCCCCAGTGATGTCTGAAATAATCTCTTTCAATTCTGGTCCAAATAGAGTTTTACCTTTGAAAGGGATGTTAAGCAATTTTGTCTTGGATGACACATCCGCTGACCAAGACTTTAGCCAAAGCGCTCTGAGCGCCACGATAGCAAACCCTGAATTTTTTGCCGCTAATCTAGCTAATTGCAAAGCAGCATCTAAAATAAAAGTTAGCCAACTTAAGTGCGTGAACTCTGTCCATAACCTCCTCATATGGAGTCTCTCTACTAAGCGAGTTTTCTAGTTCCTCGAACCAGAACCACGCTGCTGTAGTGACAGGAACAATGCACGAAATGGGTTGTAGAAGGTAACCTTGCTGTACAAAAATCTTTTTAAGCAAACCCTCCAATTTTTTATCCATAGGATCTTTGAAAGCACAACTATCTTCGATAGGAATAGTAGTGCGTTTGTTTAGAGTAGAAACTGCCCCCTCGACCTTAGGGACTGTCTGCCATAAGTCCTTTCTGGGGTCGACCATAGGAAATAATTTCTTAAATATAGGGGGGAAAACAAAAAGGTATGCCGGGCTTTTCCCACTCCTTATTTACTATGTCCGCCACCCGCTTGGGTATAGGAAAAGCGTCGGGGTGCACCGGAACCTCTAGGAACTTGTCCATCTTGCATAATTTCTCTGGAATGACCAAGTTGTCACAATCATCCAGAGTAGATAATACCTCCTTAAGCAGTGCGCGGAGATGTTCTAATTTAAATTTAAATGTCACAACATCAGGTTCAGCTTGTTGAGAAATTTTTCCTGAATCTGAAATGTCTCCATCTGACAAAACCTCCCTCATGGCCCCTTCAGATTGGTGTGAGGGTATGACAGAACAATTATCATCAGCGCCCTCCTGCTCTTCAGTGTTTAAAACAGAGCAATCACGCTTTCTCTGATAAGTAGGCATTTTGGATAAAATATTTGCTATGGAGTTATCCATTACAGCCGTTAATTGTTGCATGGTAATAAGTATTGGCGCACTAGATGTACTAGGGGCCTCCTGTGTGGGCAAAACTGGTGTAGACACAGTAGGAGATGATGTAGTATCATGTTTACTCCCCTCATCTGAGGAATCATCTTGGGCAATTTCATTATCTGTGGCATTACTGTCCTTACTTTGTTTGGACGCTATGGCACAATTATCACATAAATTTAAATGGGGAGACACATTGGCTTTCATACATATAGAACATAGCTTATCCGAAGGCACAGACATGTTAAACAGGCTTAAACTTGTCAACAAAGCACAAAAAAACGTTTTAAAACAAAACCGTTACTGTCTCTTTAAATTTTAAACAGAAAACACTTTATTACTGAATATGTGAAAAAGTATGAAGGAATTGTTCAAAAATTACCAAAATTTCACCACAGTGTCTTAAAGCATTAAGAGTATTGCACACCAAATTTCAGAGCTTTAACCCTTAAAATAACGGAACCGTTTACAAATTTAACCCCTATATAATCCCAGCTATAGCCTTTGCTGAGACCCAACCAAGCCCAGAGGGGAATACGATACCAATTGACGCCTTCTAGAAGCTTTTCCAGCAAATTTCAGATCCTCACACATGCATCTGCATGCCCTGCTCTCAAAAAACAACTGCGCAGTAATGGCGCGAAAATGAGGCTCAGTCTACAACTAGGAAGGCCCCCTGACTGGAAAAGGTGTCTAACATAGTGCCTGACGTTAAAAAACGTTCCCCAAGTTTATAAGTGTGAATTACCAGCATAAACATGTATAAAATGCCCAAATAAAGCAATCGATTATGCCCATAAAAGTGTCTACCAGTTTTATAGCCCATATTAAGCCCTTTATTCTGTTTGAGACTAAGAAAATGGCTTACCGGTCCCCATGAGGGGAAATGACAGCCTTCCAGCATTACATGGTCTTGTTAGAAATATGGCTAGTCATACCTTAAGCAGAAAAGTCTGCTAACTGTTTCCCCCAAATGAAGTTACTTCATCACAACAGTCCTATGTGGAAACAGCAATCGATTTTAGTTACTGTCTGCTAAAATCATCTTACTCTCACAAACAGAAATCATCATCCTTTTCTGTTTCAGAGTAAATAGTACATACCAGCACTATTTTAAAATAACAAACACTTGATAGAAGAATAAAAACTACATTTAAACACCAAAAAACTCTTAACCATCTCCGTGGAGATGTTGCCTGTGCAACGGCAAAGAGAATGACTGGGGTGGGCGGAGCCTAGGAGGGACTATATGGCCAGCTTTGCTGGGACTCTGCCATTTCCTGTTGGGGAAGAGATATCCCACAAGTAAGGATGACGCCGTGGACCGGACACACCAATGTTGGAGAAATGTGGGTTTAGTATCCCTTTAAACTCATTTAACAGCTGGCCATGGATTGACAATAGCATGCATGGGTGAGATGTCCAACATCACAAAACGGAGTCTGCTCACTACAGCAGAATTTTTCACAAACCAAGGTCACAGTAAAATAACAAGCAACTTACATCATCACAAAAAAGAGGTAGCTTTACAGTAAGAACAGATTAATAATTGTAGGTGATGGCCGCAGGTGAAGTTAAATTAATTATGCATTCAGCTTAGGAGCCAAATCTTCTATTTGGTTATGTGCTATTAACATTAACACAAACTGGTAGAAAATGTCTGTGTAATGCTAGTGTTTAAGACTTGTACATTATTTGGAAACCATTGAAACCTAGGTGCACACACACAAGTTAAATATATAGTACTTTGTTAAACAAACCTAAAAACATACTTATCGTTAAAAAAAAATAAAAGGGGAAAAATGTCAAACTCATTAACTTAAAGGGATAGGAAAATCGCAATTAAACTTGCATGATTGACATAGAGAATGTAATTTTAAGACACTTTAGAATTAACCTCTATCAAATTTGCTTTGTTCTATTGGTATTCTTTGCTGGAAAAGGAATATGTACATATCCTACACTAGTGGAAGCTAGCTGGTGATTGGTGCCTGCACACATTTGTCTCTTGTGATTGGCTGACTAGATGTGTTCAGATAGCTATAAGTAGTGCATTGCTGCTCCTTCAGCAAAGGATACAAAGCGAATGAAGCAAATTGAATAATAGAAGCAAATTGGAAAATTGTATGTTCTACCTGAATCCTAAAAGAAAAAAAAAAAATTAGGTTCCATGTCCCTTTAACCCCCTAACGACCAAGGACGTTTTAGGCACGTACTACAAAAAGTGTCAGTTAAGGACCAAGGACGTGCCTGACACGTCCTCTGGGGTTTCAAGCGGTGGAAGGGATTGTGATCGCTTCCAGCCGCTTTCAAGGTATTGCAGTGATGCCTCAAGGCAATACCCTTTTGTTACCCACCAATGCAGAGAGAGTCACTCTGGTGCCCTCTCTGCATCGGCCAGCGATGGTGCAGATCGTTGATGGGTGGAAGTCATATAGCAGGGAGGCAGCCCATAGCTGGTCGGTTCCGGAGTCCCTCAAGTGCACACAATTGTGCGGGAGCGAGCGTGCACTACATTTATATTGAAATGTATGGGAAGGAGGGAAGCTACACTACAGAACAATTCTTTTTGAGATAAAACAAATAAAAAAACTGGGTATTGGAAGACCGCTGCCAGCAAGATGGCGGCATATAGGTAGAGGGGGGAGGGGTGTCAGGGGCTAAGGGGGGATCCAACATTGCAGAATAAATATATATATATATATATATATATATATATATATATATATATATATATATATATATATATATATATATATATATATATATATATATATATATATATATATAGGCTTTTATTTTAGTACTGGCAGACTTTCTGCTACTACTTAAGATGGCGGTTACAATAGTGAGGTGGGGAGGGAAGAGAGCTGTTTGAGAGGGGTCAGGAAGGGATCAGGG